>NC_090436.1:574597431-574899170 GCF_031143425.1 Pleurodeles waltl | reverse complement strand
GCTGTTTTGTCCTGTGTGCTATCTATTTTGTCAATTTGTGAAATAAATATTGTTGGTGTATACTGTACTACTGTGTTTTGTCTACATTTGTCCATTTATCTTGTGTTTTTCTTGTTTGTGGGAGTCTCTTGTGGGTAGTGTTAGTTTGGGGATAGTTGGGCTCTTTTAGTGTTTAGGTTTACTTTTGTTCTGTCTTTCTACCCCTACTTTCCCCCTTTTCCCCTTTTCCCCTTTTCCCCTTTCTATTTCTTTTACCCCTATTCCATATCACTTATAAGTATGTCTGGTAGGCCACGTCTTGGCTGGATGGGGGAAGAGGAGTTGGGGGGCTTCATCTGGCTGGTGACACATTTCTTGCCGCTCATGATCCAGGCAGGGGGCAGGGTGATACGGGGGTATCCGACAGAGGTGCGCAGAATCCGGTGGGGAAAGGTGCTGCATCACCTGCAGCGTGTGTATGCCAGCCAGAGGAGTGACCACAAGCTGAAGCACCGGTGGGCTGACCTCATCACCAGGGAGCAGGATCTCTTGGACCACCTGGGAATCATGATTGGTGGCACTGTTGGTGAGTACAAATTATGTTAATGTGCACGATTAAATGTTCTGTAGTGACATCAGGGGATTAGTGCAATGTCTGCCAGCTAACTTGCTGACTGTGTGTAATGCTGGGGAAATATAAGGGGATCATTGATGCACTATGGCAAGGATCACAATTGCTAGCTGTCAGGTAGCACGTGCTCAGCAAACTTACAGGTTACTTTTCCATGAAGGAAATTGGTGCGGCCTTTTTGTCAGAACAGCTAACAAAATACGAGCCAATCATGTCTATATAGGGTACTATTGACAGAGAAGTACAGATGTACCAACATTTAGGCCAACTGTGTTGATGCAATTGCTAGACTGACTTTAGAATCACTACATGATGCTGAAAATGAGTGCTGCCTTCACGTCAATTGATAATAGCAAAGTGGCTCAGACATATGTCTCATGTGAGTCTGGTGAGTGTGGAAGGAAAGCGTTCACAGAAGTACTATGAATGTGTGGGATTATTGTGTTCCTTGATCTTTTTGGATACATGTCAGTTCTTGATTTGAAAACATCGTGAAAAGGTGTAAGGTGCCCTCAGCTAACATCTTAAGATGTTTGTTGGAATTAGTTGAGCCACAATCCAAATATGGATGGCAGTCCAAGTGTATGCACATGGCCTCATATCTCCATGGTTGGTGCAAATCACCATAGCTGGGCCACATCAATTGACTATACTGTAACAACAGGATGGCTTACAAAAGTCCCTACCCCTCCCTCTGTACATTGGGCCTATGTGCAATAAATGTGTCATGGCCACAAGGCATGTTTGACTGGTAATGCAGTCCTCAAGTAGCCAGGCGTTGGATGTCTCTCTTGGATGCACATGATGAGACGATTACACTCCATATTTTTTAGTGCTCACCAATTATGGGGCATGTTTGCAACCACATGATAGTTAGGGCCAATGTATGTGTGCAGATATGTGTGTAACTGTCACAGGAGACCCATGCTATGTACAAGTTGGCCGTGATATATCAGATGCAGTACCATCATGTCTGAATGGCTGCCATTTCATTGTTAAGCCTACACATTGTAAATGTTTATGAAATTGTTGCACTGTGCACAGATTTTGAGCACATTTCTTCCTTCCATACCTTACAGGTGGACCGGCACCCTACACTGTGGGAGAGGTGGCGACATTTGAGGACCCCGACCACTCCAGTAAGTGTTGATATGTCTGTTATGTGTTGTATTTGCTGGTTATGGACTTGTGTGAGTTAGACGCATAGCAAGGTGTGATGCGTTGGGCAAGCTTTTCTCTTGTTCCATGAGTGGGAATGCAGTTCTCACATGTTTTGAGTTTGCCAATGCGTATCCAATGGTATCATGTAGGGATTGTAGGACATCCCTGTAGGCCCCACTGTGAGTACAGGGGAGAGTCATGTGTATGACACTTGTATCACCAAGAGTCGCACTGGAAGTCAGCCCCAATTTAGTCAACCTGTCAGACCCACATTCTCTAAGATTGGTACAGCAAATAGCTTTCCAATAGACATCTGCTTCCCTATTTACCTACGTTATTTTGAAACAGTAGGTAGAACCTCCTAGCAGCATGTACTTCCACATGTAGTGCAAGAAGTATGTGGAACTTGAGTGCAATGGCCTAGGTGTGTATGCAATTCATGATCATGGGTGTTCTAGCAACTCTGTGTCTGATGTAAGTCAGGCCTCACTGGAAGTATATGTTGTGTACCAACTTCTGCTTTTCCTGACATGTCTGACCCTATGAGTGCTCTAGGGTTTGCTGACTCCTAATTGTAGATAGACCTTACCTGTTGTGTGTCTGTAGAGACAAACATGTGTGGAGTTTCCTATACACTCCTCGGTGTACATGTTGTTGGCAAATTATAGTTGTGTATCCACCGCCCCCCCTCAAACACGGCCATGGGTTTGTGAATGGGGTACCTAGTACTGATGCTACGAGTATTTTACACATACATGTGAATAAGTGACGGTTTGGTTGCATACTAGTATACACACTCAGGTTTGGCACTTGGTACTATACTGGCAAGTCCAGTTACAACTTGCAGACCATGTGGCTTTAGTTTTGCTTTCCGTACACTGACATTTGTAGCCCAGGTCTTGGCGGAGGATATGCAGCATGATTCTTAGATGATAACTGGCAGAACTCAGATTGCAAGTCAAAGCCAGTTATTACCCATCTTGTAGGTTATGGATGTGCTTTGTGTGATGTGACCTTTGTAGTCTGGCCTGCCACATACTTCCTCAGGGACATTCAATGCTCTGTATTGTGATATGAGCTGTTACAAGTACAGTAGATGTAATGTCTGATTAACTTGCTGTGCCATTTCACACAATGCAGCCATGAACGGGCCTCCGGGGCATGGAGAGCCTTCCCACAGGGTGGGCCTACTTTGGCCACCAAAGCCACCACCAGCACAACCACCAATACGAGCCAGGTGGCCCCACCCACAGCTGCCACTGTTGGTCCAACATCTGCTGGACTTCCTGGCCCCAGCATTGCCACCGGTGCAGGACAGCCCACTAGGCCTGGCACCACACCCACACAGACCTCCTCCACTGGTATCCAGACTGCCACTGCTCCATCTGTTGACCCTGCAGCCTTCAACAGAATGGAACATAAGATGGACAAAGTGCTGCGCAAGTTGAGCCACCTGAGCCGGGACGTGCAGCACAGTAACCGGCGGGTCAAGTCCATTAAGAGGACCCTCCGGAGGGCCAACCTCTAGACACTTTCTTTGATGGACATGAGTCCCTCCCCTCCCTCCTCTTTCCTTGTTCTTATAGTTAGTGGGCTTAGGGGGCTTAGTGTGAGGTTAGTATAGGCTGTTAGTTTAGTTAGTGTTAGTGGGTGGGGGGTCCTCATTCTTTATATTTTTACTTACTAAGTGTGTGGGTGGGTGGGTGGGGGGCTATGTTGGGGTTCTTGTGTGTTAAAAAAAAAAAAAATATATATATATATATATTTGTATAGGATAGTATAGTATGTGTTTAGGTTAGTATGTGTTGTCCTCCATGTGTCCCGTCTCATAAGGGGGGTGGGGGGTAGATGTTTAGAACGTTTCGTTACATGTGATAAGTAAGTGCAGCTTAGGTTAGTTAGGGACAGTTGTGGGTAATGAGTAGTCAGGGTAGATTAGGGTAGGTAAGATTTTTCCCTCAGTTTCCTCATCTGTGGTTAGCATTTAATAAATATTTGGTTACCCCTTAATAGTATGTGTTGAATGGTACTTGATCGTGGGTTTGGATTCAGTGTACATCAATTTGGTACTATAACATCTGTGTCCTATGCTACAAACAAATCCCAACTGAGCTGTACGATTGGCAGCTAGCCCAGAGCTACCTTGCAAAGTGTCGACCCTTTGTTGCAACCACCAATCACAGTTAATATGGATCCCAATGTGTTTCTGTTGATCAGTGTGTTTTGAAAGTCACTAACAGTGCTTCCAGACTTGATATTGGGGAAACAGTTTTAGGTCTGACTGCAGTGTGATGATCATGCACACCCTTATAAGATGAGTTCTCATTGGCAATGTTGTATTCTTGTCTCCATGACCCTCATACATCATTTGTGACACAGTTCGGCATGATTACCTATTTGTATGTTAACTCAGACACCTTCATTTGTGCAGTTTTTTTAGTGTTTACTTAGATTAGTGTGGCATGTTTATTGTGTTATTTTTGCATGTTTGCAACATTTTGCGACCACTATTTCATGACTTAGTTTTCCCCGTGCAGAAGCATTCTTCTGTCCAACACAGCATGGTGGTGTATGGTTTCTCACTTCATCAGATTTGTCCCTCAGGAAGGGCAGAGTATGATGCAATCATGGGCACTGTGCAGAATTTTCTGACTACATATTATCAGGACAGGTGTATTGACAAGCTATGTAATTTGACAGTAGGCACATTTCAGTTATCTACTTCACAGTTGATATGTCACATTACCCAGTGACAGATTTGATGTGTAAGTGCTATTTATTGAAACGTGCTGTAGTGCTATCTGTACATTGTCCATGATTGTGAGTCCATTATAGTGACATTTTAAATTGGGATCCAACACAAGGGTTTACGGAAATGCTTTTGACATGCTGGGGTTGATGTTTCAGACAGTGCAGAGGGACAGGATTTGGCAATGAGTAGGAGAGGGACAATCACTGGGCTGGGTGACAAGATATACAGTGGTTTGTAGAACAGTGCTCGAGTAAAGTTGTTGCTAGACTGGCAAGTTACAATGCGCAGGACCTTTGTAAATGTGGGCCATGTGGCAGGGACTAGTGCTTCCAGGTCATTTTCCTTGTGAATGTGATCTGTTCCATGTCTTCTTCTTCTGATGTGTGTGTTGCCTGCTTTGTCCTTGTTGTTGTTGGTTGTGAAGGGGCAACACACACCTCAGTGTTAGAAGACATGGAGTCAGACATCCCGGTCGCTGCTCCCTGTGAAGGTCTTAAGGGCAGTACTGCAGCAAGGAGGGTCAGCTGGTTCTTGAGAATAGCAGCCACATCACGATGGTAAGCAGCCAGGTCGGCCCTGAGGGAGTCATGATTGCATTCGTCCATGCAGTGGAAGGTTTGGGGTGCGAGGTGTTGTGGCAACTCCCTTACTGCAGTGGTGAATTCCTTGACAGTTTCTTGTAGTCCTTGCAGTATGGATGTTAGGGCTTGCATAGCTGCTGCCTGATCTGCAGATGACATCATGCACGAACGCACCCCCTCAAGGCTGGCTGCCATAGTTTGCATCCCCACCCGCACCTCCTTGGCCAGCTCCAGCTGTACTCCAACTACAGTTCTCTCAAAGCTGGTGCCAGTGTTGTCTGAGTCCTCAGCTGTATTGGAGCTGGCAGGTCTTACAATTGGGGTGGTGGGTGGATCCTCTGCGATGGCTGCTTGTTCTGTGCTCCTCCTTGTGACTGAAGGTGGGGTCTGGAGGGTTTCAAGGACCTTTAGGATAGTCTCCTGGGGAATGTTTATCGGCTCGTCATCCATGTCATCAGGGAAATCTGGGACAGGCATATCGGCAGGAGATCCATCTTCCTCTGCAATGAAACAGGGTACAATTAGTGTGTATGTGTTGTGGCAATTTTGATGTGACGTGCCTGCCTTTTGATGAATTCACTTTGTGATCTTGTTTTGTGTTAATTTCTCCAGTCCTTCAGATGGGCATTCTTCCAGGCCTATGGCCCACCTGTGTCACATGTATGTTATTGAGTTATCAGACTTGTCAGCCTCATCGCCTCTAGGTGTTGATTTATGCCAAATAGAGAATTGCCACCTTCTTTTCCTACTCGACCCTCCGTGTACATCCATTCTCATGGTGAGACCTTTCACTGGCTGTGGGTGTACTGATGGCCCTGGCCGCACACTTAACAATCTGGACCTGCCCCAATCGCTGATCTTTCACATCCACTTAAATGTAATTGACATGTGGCATATCCTATGCATGGCAATGCTATGATCCGATATGGATGTTGACATTGTTAATGTGTCCTGCTTATGTTGGGGAATGTGTGTTACATTGGATTGCCCTGATTATCGTATCAGTGTCCTATTTCATCCTTTGACTGTGCAGGTGTATTTCAGTGACCAGCTACATGTGTCCCCTCGTCAATGCTGTTGCCTGAGCAGTATGACATTTGGGATGTTGCATTGTTACCCAGGCACAGGATGGACCCTGACATATGCAGCATGGGTGTGTCCTCAGTGCTGTGTAGATCCTATTGTTGTTTACATTGGCTGATGTTTGCGACAACTATGGGCATTGACATTTGAGAGTACTGGGGCCTTTGTCTTGTTTCTGGGGATTGTTGCAGTTGTCATCCTCACCCCCTAATTTAGGTGTGTATGATCCATGGGGAGGTTACTGCCATTGGCTACTTGAGCTGCACACAGAGCAGAGGTGGTAGTGGCAACTGTTGTCGCAGTTACATTCCAGTTGTCGGTATGGCTAGAGGATTGCTAATAGGGCCCTAGTTAATGTAGGGGGTATGTTGGCTGACGTGTGCCGGGATGTCAGTTTGACGTAGTGGCCTTCCCTCCTTGCGTGGCTTTCCCTTTGCTCCATCGTTGGCATGACAGCATGCCCCCATGGGACTGTTGTTGGTGTTGTGTAATGGTGTGCCCCAGGTCTTCTCAGAATGGGCCATGCCCCCCTGCCGTGCCCCTTTACCCATGCCACTCCATGTATTAGATGACTTCCATGCATTTAGTGGTCGGTATTCCCCCCCCCCCGGTTGTAGATGACATTATTGCATTTTAATTCCCCATGCGATTTACCCTGCATGTGCGTTGTCTCCTGGTAGTCTGCGCTCTCCTGTCCTTGAATCCCTGTGACGATCTCCTCAGGGATGACGGCTGCGACCATCTCCTCCATGTGGTCCAGGGCCTCCTGGTGTGCTGGACTCCCCCCTCCAGTCTGCAGTGCTGCCTTCCTGTTCCTGGCCATCTTTTCCTTGGTCCTGCGCTTGCAGTCATGCCAGCTTTTCTTTCACTCGATGACTGTTCTGCGTACTTCAGCCACACTGTTAATCTTGTCGACAATTTGTTGCCATATGGCCTCTCTCCTACTGATTGGCAACTTTGATGTGACAAACAGTTGGTGCTGGTGTTCCGTCACCTCTTTAACCAGAATTTCCTGCTCCTCTGCACTAAAGCAACACTTTCTTTTCTTCTTAAAAGTGTCCTGGTTCTTGTGTGGGTCCTCCTGGCTGGTTCCTGGTCTGCTGTCATCTTCCTGGGGTCTGTAGTGGCATCTGGGATCCATTTTGGCTCTCCTCTGGTGAAATGGCTGTGTTCGCTGTTTTTTTTTATTCTATTGCTTTAAAAAAAACTGCCCATATCCGGTTTGCGGTGTCGTAAAAGTATAAATATGACGCCCACACGGTGCACCAAAATGGCGTAGTCGGCGGTAATATTTTTGACGCAAAACTGCGCCGGCGCAGTTTTGCGTCAAAAAGTATAAATATGGGCCAAAATTTGGTGGACAGGGTACCCTCTCCTTCAAACTCTAAGGTCCTCAGATACATTATTAAACTGTTATTACAGCTGTGACAAAGATAGGGTATCACGTCAGCGTTCTTTCTGTTTAGAAAATAAATAATTCTTTAATAGAACTTTCAACAAAGGTATAAATTAAACAGGAATTAAAACATTTAAGAAGCATAAACAAATCACAGAATAAAATGCAGTAGTAATAACGGGCAACAATGGGCGCCAATTTACACATAATATATACTGTCCACGTTCATTAACTCATGCCTAACGCTGTATTGGTGTAATTACGGATACAGAGGATTGTGTGAACAGTGCTTCCTCATAAATGATTCACAATCATTAGCTTATCCTGATGAAAATTGCACAAATGTAGTGGAGTGGTTAAATCACCAGACCATGCCAAGGCCCTAGCATCAGTCTCAGTCGGCTTCATGCGCTGCACCCCACTCCAAGGGTTGCTGTCCCTGGTGACTGCCTGAATGCTGCTGTGGAGGACCCTAGGCCTGTCACCTCAACTCTCTGGGACACTTCAGTAATACCTAGGTTGGCCTTTCCTTGTGTACACAAGAATGTGAAGGGAATTAGGCATGGTAATAGTAGCAGAACACCAGCATTTCTCTCTTTGATGTGTGTGCTTGCACGTCCCAGGGATGGTAGCCCCTAGGCAATCGGATTACAAACACAACAGTTTGAGGAGATTCTGGTACCCAGGTGGTCACAACCAAATGGTATCTACCAGTTCTCTGCTATGCAAGATGGATCCACCTGTTGATACACGTAGACTGAGCATTAAAGCACTGACATGCTGATATATTTCACCACGTCGCCATTCTCCTACCACAGTCGAGGTGATACTGTAATTGTCCCACCAGTGGCTATGGCAGGAACAGGTTAGTGCAGTGTCATGGCATAAAAGTGGTTCCTACAATTCGGTTATAAATAGAGGCATCTATGATAGAATAAACTATTACATAGCAGGCACTCTAGTTATATTAAACTTGCTACTTCAACGTGCAACAATTCAAAACATAAAAAAGTCGCACCATCTTCATTAACTGACATTCTGCTAGACACACTGACAAATCCTGCTTGAAACATGTGCTTACTCGCCCCATGAAATGCTGAAATGGCCAAAATAAATTCCTATAATTATTTCTTGTATATTTCACAATTTTAGATCAATGTATTATGGCCCATATTTATACTTTTTGATGCAAAACTGCGCTAACGCAGTTTTGCGCCAAAGAAATTAGCGCCGGCTAACGCCATTCTGAAGCGCCATGCGGGCGCCGTATTTATTGAATGGCGTTAGCCGGCGTTAGCCGGCGTTAGCCGACCGGCGCTGCCTGGTGTGCGTGAAAAAAAAACACGTACACCAGGCAGCGCCGGCGTAGGGAAAAATGGTGTTTGGGCGTCCACAAATGGGGCAAGTCAGGCTGAGGCAAAAAGATCGTCTTAACCCGATTTGCGCCATTTTTTTACGATGCCCATCCCCCATAGAAATGAATCCTGTCTTAGCAAAGACAGGAGTAATGCCCCCTTGCCCAATGGCCATGCCCAGGGGACTTCTGTCCCCTGGGCATGGTCATTGGGCATAGTGGCATGTAGGGGGGCACAAATCAGGCCCCCCTATGCCACAAAAAAAATAATAATAATACCTACCTGGACTTACCTTAATGTCCCTGGGGTGGGTCCCTCCATCCTTGGGTGTCCTCTTGGGGTGGGCAAGGGTGGCAGGGGGTGTCCCTGGGGGCAGGGGAGGGCACCTCTGGGCTCATTCTGAGCCCACAGGTCCCTTAACGCCTGCCCTGACCCAGGCGCTAAAATCCGGCGCAAATGCGGGTTTTTTAGACCCGCCCACTCCCGGGCGTCATTTTTGCCCGGGAGTATAAATCCGACGCAATAGCATCGCAGTCATTTTTTAAGACAGGAACGCCTACCTTGCATATCATTAACGCAAGGAAGGTGTTCACGCAAAAAAATGACGCTAATTCCATGAACTCTAACGCCAAAGTATAAATATGGAGTTAGTTTTGCGTCGAATTTGCATCGAAAAAAACGACGCAAATTCGGCGCAAACGGAGTATAAATATGCCCCTATATTTCCTTTAGTACACATTGAATTTCTGCATCATTTTACATGTTTAAAGTACCCGGAGGGGTATATGCATTACAATCAATTCAATCTGTTTTACATAATTCGAATTTTAGTGAATGTTATGCTGAAATTCTTAGCAAATGCAGACTAATTTAACTTAATTTATATGTCAGGATTCATTATGATCTTTTAAGTGCATTTTATCTTTTTTTCCGAATTGCTTATTGTCATGATTTTTTTTTTCTTGTTGTGAAACGCGCCTTTGCCCTTGGGGATGCTTTTATCTCATGAAGATTAACGAACGTATAATCCTTCCAATCAGAAGCACACATCTGCTCAATAAAGGGGATCCTCTTCATCAGCCCTCTACTACCATAAGAGGAATGTAATTAATGTTGGGCATTTGTGCTGTTTCAGTTAATTTAGGATTAACAAAAACGCAGAGCTAATTTTCAGTTGAGAATAATTTACATAAGTATTCCTTTGTTTTGATTCTCAGGATATGAATACAATTACTGTAGGCTCATTTGAATTAAATGGAAAATTTTAAATTTGATATTTTCGTTCAACGGGAATGGTATTTCTCGGTAATAAAAATGGCAAGGTATATTTTGGTGCAGCGTAAGTGGCAAGGTAATTCTGAAATTGGTAGGGAATATCCACCTACCTCAAATTGGACCAAGCAAGTAGATGGGACAGGTTGTTTTTAGAGGGAGTGGGGGGTGCCAGGGGATTTCCCTCATAGGAAAATGTAACAGACATTGACAAAGACAAGAGGGCTGGAGTTGGCAGTCAGCCTTTTTGGCTTTGTCGATGCTTGTTTTGTGCTGTAATGGTTTTGCAAAACTTTATTGCTGGAAAAGCTGCCAAGCCCTCATCAGTAAAAAAAAAATGTCTAAAAGCAAAAATATTTTTTGGTCTGAAAAGGTACATATTTCCATAATAGTCACTACTCTGTAAGGGAACAACATTGTTTCTTTTTTGAAGGATTTCTTCCTTGTGGAAGAGAAGAATGTGGTCACTTACAGTGATGTTAGCTAGTGGCTGAAGAAGGCTAACCCGCTGACCCATCCTGTATGCTGTAGTGGATGGAAGAAAAATGCGAATGAACAATGGATGAAGACTGATGGCTCAATGTCACTTTAAGTAAGTATGTTGTCAATATAATTTTAGTAAATTGCATAGGTCTTGGCCCATGTCAGATGTAAAAAGACTGCTGGACAAATGGTAAATGTTACATCTGAATTTTTGTATAATATGGCTAAAAATATAGACTTTCTTAAGTGGGAGCAACAAAATATTCCAATCAATTTGTGGTGTACTTGGAAATTCTTACCATTTACAGAGGGACTGAGGCTCATCCCCGTAAGAAACCTTTAATAAAACACTGACAAAACAGTAAATTGTTGCAAATTTACTAAGGACCCATAGGTATTACATGCAGTTAAAAATATTACTGAGGCCCTCATTATGTCAATGGTGGTAATGACCGCCTACCGCTGCGGCGATGGCCACCAAAACACCGTCGCTGCGGCTATCTACCGTCTGCCATATTATGACAGTAGCCGGAATTCCACCAGAAGGCTGGCAGAATTCCGGCTACGGTCACGGTGGCGGAAGGCAGTAAGGTGGGGCTGCTGCCAGCAGCAGCGCCATGCCAGTAGATCGCCGCAGACCGTATCATGATCCATGATATGGCCTGGCGGTGTTCTGCTGGTGGACGCTGCTGCTGGCAGCTGCGCCACATCCCGTCTCCTGCCGGAGGACCGCCCTGCAAGCAGGTAAGTCGGGTGCTCCATCAGGGGAGGTGGGTGGGGGTTTTGTGTGTGTGCGTGGGGGTGTGGGTGTATGTGTGTGCGTGGATGCGGGTGTGTGGCGTGAGGAATGCATGTGTGCATGAATGGCTGTGAGTGTGCGTGTATGTTGTGTTGTGTGAATGCATGGGCGCTTGTATGTATGTCAGTGTGTGTGGGTGTATGTGGGAATGGATGTATGCATGCGTGGGTGAATGTGGGCATGAGTGTGTGTATGCATGTGTATGTTGGTGCGTGATTGTGCGTGAATGTGCTTGTATGTCATGGGGGTCAGGAGGGAGAGGGTGAGGGTGAGGGAGGACTCTGGAGAGGGGTAGGTGGGCGGAGGAGACCCCTATCAGTGTCAAGGAAGGAATTCCCTGGCACTGATAGTGCCTACCACCATGGTTTTCAGGTTTTCATGGCGGTAAGGAAGCCACGAAAACCATGGCGGTAGGCGGGGTCATAATCCAGTGGGTGGGACAGTGACAGCCACCTGGCTGGAGACTGAAGTCTCCAGCCCGCAGGCTGTTACCGCCCTGACAGATGGAGTGGTACCTTGGAGGTTTGGCTTGAGCCAAACCGCCAATATCATATTTTGGGGAAAGGTACCCCCAGCCTGTTGGCAGTACCTTTCTCCAAAATAACACTGTCCGCCAGGGTTGTAATGAGGGCCTGAGTTTTACGTTGTGTAATTTTTCAAAGTTAATATAGCATCTTTTTTCACTTGTTATGTTATGTTATTTTGATTTGTATAGTGCATTAATCACCAGAGAGGGTACTCAGGTGCTTAAGCAGGTGTGTAGGTTTGTGGTCCCTAAGGTGCTTATATGAAGAGCCAGGTATTCAGCTTCTTGTGGAACTTAAGAAATGAGGAGGAGGCCCTGATGTGTTGAGGGAGATCATCTCATGCCTTGGGTGTGATGTAGGAGAACAAGCGACTTCTTTTTTGTTTTGTGGATGCTGGAAATGTGTGTGAGTGAGAGTGAGGCAGAGCATAGCTGTTGGTTTGGTAGAAGGTGTGGAGTCTGTGTGGAATGGTTGGGAGTCTGTGTAGGAGTTGTTTGGAGATTCTGATGTAAATAGAGAATTGCCACCTTCTTTTCCTACTCGACCCTCCGTGTACATCCATTCTCATGGTGAGACCTTTCACTGGCTGTGGGTGTACTGATGGCCCTGGCCGCACACTTAACAATCTGGACCTGCCCCAATCTCTGATCTTTCACATCCACTTAAATGTAATTGACATGTGGCATATCCTATGCATGGCAATGCTATGATCCGATATGGATGTTGACATTGTTAATGTGTCCTGCTTATGTTGGGGAATGTGTGTTACATTGGATTGCCCTGATTATCGTATCAGTGTCCTATTTCATCCTTTGACTGTGCAGGTGTATTTCAGTGACCAGTTACATGTGTCCCCTCGTCAATGCTGTTGCCTGAGCAGTATGACATTTGGGATGTTGCATTGTTACCCAGGCACAGGATGGACCCTGACATATGCAGCATGGGTGTGTCCTCAGTGCTGTGTAGATCCTATTGTTGTTTACATTGGCTGATGTTTGCGACAACTATGGGCATTGACATTTGAGAGTACTGGGGCCTTTGTCTTGTTTCTGGGGATTGTTGCAGTTGTCATCCTCACCCCCTAATTTAGGTGTGTATGATCCATGGGGAGGTTACTGCCATTGGCTACTTGAGCTGCACACAGAGCAGAGGTGGTAGTGGCAACTGTGGTCGCAGTTACATTCCAGTTGTCGGTATGGCTAGAGGATTGCTAATAGGGCCCTAGTTATGTAGGGGGTATGTTGGCTGACGTGTGCCGGGATGTCAGTTTGACGTAGTGGCCTTCCCTCCTTGCGTGGCTTTCCCTTTGCTCCATCGTTGGCATGACAGCATGCCCCCATGGGACTGTTGTTGGTGTTGTGTAATGGTGTGCCCCAGGTCTTCTCAGAATGGGCCATGCCCCCCTGCCGTGCCCCTTTACCCATGCCACTCCATGTATTAGATGACTTCCATGCATTTAGTGGTCGGTATTCCCCCCCCCCGGTTGTAGATGACATTATTGCATTTTAATTCCCCATACGATTTACCCTGCATGTGCGTTGTCTCCTGGTAGTCTGCGCTCTCCTGTCCTTGAATCCCTGTGACGATCTCCTCAGGGATGACGGCTGCGACCATCTCCTCCATGTGGTCCAGGGCCTCCTGGTGTGCTGGACTCCCCCCTCCAGTCTGCAGTGCTGCCTTCCTGTTCCTGGCCATCTTTTCCTTGGTCCTGCGCTTGCAGTCATGCCAGCTTTTCTTTCACTCGATGACTGTTCTGCGTACTTCAGCCACACTGTTAATCTTGTCGACAATTTGTTGCCATATGGCCTCTCTCCTACTGATTGGCAACTTTGATGTGACAAACAGTTGGTGCTGGTGTTCCGTCACCTCTTTAACCAGAATTTCCTGCTCCTCTGCACTAAAGCGACACTTTCTTTTCTTCTTAAAAGTGTCCTGGTTCTTGTGTGGGTCCTCCTGGCTGGTTCCTGGTCTGCTGTCATCTTCCTGGGGTCTGTAGTGGCATCTGGGATCCATTTTGGCTCTCCTCTGGTGAAATGGCTGTGTTCGCTGTTTTTTTTAATGCTATTCCTTTAAAAAAAAACTGCCCATATCCGGTTTGCGGTGTCGTAAAAGTATAAATATGACGCCCACACGGTGCACCAAAATGGCGTAGCCGGCGGTAATATTTTTGACACAAAACTGCGCCGGCGCAGTTTGGCGTCAAAAAGTATAAATATGGGCCAAAATTTGGTGGACAGGGTACCCTCTCCTTCAAACTCTAAGGTCCTCAGATACATTATTAAACTGTTATTACAGCTGTGACAAAGATAGGGTATCACGTCAGCGTTCTTTCTGTTTAGAAAATAAATAATTATTTAATAGAACTTTCAACAAAGGTATAAATTAAACAGGAATTAAAACATTTAAGAAGCATAAACAAATCACAGAATAAAATGCAGTAGTAATAACGGGCAACAATGGGCGCCAATTTACACATAATATATACTGTCCACGTTCATTAACTCATGCCTAACGCTGTATTGGTGTAATTACGGATACAGAGGATTGTGTGAACAGTGCTTCCTCATAAATGATTCACAATCATTAGCTTATCCTGATGAAAATTGCACAAATGTAGTGGAGTGGTTAAATCACCAGACCATGCCAAGGCCCTAGCATCAGTCTCAGTCGGCTTCATGCGCTGCACCCCACTCCAAGGGTTGCTGTCCCTGGTGACTGCCTGAATGCTGCTGTGGAGGACCCTAGGCCTGTCACCTCAACTCTCTGGGACACTTCAGTAATACCTAGGTTGGCCTTTCCTTGTGTACACAAGAATGTGAAGGGAATTAGGCATGGTAATAGTAGCAGAACACCAGCATTTCTCTCTTTGATGTGTGTGCTTGCACGTCCCAGGGATGGTAGCCCCTAGGCAATCGGATTACAAACACAACAGTTTGAGGAGATTCTGGTACCCAGGTGGTCACAACCAAATGGTATCTACCAGTTCTCTGCTATGCAAGATGGATCCACCTGTTGATACACGTAGACTGAGCATTAAAGCACTGACATGCTGATATATTTCACCACGTCGCCATTCTCCTACCACAGTCGAGGTGATACTGTAATTGTCCCACCAGTGGCTATGGCAGGAACAGGTTAGTGCAGTGTCATGGCATAAAAGTGGTTCCTACAATTCGGTTATAAATAGAGGCATCTATGATAGAATAAACTATTACATAGCAGGCACTCTAGTTATATTAAACTTGCTACTTCAACGTGCAACAATTCAAAACATAAAAAAGTCGCACCATCTTCATTAACTGACATTCTGCTAGACACACTGACAAATCCTGCTTGAAACATGTGCTTACTCGCCCCATGAAATGCTGAAATGGCCAAAATAAATTCCTATAATTATTTCTTGTATATTTCACAATTTTAGATCAATGTATTATGGCCCATATTTATACTTTTTGATGCAAAACTGCGCTAACGCAGTTTTGCGCCAAAGAAATTAGCGCCGGCTAACGCCATTCTGAAGCGCCATGCGGGCGCCGTATTTATTGAATGGCGTTAGCCGGCGTTAGCCGGCGTTAGCCGACCGGCGCTGCCTGGTGTGCGTGAAAAAAAAACACGTACACCAGGCAGCGCCGGCGTAGGGAAAAATGGTGTTTGGGCGTCCACAAATGGGGCAAGTCAGGCTGAGGCAAAAAGATCGTCTTAACCCGATTTGCGCCATTTTTTTACGATGCCCATCCCCCATAGAAATGAATCCTGTCTTAGCAAAGACAGGAGTAATGCCCCCTTGCCCAATGGCCATGCCCAGGGGACTTCTGTCCCCTGGGCATGGTCATTGGGCATAGTGGCATGTAGGGGGGCACAAATCAGGCCCCCCTATGCCACAAAAAAAATAATAATAATACCTACCTGGACTTACCTTAATGTCCCTGGGGTGGGTCCCTCCATCCTTGGGTGTCCTCTTGGGGTGGGCAAGGGTGGCAGGGGGTGTCCCTGGGGGCAGGGGAGGGCACCTCTGGGCTCATTCTGAGCCCACAGGTCCCTTAACGCCTGCCCTGACCCAGGCGCTAAAATCCGGCGCAAATGCGGGTTTTTTAGACCCGCCCACTCCCGGGCGTCATTTTTGCCCGGGAGTATAAATCCGACGCAATAGCATCGCAGTCATTTTTTAAGACAGGAACGCCTACCTTGCATATCATTAACGCAAGGAAGGTGTTCACGCAAAAAAATGACGCTAATTCCATGAACTCTAACGCCAAAGTATAAATATGGAGTTAGTTTTGCGTCGAATTTGCATCGAAAAAAACGACGCAAATTCGGCGCAAACGGAGTATAAATATGCCCCTATATTTCCTTTAGTACACATTGAATTTCTGCATCATTTTACATGTTTAAAGTACCCGGAGGGGTATATGCATTACAATCAATTCAATCTGTTTTACATAATTCGAATTTTAGTGAATGTTATGCTGAAATTCTTAGCAAATGCAGACTAATTTAACTTAATTTATATGTCAGGATTCATTATGATCTTTTAAGTGCATTTTATCTTTTTTTCCGAATTGCTTATTGTCATGATTTTTTTTTTCTTGTTGTGAAACGCGCCTTTGCCCTTGGGGATGCTTTTATCTCATGAAGATTAACGAACGTATAATCCTTCCAATCAGAAGCACACATCTGCTCAATAAAGGGGATCCTCTTCATCAGCCCTCTACTACCATAAGAGGAATGTAATTAATGTTGGGCATTTGTGCTGTTTCAGTTAATTTAGGATTAACAAAAACGCAGAGCTAATTTTCAGTTGAGAATAATTTACATAAGTATTCCTTTGTTTTGATTCTCAGGATATGAATACAATTACTGTAGGCTCATTTGAATTAAATGGAAAATTTTAAATTTGATATTTTCGTTCAACGGGAATGGTATTTCTCGGTAATAAAAATGGCAAGGTATATTTTGGTGCAGCGTAAGTGGCAAGGTAATTCTGAAATTGGTAGGGAATATCCACCTACCTCAAATTGGACCAAGCAAGTAGATGGGACAGGTTGTTTTTAGAGGGAGTGGGGGGTGCCAGGGGATTTCCCTCATAGGAAAATGTAACAGACATTGACAAAGACAAGAGGGCTGGAGTTGGCAGTCAGCCTTTTTGGCTTTGTCGATGCTTGTTTTGTGCTGTAATGGTTTTGCAAAACTTTATTGCTGGAAAAGCTGCCAAGCCCTCATCAGTAAAAAAAAAATGTCTAAAAGCAAAAATATTTTTTGGTCTGAAAAGGTACATATTTCCATAATAGTCACTACTCTGTAAGGGAACAACATTGTTTCTTTTTTGAAGGATTTCTTCCTTGTGGAAGAGAAGAATGTGGTCACTTACAGTGATGTTAGCTAGTGGCTGAAGAAGGCTAACCCGCTGACCCATCCTGTATGCTGTAGTGGATGGAAGAAAAATGCGAATGAACAATGGATGAAGACTGATGGCTCAATGTCACTTTAAGTAAGTATGTTGTCAATATAATTTTAGTAAATTGCATAGGTCTTGGCCCATGTCAGATGTAAAAAGACTGCTGGACAAATGGTAAATGTTACATCTGAATTTTTGTATAATATGGCTAAAAATATAGACTTTCTTAAGTGGGAGCAACAAAATATTCCAATCAATTTGTGGTGTACTTGGAAATTCTTACCATTTACAGAGGGACTGAGGCTCATCCCCGTAAGAAACCTTTAATAAAACACTGACAAAACAGTAAATTGTTGCAAATTTACTAAGGACCCATAGGTATTACATGCAGTTAAAAATATTACTGAGGCCCTCATTATGTCAATGGTGGTAATGACCGCCTACCGCTGCGGCGATGGCCACCAAAACACCGTCGCTGCGGCTATCTACCGTCTGCCATATTATGACAGTAGCCGGAATTCCACCAGAAGGCTGGCAGAATTCCGGCTACGGTCACGGTGGCGGAAGGCAGTAAGGTGGGGCTGCTGCCAGCAGCAGCGCCATGCCAGTAGATCGCCGCAGACCGTATCATGATCCATGATATGGCCTGGCGGTGTTCTGCTGGTGGACGCTGCTGCTGGCAGCTGCGCCACATCCCGTCTCCTGCCGGAGGACCGCCCTGCAAGCAGGTAAGTCGGGTGCTCCATCAGGGGAGGTGGGTGGGGGTTTTGTGTGTGTGCGTGGGGGTGTGGGTGTATGTGTGTGCGTGGATGCGGGTGTGTGGCGTGAGGAATGCATGTGTGCATGAATGGCTGTGAGTGTGCGTGTATGTTGTGTTGTGTGAATGCATGGGCGCTTGTATGTATGTCAGTGTGTGTGGGTGTATGTGGGAATGGATGTATGCATGCGTGGGTGAATGTGGGCATGAGTGTGTGTATGCATGTGTATGTTGGTGCGTGATTGTGCGTGAATGTGCTTGTATGTCATGGGGGTCAGGAGGGAGAGGGTGAGGGTGAGGGAGGACTCTGGAGAGGGGTAGGTGGGCGGAGGAGACCCCTATCAGTGTCAAGGAAGGAATTCCCTGGCACTGATAGTGCCTACCACCATGGTTTTCAGGTTTTCATGGCGGTAAGGAAGCCACGAAAACCATGGCGGTAGGCGGGGTCATAATCCAGTGGGTGGGACAGTGACAGCCACCTGGCTGGAGACTGAAGTCTCCAGCCCGCAGGCTGTTACCGCCCTGACAGATGGAGTGGTACCTTGGAGGTTTGGCTTGAGCCAAACCGCCAATATCATATTTTGGGGAAAGGTACCCCCAGCCTGTTGGCAGTACCTTTCTCCAAAATAACACTGTCCGCCAGGGTTGTAATGAGGGCCTGAGTTTTACGTTGTGTAATTTTTCAAAGTTAATATAGCATCTTTTTTCACTTGTTATGTTATGTTATTTTGATTTGTATAGTGCATTAATCACCAGAGAGGGTACTCAGGTGCTTAAGCAGGTGTGTAGGTTTGTGGTCCCTAAGGTGCTTATATGAAGAGCCAGGTATTCAGCTTCTTGTGGAACTTAAGAAATGAGGAGGAGGCCCTGATGTGTTGAGGGAGATCATCTCATGCCTTGGGTGTGATGTAGGAGAACAAGCGACTTCTTTTTTGTTTTGTGGATGCTGGAAATGTGTGTGAGTGAGAGTGAGGCAGAGCATAGCTGTTGGTTTGGTAGAAGGTGTGGAGTCTGTGTGGAATGGTTGGGAGTCTGTGTAGGAGTTGTTTGGAGATTCTGATGTAAATAGAGAATTGCCACCTTCTTTTCCTACTCGACCCTCCGTGTACATCCATTCTCATGGTGAGACCTTTCACTGGCTGTGGGTGTACTGATGGCCCTGGCCGCACACTTAACAATCTGGACCTGCCCCAATCTCTGATCTTTCACATCCACTTAAATGTAATTGACATGTGGCATATCCTATGCATGGCAATGCTATGATCCGATATGGATGTTGACATTGTTAATGTGTCCTGCTTATGTTGGGGAATGTGTGTTACATTGGATTGCCCTGATTATCGTATCAGTGTCCTATTTCATCCTTTGACTGTGCAGGTGTATTTCAGTGACCAGTTACATGTGTCCCCTCGTCAATGCTGTTGCCTGAGCAGTATGACATTTGGGATGTTGCATTGTTACCCAGGCACAGGATGGACCCTGACATATGCAGCATGGGTGTGTCCTCAGTGCTGTGTAGATCCTATTGTTGTTTACATTGGCTGATGTTTGCGACAACTATGGGCATTGACATTTGAGAGTACTGGGGCCTTTGTCTTGTTTCTGGGGATTGTTGCAGTTGTCATCCTCACCCCCTAATTTAGGTGTGTATGATCCATGGGGAGGTTACTGCCATTGGCTACTTGAGCTGCACACAGAGCAGAGGTGGTAGTGGCAACTGTGGTCGCAGTTACATTCCAGTTGTCGGTATGGCTAGAGGATTGCTAATAGGGCCCTAGTTATGTAGGGGGTATGTTGGCTGACGTGTGCCGGGATGTCAGTTTGACGTAGTGGCCTTCCCTCCTTGCGTGGCTTTCCCTTTGCTCCATCGTTGGCATGACAGCATGCCCCCATGGGACTGTTGTTGGTGTTGTGTAATGGTGTGCCCCAGGTCTTCTCAGAATGGGCCATGCCCCCCTGCCGTGCCCCTTTACCCATGCCACTCCATGTATTAGATGACTTCCATGCATTTAGTGGTCGGTATTCCCCCCCCCCGGTTGTAGATGACATTATTGCATTTTAATTCCCCATACGATTTACCCTGCATGTGCGTTGTCTCCTGGTAGTCTGCGCTCTCCTGTCCTTGAATCCCTGTGACGATCTCCTCAGGGATGACGGCTGCGACCATCTCCTCCATGTGGTCCAGGGCCTCCTGGTGTGCTGGACTCCCCCCTCCAGTCTGCAGTGCTGCCTTCCTGTTCCTGGCCATCTTTTCCTTGGTCCTGCGCTTGCAGTCATGCCAGCTTTTCTTTCACTCGATGACTGTTCTGCGTACTTCAGCCACACTGTTAATCTTGTCGACAATTTGTTGCCATATGGCCTCTCTCCTACTGATTGGCAACTTTGATGTGACAAACAGTTGGTGCTGGTGTTCCGTCACCTCTTTAACCAGAATTTCCTGCTCCTCTGCACTAAAGCGACACTTTCTTTTCTTCTTAAAAGTGTCCTGGTTCTTGTGTGGGTCCTCCTGGCTGGTTCCTGGTCTGCTGTCATCTTCCTGGGGTCTGTAGTGGCATCTGGGATCCATTTTGGCTCTCCTCTGGTGAAATGGCTGTGTTCGCTGTTTTTTTTAATGCTATTCCTTTAAAAAAAAACTGCCCATATCCGGTTTGCGGTGTCGTAAAAGTATAAATATGACGCCCACACGGTGCACCAAAATGGCGTAGCCGGCGGTAATATTTTTGACACAAAACTGCGCCGGCGCAGTTTGGCGTCAAAAAGTATAAATATGGGCCAAAATTTGGTGGACAGGGTACCCTCTCCTTCAAACTCTAAGGTCCTCAGATACATTATTAAACTGTTATTACAGCTGTGACAAAGATAGGGTATCACGTCAGCGTTCTTTCTGTTTAGAAAATAAATAATTATTTAATAGAACTTTCAACAAAGGTATAAATTAAACAGGAATTAAAACATTTAAGAAGCATAAACAAATCACAGAATAAAATGCAGTAGTAATAACGGGCAACAATGGGCGCCAATTTACACATAATATATACTGTCCACGTTCATTAACTCATGCCTAACGCTGTATTGGTGTAATTACGGATACAGAGGATTGTGTGAACAGTGCTTCCTCATAAATGATTCACAATCATTAGCTTATCCTGATGAAAATTGCACAAATGTAGTGGAGTGGTTAAATCACCAGACCATGCCAAGGCCCTAGCATCAGTCTCAGTCGGCTTCATGCGCTGCACCCCACTCCAAGGGTTGCTGTCCCTGGTGACTGCCTGAATGCTGCTGTGGAGGACCCTAGGCCTGTCACCTCAACTCTCTGGGACACTTCAGTAATACCTAGGTTGGCCTTTCCTTGTGTACACAAGAATGTGAAGGGAATTAGGCATGATAATAGTAGCAGAACACCAGCATTTCTCTCTTTGATGTGTGTGCTTGCACGTCCCAGGGATGGTAGCCCCTAGGCAATCGGATTACAAACACAACAGTTTGAGGAGATTCTGGTACCCAGGTGGTCACAACCAAATGGTATCTACCAGTTCTCTGCTATGCAAGATGGATCCACCTGTTGATACACGTAGACTGAGCATTAAAGCACTGACATGCTGATATATTTCACCACGTCGCCATTCTCCTACCACAGTCGAGGTGATACTGTAATTGTCCCACCAGTGGCTATGGCAGGAACAGGTTAGTGCAGTGTCATGGCACAAAAGTGGTTCCTACAATTCGGTTATAAATAGAGGCATCTATGATAGAATAAACTATTACATAGCAGGCACTCTAGTTATATTAAACTTGCTACTTCAACGTGCAACAATTCAAAACATAAAAAAGTCGCACCATCTTCATTAACTGACATTCTGCTAGACACACTGACAAATCCTGCTTGAAACATGTGCTTACTCGCCCCATGAAATGCTGAAATGGCCAAAATAAATTCCTATAATTATTTCTTGTATATTTCACAATTTTAGATCAATGTATTATGGCCCATATTTATACTTTTTGACGCAAAACTGCGCTAACGCAGTTTTGCGCCCAAAAAATTAGCGCCGGCTAACGCCATTCTGAAGCGCCATGCGGGCGCCGTATTTATTGAATGGCGTTAGCCGGCGTTAGCCGACTGGCGCTGCCTGGTGTGCGTGAAAAAAAAACACGTACACCAGGCAGCGCCGGCGTAGGGAAAAATGGTGTTTGGGCGTCCACAAATGGGGCAAGTAAGGCTGAGGCAAAAAGATCGTCTTAACCCGATTTGCGCCATTTTTTTACGATGCCCATCCCCCATAGAAATTAATCCTGTCTTAGCAAAGACAGGAGTAATGCCCCCTTGCCCAATGGCCATGCCCAGGGGACTTCTGTATAATATGGAGTTAGTTTTGCGTCGAATTTGCATCGAAAAAAACAACGCAAATTCGGCGCAAACGGAGTATAAATATGCCCCTATATTTCCTTTAGTACACATTGAATTTCTGCATCATTTTACATGTTTAAAGTACCCGGAGGGGTATATGCATTACAATCAATTCAATCTGTTTTACATAATTCGAATTTTAGTGAATGTTATGCTGAAATTCTTAGCAAATGCAGACTAATTTAACTTAATTTATATGTCAGGATTCATTATGATCTTTTAAGTGCATTTTATCTTTTTTTCCGAATTGCTTATTGTCATGATTTTTTTTTTCTTGTTGTAAAACGCGCCTTTGCCCTTGGGGATGCTTTTATCTCATGAAGATTAACGAACGTATAATCCTTCCAATCAGAAGCACACATCTGCTCAATAAAGGGGATCCTCTTCATCAGCCCTCTACTACCATAAGAGGAATGTAATTAATGTTGGGCATTTGTGCTGTTTCAGTTAATTTAGGATTAACAAAAACGCAGAGCTAATTTTCAGTTGAGAATAATTTACATAAGTATTCCTTTGTTTTGATTCTCAGGATATGAATACAATTACTGTAGGCTCATTTGAATTAAATGGAAAATTTTAAATTTGATATTTTCGTTCAACGGGAATGGTATTTCTCGGTAATAAAAATGGCAAGGTATATTTTGGTGCAGCGTAAGTGGCAAGGTAATTCTGAAATTGGTAGGGAATATCCACCTACCTCAAATTGGACCAAGCAAGTAGATGGGACAGGTTGTTTTTAGAAGGAGTGGGGGGTGCCAGGGGATTTCCCTCATAGGAAAATGTAACAGACATTGACAAAGACAAGAGGGCTGGAGTTGGCAGTCAGCCTTTTTGGCTTTGTCGATGCTTGTTTTGTGCTGTAATGGTTTTGCAAAACTTTATTGCTGGAAAAGCTGCCAAGCCCTCATCAGTAAAAAAAAAATGTCTAAAAGCAAAAATATTTTTTGGTCTGAAAAGGTACATATTGCCATAATAGTCACTACTCTGTAAGGGAACAACATTGTTTCTTTTTTGTAGGATTTCTTCCTTGTGGAAGAGAAGAATGTGGTCACTTACAGTGATGTTAGCTAGTGGCTGAAGAAGGCTAACCCGCTGACCCATCCTGTATGCTGTAGTGGATGGAAGAAAAATGCGAATGAACAATGGATGAAGACTGATGGCTCAATGTCACTTTAAGTAAGTATGTTGTCAATATAATTTTAGTAAATTGCATAGGTCTTGGCCCATGTCAGATGTAAAAAGACTGCTGGACAAATGGTAAATGTTACATCTGAATTTTTGTATAATATGGCTAAAAATATAGACTTTCTTAAGTGGGAGCAACAAAATATTCCAATCAATTTGTGGTGTACTTGGAAATTCTTACCATTTACAGAGGGACTGAGGCTCATCCCTGTAAGAAACCTTTAATAAAACACTGACAAAACAGTAAATTGTTGCAAATTGACTAAGGACCCATAGGTATTACATGCAGTTAAAAATATTACTGAGGCCCTCATTATGTCAATGGTGGTAATGACCGCCTACCGCTGCGGCGATGGCCACCAAAACACCGTCGCTGCGGCTATCTACCGTCTGCCATATTATGACAGTAGCCGGAATTCCACCAGAAGGCTGGCAGAATTCCGGCTACGGTCACGGTGGCGGAAGGCAGTAAGGTGGGGCTGCTGCCAGCAGCAGCGCCATGCCAGTAGATCGCCGCAGACCGTATCATGATATGGCCTGGCGGTGTTCTGCTGGTGGACGCTGCTGCTGGCAGCTGCGCCACATCCCGTCTCCTGCCGGAGGACCGCCCTGCAAGCAGGTAAGTCGGGTGCTCCATCAGGGGAGGTGGGTGGGGGTTTTGTGTGTGTGCGTGGGGGTGTGGGTGTATGTGTGTGCGTGCATGCGGGTGTGTGGCGTGAGGAATGCATGTGTGCATGAATGGGTGTGAGTGTGCGTGTATGTTGTGTTGTGTGAATGCATGGGTGCTTGTATGTGTGTCAGTGTGTGTGGGTGTATGTGGGAATGGATGTATGCATGCGTGGGTGAATGTGGGCATGAGTGTGTGTATGCGTGTGTATGTTGGTGCGTGATTGTGCGTGAATGTGCTTGTATGTCATGGGGGTCAGGAGGGAGAGGGTGAGGGTGAGGGTGAGGGAGGACTCTGGAGAGGGGTAGGTGGGCGGAGGAGACCCCTATCAGTGTCAAGGAAGGAATTCCCTGGCACTGATAGTGCCTACCACCATGGTTTTCATGGCGGTAAGGAAGCCACGAAAACCATGGCGGTAGGCGGGGTCATAATCCAGTGGGTGGGACAGTGACAGCCACCTGGCTGGAGACTGAAGTCTCCAGCCCGCAGGCTGTTACCGCCCTGACAGATGGAGTGGTACCTTGGAGGTTTGGCTTGAGCCAAACCGCCAATATCATATTTTGGGGAAAGGTACCCCCAGCCTGTTGGCAGTACCTTTCTCCAAAATAACACTGTCCGCCAGGGTTGTAATGAGGGCCTGAGTTTTACGTTGTGTAATTTTTCAAAGTTAATATAGCATCTTTTTTCACTTGTTATGTTATGTTATTTTGATTTGTATAGTGCATTAATCACCAGAGAGGGTACTCAGGTGCTTAAGCAGGTGTGTAGGTTTGTGGTCCCTAAGGTGCTTATATGAAGAGCCAGGTATTCAGCTTCTTGTGGAACTTAAGAAATGAGGAGGAGGCCCTGATGTGTTGAGGGAGATCATCTCATGCCTTGGGTGTGATGTAGGAGAACAAGCGACTTCTTTTTTGTTTTGTGGATGCTGGAAATGTGTGTGAGTGAGAGTGAGGCAGAGCATAGCTGTTGGTTTGGTAGAAGGTGTGGAGTCTGTGTGGAATGGTCGGGAGTCTGTGTAGGAGTTGTTTGGAGATTCTGATGTAGAGAGTGTTGCTGTAGGCCAGCCTGCTGGTGATGAGTGTTTGCATGATGGTCTGTCTGGTGTTCTGAGGCAAACATTTGAATATATTTCACAGCATGCATAGGATGTGGAAGTAGGAGGTGCACACTGGATTGATTTGAGCTGTCACATTGAGCTAGATTTATTGCGTGGTCTGTGAGTTTGGGTGTTGGTCCTAGATTCAACAGCTACCAGGTGGAGTCACATAGGGAGGTCTTGTTGCCGAATGCCAGTATTTCAGTACTTCATTTTTACATGCTGCCTCTTCCAAACAGTTTATCAGCTGCATGTCAATCCTGGCAAACTTGGAAGGAGCATGCTGAAAAAAATAAAAGTTATACAATTCTTGTAATCATGCACCATAAACAACATGACAAGACAAATCCCACAGACTCTTACACAGACTCTTACAGAAATACTGTTGCTCATAGCACCTACACTTACCATATGTGATTAAGCCCCTATTAGGAGGGGTGGGCTGTGCAATGGGGTTGTTGGGAACTGATGTCAGAGCTCTAGGTGAGTTACTTTCTCACCTTTGCTCAACAAAAATGTTCCTTTGGAACTTCATCCTTGCCTTCCTGCACTATATACTATCCTGTAGATGGACGGCGAATAGGTAAGACTGGAATGTAATTCAACTGTGTGCTTGTACACTGAACTGCTGATCTTCTATTGCTAAACCTCAAAGGAGGAATGAAGCAGGCCAGTCTATAAATTACATTCTCTATCCCCATAAGCAGGGGACACTCTGATCCAAATACCTCTGAGTTAATGGCCCCTAAGCAGAAATGAAATAATTAAAATATGGACAGTGTTGCTTATACAACCAGCCAGTATTTCAAAAGTATTGCTCCGCTTATTAGGCTTGACTCAGAAAATAGCTATTATTTAATATTTATGCCCATTTATCATCTATGGATGATGAAACCTAGATCAGTTTTGATACCACAGCTTGTGGTTTTAGTAATTTCATGACTGTATCAAGGAGTTAATTATTATTATAAAGAAGTTGTATTTGATGATGTTGGTACTGTCAGTGCTTTTGTTATTAATTGCATTGCTGGGATCCATGTAGGGTATCATGCACATCTGCTGTGGGTTTAGATACAGTTGCCTTATAAACCACAGGTTTTCATACTTCAAGGTACCCCCATTTGAGAAATCTAAATGTATTACATCAACAAGACGTATGCACATCACTTTTTGTATTGTAAACATGTAATAGTTTGAAAGCTGTGTAGTCTAAAATTGTTTCATAATTGTTTGTGTAGAATGCTGTAGGAGGCTGGCCTGGTTTGTAGTGGGTACCTTGGGTACTTGAACCTTATACCAGGTCCCTTATTAGTGAAATGTAGTAGTGTTCTAGCAGCTTGGGCTAATAGAGGTAGCTATAGTAGAGCAGCTTAGGCTGAACTAGGAGACATGCAAAGCTCCTGCAGTACCACTTATAGTTATACAGTACTTATACACAAGTAAAGACAATACTCAGTGTTACCAAAAATAAAGGTAGTTTATTTGGGTGACACAAGGCCAAAAATATCTTAGAGGCAATACTCCTTCTGGAGGTAAGTATTATACACAGTATATACACTAGACACCAAAATAAGGTAATCAATTAAACATAGGCTAGTGCAAACAATATTAAATGCTATAGAATGCAATGGGAGAAAATAAGTCTAAGGGCAACACAAACCATATACTAAGAAAGTGGAATGCGAATCACGAATTCCCCCCTAGACAAGTGCAGTGTGCAGAGAATCTCTGGGACGGTAGAAAAACCACAAAGGTGAGTAAAATACCCCACAGCCCAGGAAAGTAGGAGTAAAGTACTGCAAGTTTCCTTAGGACACAATACAAGTCGTGATTAGAGTTATTGTAAGAACCAAGCAAGACTGCAAACAACAAATGGTGGATTCCTGGACCTGAAGACCTGCAAAGGAAGGAGACCAAGTCCAGAAATCGGAAGAAGTTCCAGGAAGGACAGGAGCCCCTGCCAACCTAGAAGAGGGTGCATAAAAAGAGTCCCCGTTTGGACGAAGACTGCAGAAATGCACCCAAGGAAGATGTCAGCAGGTTCCTGCATGATGCAATGGATGTCCCATTAAGAGATGTTGGATGCAGGTGAGTTTTGGTGCTGGATTCGTCCAACAAGCCTTGGTTCCGGCAAAGTCGCATTTTGCATCAAAATGGCACTGTCTGGACCCAGAAGGGAGCTGGGCGCCTCAACTCTGTGTGAGGAGGAAGAGGGGGCTCTCAGCACTTCAGAGAGCCCTCAGTCGACCAGACAGCACCCACGGGAGTCCCAGGACAAGGGGACAAAGGAGGTGCAAAATGTGGTTGGTGCAGCACTACAAAGGAAGGTCCCACGCCACTGGAAGATAACTCAGCGAGTTGAGCGTCGCAGGATAGAGTGCTAGGGGCCAGGCTGTGCATGACATTTTTTTGCATATAGTGCACAGAAGCCTCAGGAGGTGAAGAAGACGTGGTGCACAGGGGTATTGTCGTACTCGGGGAAGGCAAGCTCTTACTTCCTCAAAATTGGGACAGCAGGACCTTTGGACAGTCTGGGTTGAAGTGGTCTAACCACCTGTGTTCCAAGGATAGGAGTCCAAGAGAAGCGGTCGTCAACATAGAAGGGGCCTGCATGAGCAGGGAAGTGACTCCCTCCCTCCACTGTAGATTTCTTCGGTCCTTCTGGTGCAGGGTGAAGACAGGGAGTCCCCAGAGCATGCACACCATGGAAATTGGTGCAGTTGCTGGCTGGAGCTGAAGTTGCAGAGGAAAAGTAGCAATGGAACCAATAGTTTATGATCTCTGCTTACAGAGAATGGATGCCAGTACTGAAATATTGACATTCATAAGATATGACTACTGCTTGTTTCTCTCCCTGACATTTACACAGCTTTATATGTGTTAAGGCTCTGCTGGAATTGGCCAAAGGCTAGAAGGGCACCTCTTTGTTAATTTGGAGAAGCACAGCTCCCAGTTCACAGGTCTGATCACCGTCTCCAGTTTGAACTCATGTTAAGGATTTGAAAGAAACACAGGCCGTCATTACAACCCTGGCGGTCGGTGTTAAAGCGGCAGTAATAATGCAAACAGGCTGGTGGAAAATAAAAATGGGATTACAACCGTGGCGGAAACCGCCAATATAGGCAGCCACTTTAACACTCTGACCGCCACAGCGGTAGAAACAAACAGCGTGGTGGTCACCGCCAACAGAGAGGCAGGAGACAAAGTACCGCCCACCCTATTACAAGAGGCCTATCCGCCATCTTTTCCGGGGCGGAACCAACACTATCAAAAGCACGACGGAAACAGTACACAGAAGGGAAAACACTCACCTCTCGACACCCAACGAGGAACCAGGACGCCAATGAGCCTGAACTACAGGTGTTACCAATGCTGGCCTTCCTCCTCTTGTATCAGGAGCAGCAAAGACACCGTCGACGATCACGGTGAGTACTGCACCTACAACACAGGGGAGGGTGGGAGGGAAAAGAGTGACACACACATGCAACACGCAATACCCCCACCCCCATCCTCACCCATAACACCATACACACAAATATATGCAGCAACATTACATATACACCCCCTCACCCCCTGGAAGAACTCAAGGACAAAAGGAAATGATTGTAATGATTGTAATCAATACAAATCAGATAGTGCAATTTCAAAAATCAGTATATACAAATATGTGCACCAACTACACAAGTCCGGATAGTGTACTAATCATTGTCCGTGGACCACTGGGCCCGATAATGCATGGGCGAGGCCCACACATGATATCTGACTCGAAACTGAGAGAAAACTGCTGGGGTATCAGATCGAAAATATACAGGCACCTCAGGGAGAGGGGGGGGGGCACCTCACCCAGATGAACGCACGATGCCACTGCTGCACAAGGGGGCTCCATGCCCATTGATGTATCTGGGGTGTGCAAAGCCACAGTCTCTCAAGTCTCTCCACTGGGTGGTTTGCCCACTGCTTTATCCTGGGGAGTGCAAAGCCACAGTCTCTCAAGTCTTTCCAGTGGGTGGTTTGCCCACTGCTTTATCCTGGGGAGTTGAAAGCCACAGTCTCTCAAGTCTTTCTTGAGCCAAACCGCCAATATCATATTTTGGGGAAAGGTACCCCCAGCCTGTTGGCAGTACCTTTCTCCAAAATAACACTGTCCGCCAGGGTTGTAATGAGGGCCTGAGTTTTACGTTGTGTAATTTTTCAAAAGTTAATATAGCATCTTTTTTCACTTGTTATGTTATGTTATTTTGATTTGTATAGTGCATTAATCACCAGAGAGGGTACTCAGGTGCTTAAGCAGGTGTGTAGGTTTGTGGTCCCTAAGGTGCTTATATGAAGAGCCAGGTATTCAGCTTCTTGTGGAACTTAAGAAATGAGGAGGAGGCCCTGATGTGTTGAGGGAGATCATCTCATGCCTTGGGTGTGATGTAGGAGAACAAGCGACTTCTTTTTTGTTTTGTGGATGCTGGAAATGTGTGTGAGTGAGAGTGAGGCAGAGCATAGCTGTTGGTTTGGTAGAAGGTGTGGAGTCTGTGTGGAATGGTCGGGAGTCTGTGTAGGAGTTGTTTGGAGATTCTGATGTAGAGAGTGTTGCTGTAGGCCAGCCTGCTGGTGATGAGTGTTTGCATGATGGTCTGTCTGGTGTTCTGAGGCAAACATTTGAATATATTTCACAGCATGCATAGGATGTGGAAGTAGGAGGTGCACACTGGATTGATTTGAGCTGTCACATTGAGCTAGATTTATTGCGTGGTCTGTGAGTTTGGGTGTTGGTCCTAGATTCAACAGCTACCAGGTGGAGTCACATAGGGAGGTCTTGTTGCCGAATGCCAGTATTTCAGTACTTCATTTTTACATGCTGCCTCTTCCAAACAGTTTATCAGCTGCATGTCAATCCTGGCAAACTTGGAAGGAGCATGCTGAAAAAAATAAAAGTTATACAATTCTTGTAATCATGCACCATAAACAACATGACAAGACAAATCCCACAGACTCTTACACAGACTCTTACAGAAATACTGTTGCTCATAGCACCTACACTTACCATATGTGATTAAGCCCCTATTAGGAGGGGTGGGCTGTGCAATGGGGTTGTTGGGAACTGATGTCAGAGCTCTAGGTGAGTTACTTTCTCACCTTTGCTCAACAAAAATGTTCCTTTGGAACTTCATCCTTGCCTTCCTGCACTATATACTATCCTGTAGATGGACGGCGAATAGGTAAGACTGGAATGTAATTCAACTGTGTGCTTGTACACTGAACTGCTGATCTTCTATTGCTAAACCTCAAAGGAGGAATGAAGCAGGCCAGTCTATAAATCACATTCTCTATCCCCATAAGCAGGGGACACTCTGATCCAAATACCTCTGAGTTAATGGCCCCTAAGCAGAAATGAAATAATTAAAATATGGACAGTGTTGCTTATACAACCAGCCAGTATTTCAAAAGTATTGCTCCGCTTATTAGGCTTGACTCAGAAAATAGCTATTATTTAATATTTATGCCCATTTATCATCTATGGATGATGAAACCTAGATCAGTTTTGATACCACAGCTTGTGGTTTTAGTAATTTCATGACTGTATCAAGGAGTTAATTATTATTATAAAGAAGTTGTATTTGATGATGTTGGTACTGTCAGTGCTTTTGTTATTAATTGCATTGCTGGGATCCATGTAGGGTATCATGCACATCTGCTGTGGGTTTAGATACAGTTGCCTTATAAACCACAGGTTTTCATACTTCAAGGTACCCCCATTTGAGAAATCTAAATGTATTACATCAACAAGACGTATGCACATCACTTTTTGTATTGTAAACATGTAATAGTTTGAAAGCTGTGTAGTCTAAAATTGTTTCATAATTGTTTGTGTAGAATTCTGTAGGAGGCTGGCCTGGTTTGTAGTGGGTACCTTGGGTACTTGAACCTTATACCAGGTCCCTTATTAGTGAAATGTAGTAGTGTTCTAGCAGCTTGGGCTAATAGAGGTAGCTATAGTAGAGCAGCTTAGGCTGAACTAGGAGACATGCAAAGCTCCTGCAGTACCACTTATAGTTATACAGTACTTATACACAAGTAAAGACAATACTCAGTGTTACCAAAAATAAAGGTAGTTTATTTGGGTGACACAAGGCCAAAAATATCTTAGAGGCAATACTCCTTCTGGAGGTAAGTATTATACACAGTATATACACTAGACACCAAAATAAGGTAATCAATTAAACATAGGCTAGTGCAAACAATATTAAATGCTATAGAATGCAATGGGAGAAAATAAGTCTAAGGGCAACACAAACCATATACTAAGAAAGTGGAATGCGAATCACGAATTCCCCCCTAGACAAGTGCAGTGTGCAGAGAATCTCTGGGACGGTAGAAAAACCACAAAGGTGAGTAAAATACCCCACAGCCCAGGAAAGTAGGAGTAAAGTAGTGCAAGTTTCCTTAGGACACAATACAAGTCGTGATTAGAGTTATTGTAAGAACCAAGCAAGACTGCAAACAACAAATGGTGGATTCCTGGACCTGAAGACCTGCAAAGGAAGGAGACCAAGTCCAGAAATCGGAAGAAGTTCCAGGAAGGACAGGAGCCCCTGCCAACCTAGAAGAGGGTGCATAAAAAGAGTCCCCGTTTGGACGAAGACTGCAGAAATGCACCCAAGGAAGATGTCAGCAGGTTCCTGCATGATGCAATGGATGTCCCATTAAGAGATGTTGGATGCAGGTGAGTTTTGGTGCTGGATTCGTCCAACAAGCCTTGGTTCCGGCAAAGTCGCATTTTGCATCAAAATGGCACTGTCTGGACCCAGAAGGGAGCTGGGCGCCTCAACTCTGTGTGAGGAGGAAGAGGGGGCTCTCAGCACTTCAGAGAGCCCTCAGTCGACCAGACAGCACCCACGGGAGTCCCAGGACAAGGGGACAAAGGAGGTGCAAAATGTGGTTGGTGCAGCACTACAAAGGAAGGTCCCACGCCACTGGAAGATAACTCAGCGAGTTGAGCGTCGCAGGATAGAGTGCTAGGGGCCAGGCTGTGCATGACATTTTTTTGCATATAATGCACAGAAGCCTCAGGAGGTGAAGAAGACGTGGTGCACAGGGGTATTGTCGTACTCGGGGAAGGCAAGCTCTTACTTCCTCAAAATTGGGACAGCAGGACCTTTGGACAGTCTGGGTTGAAGGGGTCTAACCACCTGTGTTCCAAGGATAGGAGTCCAAGAGAAGCGGTCGTCAACATAGAAGGGGCCTGCATGAGCAGGGAAGTGACTCCCTCCCTCCACTGTAGATTTCTTCGGTCCTTCTGGTGCAGGGTGAAGACAGGGAGTCCCCAGAGCATGCACACCATGGAAATTGGTGCAGTTGCTGGCTGGAGCTGAAGTTGCAGAGGAAAAGTAGCAATGGAACCAATAGTTTATGATCTCTGCTTACAGAGAATGGATGCCAGTACTGAAATATTGACATTCATAAGATATGACTACTGCTTGTTTCTCTCCCTGACATTTACACAGCTTTATATGTGTTAAGGCTCTGCTGGAATTGGCCAAAGGCTAGAAGGGCACCTCTTTGTTAATTTGGAGAAGCACAGCTCCCAGTTCACAGGTCTGATCACCGTCTCCAGTTTGAACTCATGTTAAGGATTTGAAAGAAACACAGGCCGTCATTACAACCCTGGCGGTCGGTGTTAAAGCGGCAGTAATAATGCAAACAGGCTGGTGGAAAATAAAAATGGGATTACAACCGTGGCGGAAACCGCCAATATAGGCAGCCACTTTAACACTCTGACCGCCACAGCGGTAGAAACAAACAGCGTGGTGGTCACCGCCAACAGAGAGGCAGGAGACAAAGTACCGCCCACCCTATTACAAGAGGCCTATCCGCCATCTTTTCCGGGGCGGAACCAACACTATCAAAAGCACGACGGAAACAGTACACAGAAGGGAAAACACTCACCTCTCGACACCCAACGAGGAACCAGGACGCCAATAAGCCTGAACTACAGGTGTTACCAATGCTGGCCTTCCTCCTCTTGTATCAGGAGCAGCAAAGACACCGTCGACGATCACGGTGAGTACTGCACCTACAACACAGGGGAGGGTGGGAGGGAAAAGAGTGACACACACATGCAACACGCAATACCCCCACCCCCATCCTCACCCATAACACCATACACACAAATATATGCAGCAACATTACATATACACCCCCTCACCCCCTGGAAGAACTCAAGGACAAAAGGAAATGATTGTAATGATTGTAATCAATACAAATCAGATAGTGCAATTTCAAAAATCAGTATATACAAATATGTGCACCAACTACACAAGTCCGGATAGTGTACTAATCATTGTCCGTGGACCACTGGGCCCGATAATGCATGGGCGAGGCCCACACATGATATCTGACTCGAAACTGAGAGAAAACTGCTGGGGTATCAGATCGAAAATATACAGGCACCTCAGGGAGAGGGGGGGGGGCACCTCACCCGGATGAACGCACGATGCCACTGCTGCACAAGGGGGCTCCATGCCCATTGATGTATCTGGGGTGTGCAAAGCCACAGTCTCTCAAGTCTCTCCACTGGGTGGTTTGCCCACTGCTTTATCCTGGGGAGTGCAAAGCCACAGTCTCTCAAGTCTTTCCAGTGGGTGGTTTGCCCACTGCTTTATCCTGGGGAGTTGAAAGCCACAGTCTCTCAAGTCTTTCCAGTGGGTGGTTTGCTCACTGCTTTGTCCTGGGGAGTGCAAAGCCACAGTCTCTCAAGTCTTTCCAGTGGGTGGTTTGCCCACTGCTTTATACTGGGGAGTGCAAAGCCACAGTCTCTGAAGTGGATAACAGTCTCCACTGGTTCTGGAGGTGGCCTTGTGCCCAGAGTGCTTCATCCTGCCAAGGACTGAGGTGCTTCATCCTGCCAAGGACTGAGGTAGTGGATGTATCTCGCCACTGGTTCTGGAGGGGGCCTGGTGCCCAGAGTGCTTCATCCTGCCAAGGACTGAGGTAGTGGATGTATCTCTCCACTGGTTCTGGAGGGGGCTTGGTGCCCAGAGTGCTCCACGTGCAGTGTGGCCAGTACAATTCCCTCACCTGGGTGTGCGTGCCATGAGATTGGCGAGGTTCAGGCAGCATGATATGCCAAGGAGGCAGCGACATACCCCACACTGCTGCAGCTGCGCCTTCCACATGCAGGTGTAAACAGTGATGGAAGAAATGCCTCATGGAAGCTGCCCAGGGTCCAGGAACTCTCCTCCAGCCTCAGACGTCTGACCACTGGAGATGGTAGCCATGTCAGCAGTGGTGCCTGTGTCCGAGGACGCCGCGGGGCCGGTGGGGTGCTTGTGTCAGCACCTGCAGAAGGACACAGCAGGACGTTTCCTGCAGCCTCGGATGGCTGCCCACTGGGGAAGAGTCTGGGGACAGTTGCGGAGGCTGTGGACGTCCCGGGGCGGTGCAGGTGGCGGTGCTTGCGGCGGCGGTGCTTGTGGCGGTGCTTGGGTCAGCACCTGCAGAGGAACACAGCAGGATGTTCCCTGCAGCCTCGGACAGCTGCCCACTAAGGAAGAGGCTCGGGACTGTCGCTGAGGCTGTAGACGTGCCGGGGGCAGTGCAGGTGACGATGCAGGTGTTGGTTGTGGTGGCGGGGTAGCTAGCGGTGTTCGCCGCCATACAGATTGGCGTGGTCGTGGACAGAAAGTGTGACACTGGTCCCTCAGTCGGTGCCACCATGCCCTCTCCTGACCTGCTCTTCAGCTCTTGGCCCCTCCCCAGCTTTGATGGTGCCGCAGTTGTCTTGCCACTATCCCCTTTGGTTTTTGCTGAGCCCTTGGTGGCTGGTACTTTGGGCTTCTCCCTCTGGGATGTGGGCACCTTTTTCACCTTGGCAGGTGGCGGAATGTCCTTGCCCTTGCTACGTGGCACACTGGCAGCCCTGATGGGTGGCGCACTCCATGACCCCGCAGTTGCTGGCACCACTGTGGCTGGGGATTTAGTGGCTGAGGTGCTGGGCTGGGACCTGGATAGCCTGGCTCTAATGGAAGGACGGGGGGGAGGTGTAGGGAAGAGGTCAATGTTAGCCAGGAATAGTTTCTTAGACACACTGGGATGGGAAGATGGAGGGGGTTTGGGAGTGGAGGCAGAGGTAGTGGTTGTAGGAGGTGTACGTCTGCTGAATTTGGGTGAAGGTGCATGGGCCAGAGGCTGTTGTGAGGTGGATGGCTGTTGGGTGGGTGTGTGCCTGCGTTTGTGTACTTTGGGAGGAGGGCTCACAGACACACTGGTAGAGGACACTGGGGATGTGTGCATGGTAGTGGGGGTGGTGAGTGCACGTGAGCGGTGTGTGGTGATGGGCGTGCGGGTGATGGAGACAGTGGCTGAGTGTAGGAAAGTACCATCTTGCCTGGCATGTTACCCCCATATTTCACTGTATATATGTTGTTTTAGTTGTATGTGTCACTGGGACCCTGCCAGCCAGGGCCCCAGTGCTCATAAGTGTGTCCTGTATGTGTTACCTGTGTTATGACTAACTGTCTCACTGAGGCTCTGCTAATCAGAACCTGAGTGGTTATGCTCTCTCATTTCTTTCCAAATTGTCACTAACAGGCTAGTGACCAATTTTACCAATTTACATTGGCATACCGGAACACCCTTATAATTCCCTAGTATATGGTACTGAGGTACCCAGGGTATTGGGGTTCCAGGAGATCCCTATGGGCTGCAGCATTTCTTTTGCCACCCATAGGGAGCTCTGACAATTCTTACACAGGCCTGCCACTGCAGCCTGAGTGAAATAACGTCCACGTTATTTCACAGCCATTTTACACTGCACTTAAGTAACTTATAAGTCACCTATATGTCTAACATTTACCTGGTAAAGGTTGGGTGCTAAGTTACTTAGTGTGTGGGAACCCTGGCACTAGCCAAGGTGCCCCCACATCGTTCAGGGCCAATTCCCCGGACTTTGTGAGTGCGGGGACACCATTACACGTGTGCACTATACATAGGTCACTACCTATGTATAGCTTCACAATGGTAACTCCGAACATGGCCATGTAACATGTCTAAGATAATGGAATTGCCCCCCCAATGCCATCCTGGTATTGGGGAGACAATCCCATGATTCCCCGGGTCTCTAGCACAGACCCGGGTACTGCCAAACTGCCTTTTCAGGGGTTTCACTGCAGCTGCTGCTGCTGCCAACCCATCAGACAGGTTTCTGCGCTCCTGGGGTCCAGCCAGGCTTGGCCCAGGAAGGCAGAACAAAGGACTTCCTCAGAGAGAGGGTGTTACACCCTCTCCCTTTGGAAAATGGTGTTAAGGCAGGGGAGGAGTAGCCTCCCCCAGCCTCTGGAAATGCTTTCATAGGCACACATGGTGCCCATTTCTGCATAAGCCAGTCTACACCGGTTCAGGGATCCCCCAGCCCTGCTCTGGCGCGAAACTGGACAAAGGAAAGGGGAGTGACCACTCCCCTGACCTGCACCTCCCCTGGGAGGTGCCCAGAGCTCCTCCAGTGTGCTCCAGACCTCTGCCATCTTGGAAACAGAGGTGCTGCTGGCACACTGGACTGCTCTGAGTGGCCAGGGCCAGCAGGTGACGTCAGAGACTCCTTCTGATAGGCTCCTTCAGGTGTTGCTAGCCTATCCTCTCTCCTACGGAGCCAAACCTCCTTTTCTGGCTATTTAGGGTCTCTGCTTTGGGGAATTCCTTAGATAACGAATGCAAGAGCTCATCAGAGTTCCTCTGCATCTCTCTCTTCACCTTCTGCCAAGGAATCGACTGCTGACCGCGCTGGAAGCCTGCAAAACTGCAACAAAGTAGCAAAGACGACTACTGCGACCTTGTAACGCTGATCCTGCAGCCTTCTCGACTGTTTTCCTGGTGGTGCATGCTGTGGGGGTAGTCTGCCTCCTCTCTGCACTAGAAGCTCCGAAGAAATCTCCAGTGGTTCGACGGAATATTCCCCCTGCAACCGCAGGCACCAAAGAACTGCATCACCGGTCCTCTGGCTCTCCTCTCAGCACGATGAGCGAGATCCCTTGAACTCAGAAACTCTGTCCAAGTGACTCCCACAGTCCAGTGACTCTGCAGTCCAAGTTTGGTGGAGGTAAGTCCTTGCCTCCCCACGCCAGACTGCATTGCTGAGAACCGCGTCTTTTGCAGCTACTCCGGCTCCTGAGCACTCACCTAGGATTTCCTTTGTGCACAGCCAAGCCTGGGTCCCCGGCACTCTAACCTGCATTGCACGACCCCCTGAGTTGTCCTCCAGCGACGTGGGACCCTCTTGTGCAACTTCGGGTGAGCTCCAGTTCACTCCACTTCGTAGTGCCTGTTCTGGCACTTCTGCGGGTGCTGCTTGCTTCTGAGTGGGCTCCTTCTCTTGCCGGGCGCCCCCTCTGTCTCCTCACGCAATTGGCGACATCCTGGTCCCTCCTGGGCCACAGCAGCATCCAAAAACCCTAACCGTGACCCTTGCAGCTAGCAAGGCTTGTTTGTGGTCTCTCTGCAGGAAAACACCTCTGTACGACTCTTCACGATGTGGGACATCCATCCTCCAAAGGGGAAGTTTCTAGCCCTTGTCGTTCATGCAGAATCCTCAGCTTCTACCATCCGGTGGCAGCTTCTTTGCATCCAAAGCTGGCATTTCCTGGGCATCTGCCCACTCCCGACTTGATCGTGACTTTTGGACTTGGTCCCCTTGTTCCACAGGTACCCTCATCTGGAAATCCATCATTGTTGCATTGCTGGTGTTGGTCTTTCCTGCAGAATTCCCCTATCACGACTTCTGTGCTCTTTGGGGAACTTAGGTGCACTTTGCACCCACTTTTCAGGGTCTTGGGGTGGGCTATTTTTCTAACCCTCACTGTTTTCTTACAGTCCCAGCGACCCTCTATGAGGTCACATAGGTTTGGGGTCCATACGTGGTTCGCATTCCACTTCTGGAGTATATGGTTTGTGTTGCCCCTATCCCTATGTGCTCCCATTGCATTCTATTGTGACTATACATTGTTTGCACTCTTTTCTATTGCTATTACTGCATATTTTGGTATTGTGTACATATATCTTGTGTATATTTGCTATCCTCATACTGAGGGTACTCACTGAGATACTTTTGGCATATTGTCATAAAAATAAAGTACCTTTATTTTTAGTAGATCTGTGTATTGTGTTTTCTTATGATATTGTGCATATGACACAAGTGGTACTGTAGGAGCTTTGCATGTCTCCTAGTTCAGCCTAAGCTGCTCTGCTAAGCTACCATTTTCTATCAGCCTAAGCTGCTAGACACCCCTCTACACTAATAAGGGATACCTGGGCCTGGTGCAAGGTCTAAGTACCCCTTGGTACTTACTACAAGCCAGTCCAGCCTCCTACACTGAGGATGTAGTGCATGCAGGTGTGAGTGGAGACAAGACAGGGAGGGAGGAGGGGGACGTGGAGGAGGGGGACACAGTGGAGGCTGTGGATGTTGCTTTGTCTGCATGGGGATGGTGCTTGTGTGAGTGCCTGTGGGATGTGTGGTGCTTATGTTTGCCTGAGCCACTCTTGTGTGTTGATGAGTGTGCATGCTAGTCTGATAGTGTGCTTGGGATAGGCTGAGGTACAGGGGATTGGATCTGGGTGGAGGAAGTTGGAGGGGGGAGGCTGGACACAGGGACAATGGCTGCCATCAGTGCTGAGGCCAGAGCCTGAAATGCTCTCTGTTGGGCTGCCTGCCCAGAATGAATGCCCTCCAGGTATGCATTTGTTTGTTGCAAATGCCTCTCGACACCCTGGATGGAATTCACAATGATAGATTGCCCAACAGTGAGGGATCTCAGGAGGTCAATAGCCTCCTCACTGAGGGCAGCAGGGCTGACTGGGGCAGGGCCTGAGGTGCCTGGGGCGAAGGAGATGCCCACCCTCCTGGGTGAGCGGGCACGGGACACACGCTGAGTGGTTGCTGGGAGGGCAGTGCTGGTAGGGGGGTGGCAGCTGTACCTGTTGATGCGGTGGGCACAGAGGTGCCCACCACCGCAAGGGAGCTCCCATCAGAGGAGGAGTCACTGTCACTGCTGTCTGCTCCTGTCCCCAATGTGGAGCTCCCCTCGCCCTCCGTCCCACTGGTGGCTTCAGACTCTGTTGTTTCACCCTCCAGGGCCAAGTGGGTTGCAGCTCCCTCCTGCTCCGGTGCCAATGATCCCCAGCCTGATGATGCTATTGCACACAAGAACAGGGAGACCACAAAAAGGGGGGGAAAGACAGAAGAAAGACATGTTCAGTGCATGCTACACCACTACCGTTGGCAGACACAACACACAGGGAGCAGCCCTCTGCACTACGCCGTACACTAACAGTTCCTAGAAATTTCACCAGACCATGGGGTAAGAGGCCTAAGACCAATTGCTGCACACCTGGAAGTCACGTGAGCCTGACTAGATGTAGATGGCTCTTACCACTGTTGGGATGCCACATAGCATGCCTCACAAGGGACCTTGCCTACAAACTTTGCCATGGCCTGGGGGAACCCACTGCCCACCTCCCCCACCCAGACACCTCGTAATGCATGCAGAGTCAGCTGAATGAGAGTGTACTCACCCCCTTGTGGCTGCTGTGATGCCCTCAAGCGCCCATCCAACTCCGGATACGCCACCGCCAGGATCTAGAACATCAGGGGGGTCATGGTGCGACGTTCACCCCTCCCACGTTGGGAGGCCATCCCCAGCTGGGCCTCCAACATCTTCTTGCTCCAGCGGCGCAGGTCCTCCCATCCTTTACGCCAGTGGGTGCTCCGTCTGTGGTAGACCCCCAGGGTCCGGACGTCCTTGGTGATGGAACGCCAAATACCCTTCTTCAGGTGGGTGCTGACCTAGAGGAATGGTACAGGGGGAAATGGAAATTACTTACCCGTCCGGACCGTCATACTCATTGCCCCCCCAGTTCCCACCCTTGCTCTGATGCACATACACTCCCCATCCACACATGCAGGCCTCATCCCCCCCATGTATCTTCCATCCACACCATTCAAAACCGGCATTGCCCATGCAGCATGCTCACAGTGTACTCAGCTGTTTTTCTGGAGGACCGTACAGTTGCGTGTACTGGGGGAGGATCCCATCCACTAGTTTCTCCAGCTCCTCCAAGTGAAGGCAGGGGCCCTTTCCCCAGACACATGAGCCATCGTCGCTTCCAGACTGAGCACTTGTAGTGTAGGTCCTCTCCTGTTGAAGGTCAGGTATCAAGTGAGTGAACAAACAGAAAATGGCGGTCAAGTCAGCGGTGGTGTGTACAGTCACCGCGGGCGTACATCGTCATTGGCTCCTGGGACCCATAGGGCCCAACGTTAACCAATGCTGAATTGCGCTGCAGTCTTCGACCGCGACAGTGTAGAAAGCCAGCGCAGTTACCTCATATCCCCTTGTCCCACCTTACAGGTCAGGCATCCGCCATTTCAAGAGGCCACATGGGGTGGATGTTAACTGCATCACACCTATCTAGGCCGGGAATATAGACAGATACCAGCACATTGCAGATTTATTACGTTTCTGAAAATTAAACATTGTGATACCTCAGTGTTGGATGAATCTCTGCTCGCTATTCTCCTCCATAGGGCACGTCCGCTGGGGCAGGTGATGAGATGGCGGCATCCTCCGGTGTACAGACCCCTGGTGGACCTGTCGACAATGGAAGAGAGACACATCCTAGTCACATACAGACTTGATTGTGCAACCATCCAGGAACTGTGTGCCCAGTTGGAGCCAGACCTGATGTCAGCCATCCGTCATCCCACAGGAATCCCCCCTCTAGTGCAGGTCCTCTCTGTACTCCATTTCCTGGCCAGTGGGTCTTTTCAAACAACAGTGGCCATGGCATCAGGGATGTCCCAGACAATGTTCTCTAACGTATTGTCCAGAGTGTTATCTGCCCTGCTGAAACACATGCGCAGCTACATCATTTTCCCTCAGGTGGAGGATTTGCCCACAGTGAAAGGTGACTTCTATGCCCTGGGACACATCCCCAACATCATTGGTGCCATTGATGGAACACATGTGGCATTTGTCCCCCCGCAGGAATGAACAGGTGTACAGAACCCAGAAGAGCTACCATTCGATGAATGTGCAGATGGTGTGTTTGGCAGACCAGTCAATGCCAAGTATCCTGGCTCTGTGCATGAAGCTTACATTTTGAGGAATAGCAGCATCCCTTATGTGATGGGGCAACTACAGAGGCACTGTGTGTGGCTAATAGATGAGGTCAAGGTCCCAATACAGTTGACATAGGTGTCTGGGTATGGGGCTGTCCCTAAGGGTGATTGTGTGTCTAACAGTTGTCCCTCGACATTTGCAGGTGACTCTGGTTACCCCAACCTGTCATGGCTACTGACCCCAGTGAGGAATCCCAGTACAAGGGCAGAAGAATGCTACAATGAGGCACATGGCTGCACTAGGAGGGTGATCGAGCGCACCTTCGCCTTCCTGAAGGCCAGATTCCAGTGCCTTCATCTGACAGGTGGATCCCTGTACTTCTCACCGAAGAAGGTGTGCCAGATAATCGTGGCCTGGTGTATGCTGCACAAGCTGGCTTTGCAAAGCCAGGTGCCTTTTCTGCAAGAGGATGGGCCAGATGGTGGTCTTGTGGCAGCTGTGGAGCCTGTGGACAGTGAAGAAGAGGAGGGAGAAGAAGAGGATATCGACAACCGAAACAATATCATCAGGCAATACTTCCAGTAAGACACAGATAAGAATGAGCCACTGCTTCCCATATCTCATTCTATTCTTGGAACTAGCATAAGTGTGTCATTTTCATTTAGTGCATGGACCGTGACTTGTCACTTTGACTTTCCATTTCACAGATTTGGGTCCCACTTTGTGCCCTCTGCTATGTTTACTGCTGGTCTTCAGCTGTGTTACATTGGTATGTGAACAAGTAAATTGACATTGCTATATTCCATAGTTGTTGCAATTACACATTTGTGAAAGCACAGACTGACTCCAGATTGTTTTGTGATTGAAGTGTGTTTATTCCTGTTCAAATAAGTGGAGGGGGTTGTAAAATGGGCTGGGGGGATGGTGGAGGAATGTCCATGGCAGAGTCCAGTCTATTTGTTTCACAGGTGCATTGTCCAAAGGGGCATAGGAAGTGGAGCAATGGCAGTTTAAGGATAGACAGGGTGACATAGTGGGACGGAAGGGTCACATTCAGGGGGGTCTAATTTCTTGGCGGGGTCTTGGCATTGTTCTCTGTCTTGTTCCTGGATCTCAGGGACCGTTTGCGCTGTGGTTCTCCATCTGCAGGGGGTGGGGTGCTGGTGTCCTGTTGTTCCTGTGGTGGTGCCTCCTGTCCACTAGTGCCAGCGGAGGTGGAGGGCTGTTCATCGTCCAGGCTAGTGTCAGGGGCCCCTTGTTGTACCACTGTGTCCCTCCTGGTGTTGGCGAGGTCTGCCAGCAACCCTGCAATGGTGACCAGGGTGGTGTTAATGGACTTCAAGTCCTCCCTGATCCCAAGGTAGTGTTCCTCCTGCAGCCGCTGGGTCTCCTGAAACTTGGCCAGTACTGTTGCCATCGTCTCCTGGGAACGATGGTAAGCTCCCATGATGTTGGAGAGTGCCTGGTGGAGAGTGGGTTCCCTGGGCCTGTCCTTCCCCTGTCGCACAGCAGTCCTCCCAGTTTCCCTGTTATCCTGTGCCTCTGTCCCCTGAACCGTGTGCCCACTGACCTCAGGTCCCTGATTGTCTTGGGTTAGTGGGGTTGCCTGGGGTCCCTGTAGTGGTGAACACACTGCTGATTGACGTGTCCTGGGGACAGAGGGATGGGCCCGCTGGGTGGGTGCTGTGCTTGTGTTTCCTGAGGGGGGAGGCTCTGTGGTGGCTTGTGAAAGTGTCAGGGGAACCAACTGTCCAGAGGTCCCTGATGGGCCGGGCTGGTCATCTTGATCCAGTTGTGCAGAACTGCTGTCATCACTGTGGGCCTCTTCTGTGGGGGGACTGTATATGCTGCCACCTCCTGTCTGGAGACATTGGGTAGGGGTCCTGTTGGGGTGTAAATGCATAGTTATTGTATCTGTGTGTGCCATTGTGTGCAATGGGTGAGTGACCCTGTACTCCAGTGCTTGCATTATTGGCTTGGTCCTTGTGTGATTGGTGATTTTGGGGCATGAGTGAGTCACTGTAGTGGACATGCTGGGGTGATGGGTGTCCATGCATTTGTGTTACATGCAGGGCTTGGTTTTGGGATGTGTGGGTTGTGTTGGTGGGGTATCTATGGGTTGTTGGGGTGATGGGTGTGAGGGTAAGGGTGGGGGTATATGATGGCATGCAGGTAGGGTGGGGGGATATAGTAGTAAAGATTTGCCTTACCAGAGTCCAGTCCTCCTGCTACTCCTGCGAGGCCCTCAGGATGCAGTATAGCCAAGACTTGCTCCTCCCATGTTGTTAGTTGTGGGGGAGGAGGTGGGGGTCCACCACCAGCCCTCTGTTCAGCAATCTGGTGTCTGGAGACCATGGAACGCACCTTCCCCCGTAAGTCGTTCCACCTCTTCCTGATGTCATCCAGTGTTCTTGGATGCTGTCCCACTGCGTTTACCCTGTCGACGATTCTGCGCCATAGCTCCATCTTCCTTGCAAAGGATGTCTGCTGCACCTGTGATCCGAATAGCTGTGGCTCTACCCGGACGATTTCCTCCACCATAACCCTGAGCTCCTCCTCAGAGAACTTGGGGTGTCGTTGAGGTGCCATGATGTGGTGTAGGTGATGTGTGAGGTGGTGTCTGTTGTGATGTGTGAGGGGATGTGTTGGTGTGTGTTGTTTGAGGTGCGTGGATGTTGTGTAAGGGATGGTGTTGTGTGTCTGTGGATGCTGGTGTTGTTTTTGGTAGTGTTTCTCTCTGGCGTGGTTTCAAAATTCTGGTAGTAAGGGTTTGTGGGTGAGGTGGGTGTGTGTTTTATAGTGGTGTGAGGGTGTGGTGTGTGTATGTGTATCAGGTGTGTGTATTTCGAATTGTCCAATGTGGTTGTGTTTTGTATATGTGTGTGTATTTTGAGCACGGCGGTGTGTACCGCCAATGGTTTAAATTGGTTTAAAGACCGCTGCGTTGATTCGTGGATCGTGATAGTGTGGGCGTATTCCTGTTGGCATGACGGTATCAGTTTTGTTATCACCAGTTTATCACTGACCTTTGGTGTGAAGGACTTGTGTGGGTGTCTGTATTGTGGCAGATTCCGAGCTTTGGGTCGTAATAACTGTAGCGGAATTCTGCTGCTGCAATGGTATGTTGGCGGTCTTCTGCACGGGGGAAAGCGGGATTTACCACCAGGGTTGTAATGAGGGCCATAATTATTAATGTAGGTGGATGGAAGTACACCTCAAGTAATAAAGTCATTAATTGGTTAGGTCAAGGAAAAGTTTCAGTAATTTAAACCTGAGCTCAACACCTAGTAGGTGTGGCATAGAGCAGACAGGCTTAACTTAAAGAAAATGTGCGAAATATAATTATACCATTTTCAACACTAGCATTACCAAAAAGCCAAGCCACAATACAAGAACCAGAGATATGATTTTTAAAGATTTGAGTGACAAAAAGCACCAAGAAAAATAAAGTGCCCAATGTAATTCAAAGGCTGCAATCGACTGGGACCAAGATGCAATTGCAGTTTTACCATGATAAAAACTGGATCAGATACACAAAATGGACTGGTTCTGTGGAAGTCAAACATTCTGAAAAAGTTTCTAATCCCACTTCAGCAAGGGAATTAGTCACTTTCTTGAAGAAAATACATTGTAATTTCTTCTAAGGCATAATGCAGATTCGGACTTTGGCACTCATTACGAGGCTGGCAGTCATGAGACCGCCAGCCTCGCCGTGGTGGTCTCACCACCGCGGACACTGTGGTAAGGACCAGCAAATCACGAGTTGTGGGGCTTGCAGATGCCAAGCCTCCACAACCTCACCTAGCGTGCCAGTGCAGTCGCACCAACGCAGCCGGTGGTTTCAACCTCCAACCCGGAGGCATGCCTCAGCCTTCCGGCTGGATTACTAAGCTGCATATCACCAGGCTTTCCGTGGTGGTCACCCCGCCACTAAAACCCTGGCAGTCATGAACCTGGTGACAGGAATCACCATTCCTGATGCTGGCACACACATGCACATACCCATCCACACACTCACAAACACCCCACACCCCTTCATGCACGCATGCATTCACATACACACCCCTCAGCATACAAACACATCCACACAGAGACCCCCACTCCCTCGCAATCATCCACACAGACACCCCCACACACTTGCATTCATCCACGCAGACAACCCCCACACACATGCACAGACATGCTCACAAACATTCACATTCAATCACGTACACACATGCACTCACACTCCACTCCCCTCCCCCCTCCGTATACACGCACTCACACCACATCCCCCTCTGCATACACACACACATGCACCCACACACACAGACCCCCCCTTTCCATTGAGGAGGTAATTCATGAGGGGATGGGTCCTGGCAGTCTTGCATCGCCAGCACCACCACACCAGCAGGACTCCGCCACGCCGTATTACGGCTTGTAATACAGCAGTTGGAGTCCTGCTGCTGTGGCAGATCTGGCAATGCACCTGCCTCTTCAGAATAGGACGGCGGCCCAGAAATGGGCAGAAGACCCCCAAAGTCTCCTAATATGGTGGGCATCAGACCGTTAGCACTCTGCTGCATGCATCGGCTTGGAAAAAGACCGCCAAAGTTGTAATAAGGCCCTTTGCCACTTTTTCATTACCATTGGTAACTCATCTATATAGTTAACATTTAATGGGGGAAGGCTGGATATCTTTATATTTATGTATTCATTTTTAATGATACATTTATTGATGTATTTATTTAGGAGTGTAAATGTTTTAGACATTTCTCTGAATCAGCTTAACAGTTACTTTGGAGTGATTTGATGACAAATTAGAGCATTGAAATGTCAAAAGACGGGAAGGCAGTAGGAGTCCAACCAAATGTGAAGCATGCAATCTTTCCATTATTTGTAGATGACACTAAAACGTCCAATTATTTGTCAAGAGTCAGTCATTAGAACTACAGTTTTGTTTGCTGAAGCTCAGGTATGTGGGCTGTAACCACAAGGTCACATTTAAAAGACATGAGCCTTCAACTACTCAAGATCTATCTCCATGGTTTTCTTTCTCCTAAAAGTGTGCTCAATAATGTGTTGCAATATACCAAGCTAGGTATTCCTGACTTGGATGTAGCATCACACGATCATGCATGTATCCTCTATTTTCACCCCATAAGGTTTGTGTATGTACAGAGGATTTTACAATGAATTCTAGCTTCCTCCGTAGCCACTGGAGGACTATTGAATCTTGCTTTATATGATAATACGCTCAGTGATTCAGAGCTACCTAATCCTGCAATATTTGCATTTTCCTCTGTTTTAGAAAGCCATGTGTTACCATATTACAGTAATTAAGTCACATCATTACCACATATCTTGCTAATGACACTTGCTGGTTTGTGCAAAGTTAAGGAGGATGAATTGCTACATTTTGTACCCATGAACCTGATGCTAATTGGAATGATAAAGACATGTGGGCATCAAACAAAACTCTCCAGTTTCTTGTCTTTATGCCAGGCATAAAAGATAGAAATAACAGATTCCATGGCCATTCAAAAGGGGTGGTTTCTGATCCACTTTGCCTATTATAAGGATCTCTGAATTCAAAGTAATCTTTCCTGAACCCTTGAATTATGTGCAGTTCAGACAATGTATAATATTATTGCCCATTGTTCATGGTCCCATCCAATGAAATGTGGAATTGGGTGTTCGTAGTGTTTAATTGAAATTTTACTCTTTGATGTTCCTAAACCTAGACGAAGGAGCATAAATATTATTTGAACACTGCCAGTGAAAGTGGGGGATTTTGCAGCGCTCTATATTGCAGTTTTGAAAATATACATTTGCTGATGCACAAGGCACTTGTTGGCTACAATCAGATAGGATCAATCAAGTGCGCTTCCTATGATCAGTGCCCAGTCACGGAATTTATTCCACAACTTTGGCCCATATTTATACTTTTTTTGCGCCGCATTTGCTTCATTTTTTGATGCAAAAATGGCACAAACTTACAAAATATACGTTTGCTTCATTTTTGCATCAAAAAATGATGCAAATGCGGCACAAAAAAAGTATAAATATGGGCCCTTGTTTGTTAAATTTTGTCATTAGCACCTGACAAGTTAGTATGTATCCAAAGAGTTTACCTATGATCATGCAGAAAAACAAGGATTTCCTCTCTGGTGTTAGACAATGTTGTGTTGTAATTTTGCCTCTGTGGGTGTGAACCCTCACTGATGGTTTTTTCAGAAGCATATTTTGGTCAACATTGTTTTCTAATTGTTTCAGCACTTCTCCCTCTATGAGTTTGCTGGGATACAATTGGTTGGATGGTTAATGGCCAGAATCTTTCACTCCACTGCTTATGTCTTTATACCGATGCAGTGATGGTCTCATGTGTGGGCACATCTCTATATTGTGAAGATTAATTAATCCCACTTTTGAGAAACTGGACCATTGCTGCAATAATTTCTTTCATGCAGCTAGAAATGCTGTATTAACAGGTTCAATTCTTTGGTAGTCAGACCTAGTGTACTTGCTTCTCCTTTGGTTTAAATATTCCAATGGAGAAGAATGACATTAAAGAGAAGACATAGGGGGTCATTTTGAATTTAGCAGGTGGAAAATCCGCCCGCCACACTCCCGCGATCAGGTTGCCACCTGAGTGGCCGCCTTTCTGCGGGCCCCATTACAAGTTCCCCACTGAGTCAGCAGGCACAAACTATGTTTCCGCCAACTGACCCATTGATGCTGGCTTATAATTGAGCCAGCGGCAATGTTGTGCTGCCTAGCGTGCAACTTCACCCGTTGTGCTTTTAACTGTCTGCAATGCAGTCAGCGTAACGCACGACAGGGCTGTCCATGGGGGCCCCTGCACTGCCCATGCCAAGTGAACAGGCAGGGCACGGGCCCCCTGGGGGCCCCCTGCATCCCATCTCTGTCAGCTTTTACATGGCAGTGCAACCATGTAAAAAGCTGGTGGAGAGGGGGGTCGTAATCCCCAAGGTGACGCTGCATGCAGCACTGCACTTAGGATCACCGGTACTGCCACTTCGCCAGTGGAGGGTGTGACGCAACCGCCATGGTCATAATGTGACAGTCAGACCACCGCCAAAGTGATGGGACTACCGCTTTGATGGCGGTCAGACTGCCACTGCGACCCTGGCAATCTGAAGACCGCCAGGGTTGTAATGAAACCCATAGTGTTGTCCCTGATGGATTTTGAATTTTTCCATTTTTATCTTCAAAGAATGACATAATGTTTCTGCAGTGCTGAGGACCTCTAGATGCGTACATCCTTTGAACATGCAGAGGATCTCACTGGTTTTATTTGTTGCAAAATTGATGTCATTGTTATAGATGTTGACTGTTAATTTAATCTGTGAGTTTTAATTGCCTACTGCTTCAAATTTCAGCCCAATTTCCAAACTTTTGGCGAATGGGTAGATCCCATTGCAAAGTTTCACTCTATATATGGGAGATTCGGGGAATTTCTTTAATGTAGCTCTTTTTTCTAGAATTCACGGAGATCGTGGTTGCTAGGTAGTCGATAGAGTGACTTGCACCACAATTTTTCTTTGAATAAACTTTCTGATATTTCCTGCTACAAGGCTTGCTGGAAAAACAATAACAATCACCACATTAAACTGCTTGAGGCATATTAATGTTTCATGCTGTTTTTATATATGCTTGTTATGTCACACCTTCAACCGGCTGCTCCTCACAAGACCTACATAGCACAATTCTCTGTCTGCTGTTGTGGCTTCCATTGTTAGCCTTGGGAGTTGCTGCAGTCCCAAGATAGTAATTAAAAAGAAAGCGAGGGAGGATTTGTTTAGTCTCCTTAGTTACTCGGATTCCCCTGGGGTACTATCCTCTGCAACTCAAGTCTGTAGCCAGCCCTGTAGGCCCTCCCACCTATCCTTGTTTGTCGGGGAATGACTTCATGGTAATGCACTAAGTAAGTCCTAGATTGGGAATTTTCTTCAAGAAGGTCACCTCAGTGTGACTTGTAAAGCATATATATGCTATGTTTTTAGGTTGGAGGTTTGATATCAGGTGCAAAACTTTAAGTTGTTAGGCAGCCTTATTGTTGATGGTGTCTGGTTACAATAAAATCTTTTTTGTGTGAGTCCATTCTTCAGAACCTCTCTCTGCAGCATTAATAATTCATTTAAAGCTACACACTCATCTTTAGCTATGGTGTGTGTATTACAACTTTGCTCATATTCCACAACATTTCACTGCATACAGTGAAATTTCAAAGCATAACTTTGCAAAACATACAGCTTTGTTTAAATGGAAATGCTGTGTCCCTGCTGCTTTTGCTCTGTTTCATGGGGTGACTTCCATCTGTAGTAACTGGATGTAGTGGTAGGAATTCTGTGAATTCCTTTAGATTCCAGAAGTTTCCATCACAGATATGTATGGAAAATGTGTGATTTGAGGCAAAGTTTGAGGTTTGCAGGGCTTTGTGGGTAAGAAAATGTCATGGGATCCATGCAAGGCACAATACATTGGACACCCCTGGTTGTCTAGTTTTTAAAAATGTCTGCGGTTTGTAGATTTCCATGTGTGCCAGCTGAGCATGGCCCCAAAACTTGCAGATACCCAGAATTGCTGATTCCTCTATGTAGCATTTTAGGGCTTTTTTATGTCAAGGTCTCGTAGTGAGGTACCATTTTATTGGGAAGCTTAGGTTAATGCCGTGTGGTAGGAAATTTGTGCCTTTCCACATATTCCAGAAATTTTCCTCACAGAAATGTGAGGAAAATATGTGTTTTAGTCAATGTTTGAGGATTGTAGGGCATTGTGGGTTAGAAAATATTGTGGCATCAAGGCAAACCACTCCGCAAATGTCTAGTTTTCAGAATTGTTATGGGCCCATGTCCAGATGGCCGCTCCACCCAAAAGATGTTGCTTGAATGCAGTTCCTAGTGTCTAGTGAGCTTTATGCCGTGGGAGGTAGCTGGGGTAATCACCCCATCGATCCCCCAGGGAGGGCAGAAAGTCTGTCTGCTCTGTTTTGAGGGTAGGGGTATTGCCATGCAGCACTAACCCATATATATATATATATTTTTTTTAAAATCTTTTCCTGGTCTGTCAATGGGCAGAAAGACTGGTGCCGTATTTAATTGCAGACCCACCACTATATTTAAAAAAATAATGCTTTCCCAAGAGTCTGGTGGGCTTTCTGTCCCCAGGATAATTATTCCCATTCACTGCCTGGCAGGGCAGAAAGACTGATGCCCAATTTGAATGGGCTGGGGGCATGTCCATGTTTATTGGGACCTCCCCTCCCCTATATTTAAAATAAGCAGTTTTTCCTGGCATCTAGTGGACTTTCTGACCTGTGAAGGGGCATTTTGGGGTAATTACCCCATTTTCCCCAGGTGGGCAGAAAGTCTGATGTCCCATTTAAATGAGCTGGGGTCCCAGCAATGCCCATGGTGGGCAGCTCCCACCCATATATGTAAAAGGAAATCCTGTTGCTGGTGTCTAGTGGGGTTTCTGCCTCCCTCACTCCCCGCATCCACCCCCTGGGGGACAAAAAGGCTAAAATATTTAAAATGCTGGGTGAGCACAATCCCTTGCCTAGTGGGCCGCTCCCCCTAACCCTTGGTGCCTAGTGGGTGGATCCCTGTTTGAGGTTGCTCTCCTGTGGATATCCCTCAGCAGGAATCCACAGGGCAGAAGTACCATTGGAAAGGGTACCTCTCCAGAAGCAATCAGTGCTCAGGTCTCAGATATGCCCCAGAGCACTGATACGGTGAAAGTAAAACAAGCCCATTGGCTCTTTTAGCTATTATTTTACTGCTATGATGTCAGCATCCCCTGCTTCCTGATTCTCATTACAGTAAGGAAAAAACACTCAGACTGCTTGAGAACTTCTTCCTGAGTAGCCTGATGTTAAAAAAAATGAAGGACTTCTTCTGATGCAGAGCACCAAAAAGGTCTTTATATACCCCCCAGTATCAGCCAATGATTGTCACACTCATTGGCAAAAGCTAATATCATCACAATTAGAAAAATTGGCTTCAAGGTCAAGAGACCCAGCAAGCAGCTAAGCATAAGTTCCAAAGGCATACAAATGAGGAAATTGGAACGTCAAGACCAAATTAAGATCTAACTGTGGCATCACCGATGGTTTAGGAGGAAACGTTTGCATCAAACCTTTAATAAATCACATCACAAGAGGTGATTTGAACAATGAGGTTTGATCTGTCAACAGTAGAAAGGCCAACAACAGTGTGAAATAACCTTTTATGGTACCCACTGTAAGACCTTGGTGGGCTAAGAATAAAACAAACAAAAGGACAGCTTCACTTGTATTGGGTCAGGGGATGGGTACCACACGAGGTTACATACTTTTCACAGTGCCCAACACAGTTGGATTTTGTGGAGGGACATCTGGTAGCAAGGATAACATTCACAACTGTAGGTGGCAGATGAAAGGCAGTTAACTGAAGCAGGCCAATCTTCATGGACAGAGGTTTATTTAGGAGAACTCTGCCTTGCTGCTGGGACAAATGGTTCTCCAAAAGTGGTATGCTGATCAGAGGAGGGATTCTTAATCCTTAAGTGCTCCAGAAATGAAACTCTTCTCTAACATTCAGAAGCTACCAGGATATTGGCAATGGAACCTAGGGCAGGAACGTTAGTGGTGGGAAGGTGTATAGGACTCCCTCACTTCATTGCAGCTGGAATGTAACACCGACCACATGTACTTGTATAAATTCAAGAGCACAAATTGTTTGACCCTGCACTTTGCTATAAGTGGTGAAATGATTTAGGCAGAGTTCTACCTAATGGTGAAAGACACCCTGCACCACCCTGCTTTTGATGATCCCCTTCACTGAGTCTGACTGGGACCTTGACAGAGCCCCTCTGCTTTCTTGTACCCCTTGCCACCCATGGAGGTCTCACTTCCACAGGTTGGAAATTTGATTAGCACTACTCCAATGCACTGCCAGAGCACAACAACAGCACAATGTCTACCTCATCTCCATCTGGCATCTCTCTTGCTTGAATCTTCTGTTTGTGACACTGAAAGAAGGACATGCATCAGAGTTTCTATAGTCTATAGCCTCCCGTAAGCTCGACTTTCTTCACCTCCTGTTATATTTTGGGGCATGTTAATTGACCTAATGAGATGATTATGACCTTAGTTCTGATCTCGGACATCAGAACATGTGAAAGTGAAAAATGGAGTATAGTATTTTGCATGGACAGTTAGAAGAATCGTTTTCTATGTGTCTGTCACTTGGGTGGTGATCAATAGTTGACTAGAATCATGTTTCTACTAATGCTGATTGCACAATTCTTTAAATCAGAGCAGCATTCCAACCCATCATTCTTTTGCCAAACCATGCTACCCCGAGTGATTGCCAGTGGTTAGACATATTGCAAGCATTCCTCCTATCAAATATTTGTGCATTATTTCATGCCTTAAGAAGCCAAGCATATGCCCAGGTGTGGGTCCCTTACTCACTGTGCTGGTGGAGCCAAGTTGCACCCAACTGTTGAGCCCCAATCAGGATGAAACTGGTTGTGGGTTGCTTGTCTTACGGTTCAGGGATGTCCTGGCCTTGAAAATCCAGCTGGGTTGTTCCTATTGGAGCAGAGTCAAGAAATTGCACAAGTAGGATCTAAACTGATAGTGGGAAAAAGAAAAATGAGTTTGAATGGTACCCTGGATGATTGCTTTTGGTTAGATCTATTGCAAGCAATACTTCCATCATCTTTTGTGTGTTTTATGTCATCCCCTAAGTGGCCCAGGGTATGCCCATATGTGGGTCACTTGCTCACTGTACCACTGGAACAAAGTGGTGTCCAGTTGCCAAGCCCCAATCAGGGTGAAACCAGTCTTGGGTTTCTTATGTTCTGGTCCAGAGAGTACCTGGTTTGGCACTTTGGGTTGGACTGTTCCTATTGAAGCAGAGTCAAGGCTGATGTGCATATGGCTTGGTCTAAACTGAGATGGCATACAATAAAAAAGAACAATGAGTTGAAGTGCTGCCCTGAGTGATTGCCATTGGTTTTACTTATTACAAGCATTCCACTCATCATCTTTTGTGTTTTTATGGACGTATACACATAATCTCCAGTCCCTCCTTAGGATATCCTGTTTGTGATGACACACACAAGATGGCGATTCTTGCTAGAAGCAGAATAACCCTAGCTCTGTCCTGCAATCTCAGCACCTTTCTTGAAGTGGGAGTTCTTTGTCCAAGCTGAGTCATTTACATTTCTTATATAAATATGCATTTGTACAGCACACATCTGCCAGCAATTAGTGATTGGTCATACTTGTGGCAGCACAACTACAGAAATCCATAATGAACAAACCTCTGTGGATCATGCGCTTCTTCTTTCCTGAAAGTTTAGCTGAGCAATGCCCATTTCCTCTTGTCTGGGACTATGACTTGTGCCCTGAGGAATTCCAGCTTCCCCACCATGCTGCATTATTTTCCAAATGGAAGGTTAGCTTAATAGTGACTCTGCCAGGTATGCACCTTCGACTGTACTAACACGTTTATATTTATTCGTTGTTGATCACTCCAGAAATCCCTACTCCCAATGTCCACTGGACTGTGGAGAAAACAAAATCCCATCAGCAGTATTAGTGGTCTGGATGCCAAAAAGTGCCTCTGAGCCATACTAGGTAGTCAACTTGCCTGATCCGGCTCAACTCTTTTTGTTGCTAGGGGGAGGCAGATCTCAAAGACGTCCTGTATTGATTGTGCTTTACATGCCCCTTTGGATTTGTAGCCTGATACCCCTATTCACATTTGGAGACAGGAACCACCCTGAATCATTCACTGGAGATGTGTGGCTTTCCAGAAACCAGAGCAACTGTATCATTGTTGCTAGCTCCTTGATGTCACAAGGCGTTCAACATTTTAGTATCAGAAACACCTCCATCATAAATGGAAGAAGAGTAGGTCTCCTTGGTCGAATTGGAGATAAAACCCGTTATTGCGTTTTAGATGTTTTCCACAGCTTGCATATACCGAATTGTTTTAGATTTAATTTTCTCAGTTATCACAATCGGTTAGTCATCATAAACAGTACACTAAGGTCCGTCAGGTGGACGGTTATTCAGATTACCCTTCCTTAAAGTACAGGTATTCAATTGTTTCCAAATTCGGAACTCTACAGTGGGGTGCACATTTATTACTGTGTGAATCAATTATCAGATCCGATAAATGTTTCTCCATTCATTTCTCTGGTGCTCGTACAACATCCCTCCACGAATTTCTAAATACCTCACAGTCGCTTTATTTTCTTGTCAGTTTCAGGTTGTTCAAGTAATTGCCTTCAGAGCGCAGATTCTTGGAGCTATGATCCCTATCTACGTGTATGTAGTGTATCAGTGTGTATGATGGGTGAACTGTCTTTAACATTAACTTATTAAATCACCCATTGGTAATTCCACGTCATTATCATATTTAAAATATATATTAGGGAGAATTTCAATTTTTGTCGCCAAGTCAGACAGAACCGTTATGCCATGTTATCAAACATTTGACGCACAGCATATAAATCAAGAGTAGAAAAAAACAGGTGTGCCAAATAGATACCGAGGTCTAGTCTCTGAGCCAGATGGTTCATCTGCAAAATGTGTGAGTACAATTCTCCTGGTGTCAGCTATATGCATATATGCTTTCCCATAGGGTGCAAATGAACACTTTACAAGCTCTCCCCTGTAGACGACACTAATCAAACCAATTATAATGTAATTAATCACCGTTAAATTATTCAATTAACAAATACATGTGTTATTTGTTGCTAACAGGTGCAGGAGATAAACACCATGAATTAATCACTTTCAAGAAAATTAAAACGTCAATGAAAGTCACATCAGTCAGCATTTTATTAGGATATTGGAAATCAATCTGCACCATAGAAAAACGAAGTTACATACAATGCGAAAAAAATAAAATTGGCTCCTTTGTATTCTGATAAAAACACGCAGTTTTTCATCCATTTATTTTCGGTAATAGCTACAACTGATAGCGAGCTAATTTGTCACGTGGTTGGTCGAGATAGCACCTCATATTATGTATATCAGAGGTTGGGGCATTTTATGCAATCCGATGTTTCCAGAACTTTAAAAGCACTTTCTGCATGCTGTTCGGAAGCATAGTCTAGATTTCTAATGACAACTAATGCGTTTTTACATTGAAGACATGAAACGTTGGTCTCAGTTCTTTCAAATTAAATCTCTTTAGTGAAAATGAGGGGCAGTGAGAAAGTTTTACATACAAATGTGTTATAGCGTTATTTCTTGAGAGTGTGTTCTGTCTAGTGGTAAGCGTTACCTGCGCATCTGGCGGATTATTGTGTGGATAAAGATGATGGGCCGGGCTGCAATTGCAACTATCTCTCACTTTCTAGGTATCTGATAAGTGCTTGGTGCTCAAGGATCCCAAACACAAGTCTTGGAATAAAACATAATCAGGATTGCAGTGACATTTGAGGAACCTGGTAATGGAAAGGAATTGCATCCGGGAATGTTTTCTATCAGTTGTGGAAAGGTAAGGGTTTCTAAGTTTGTTATTGCATCACTTGAACAGTCATACATGTCTTTAAATGCTCAGACGTGGGGGAACGAGATCAGGTTTCATTGTTTTTAGACCAAAGTCTTTGGTGTGGTATCCCCCCAAACGTTTTGCGTTCACTCCCTCATTTTAGCAAAACTCGTTTTTGTTGGCATTAGGCCCCTTTTCCCTTTCCCTTGCTAACCAGTGTGATAGAGCGTGTGCTCTTTTCTTCAAACATGGTAGAATTGGACTAAACCCACTTGGCACAATTAATTTACTTGTAAATTAAGTGCTACTAGTGGTCAGCCGTACTCTGTGTGCCACCCACTAAAGTATATATATTTTTTTAAAAGAATATATCTCAGCCTGTAGTGCAGCTTTAAACTGTCATTTCGACTTGGCAAAATTAACCTTTTGCCAGGCCTAAGCCCCAAACCTGCATTTTTAATAAAGCCTGGGTCCTGCAGTCCAGAGCCTATGATGTTAGCCCAGCTTTCTCGTCCTTTTTGGGAAGACCATAACGCTAAATCTTTCTATTTCTAACATGGGGCGTTCAGCTACAAATTTGACAACAATTTGCTAATTTGTCCCTTTCTCTTTTAATTGTTGTTCTTTTGTTGCTCTTGAGTATTTATATAGGCCATAATTTCTTGGCCAAGGTTACTTTACTCCAAACTTGATGCAGGGCTGGTTCTTAGATATATCATTTGCAAAACGCTCACTTTGGTAGTTGATTGCTTGTACAGGATGTACTTTTGATATGTCTATTGTACTTTAACTTTGATCTTGGACCCGTTAGTAGATATCACTTACGTAGATTGTTCGCTGCGCCACCTCAGTATTTGAACCGGATGCATTTTTTAGATGACTATTGCACTTTAGTTCTGACACTGAATTTCCTGTTTATCATGTCTGTGGCATAATTAGCCTTTTAGCATTCTTTGTAGCATTCACACAAATCTCTTTTGGTCTATTATAAATGTATGACATAGGACATATGGGCCCTCATTATGACCCTGGCGGTCGGTGGAGAAGTGGCGGTATTACCGCCAACAGGCTGGCAAAAAAAAAAGGGAATTATGACCATGGCGGTTACCGCCATGGTCATCCGCCACTTCTCCATTCCGACCGCCAGGGCGGAGACGACTGCTGGGCTGGAGACTTGGGTCTCCAGCCCGGCGGCCGTCACAAGACCGCCGGCGGTATCATGACCCTGCTGACCGCCATGGATTTGAGGTTGTATGGAACCGCCATGAAATCCATGGCGGTAGGCACTATCAGTGCCAGGGAATTCCTTCCCTGGCACTGATAGGGGCCTCCCCCACCGCCGAGTCCTCCCCCCACTCCCAAAGGTGGCAGGACCCCTCTCCCCACCCCTACCCCGAACATTGCAACACACCCCGACCGTACACGCACACGTACACGCATACAGACACCACCAATACACATACCCGCATGCATACCAACATACATATTTCAACCACAAAGCACCCCGCATGCATGCACGCACTCACACACCCCCTCTAGATACTCACACCCCCCCCATGCACGCACACAACACCCCCCACCCCCTCCCCTAATTGACGATCAACTTACCTTGTCTGCTGATCTTCCGGGAGGGGACGGGACCCATGGGGACTGCTCCGCTGCCAGCAGCCCGTCACTAGAACACCGCCATGCCGAATCACGGAACGTGATTCGGTGGGCGGTGTTCTGATGACGGGGAAGTGGAGGTGGAGCAACCTCCACTTCCCCGCCGACCGCCAGTATGGCTGCTGGCAGCTCTCCGTCCGAAAAAGGAGTCATAATTCGCCGAGCGGAAAACCGCCTGTACTGGCGGCTTCAGCACAGCGGTTCCTCAGCGGTCTGTCAAAAAGACCGCCAAGGTTGTAATGACCACCTTGGTGTTTTAGCACTTTCTTTATGAACTGTAAAGTTATTTGTTATGGTTTTAATTACTTTAAACAATAAAATGATGATGATGATGATGAACTATTAATATGTCGCCCCTAAGGCAGGTCCCAAACTCTAGTAGGGTAGAGTGTATTGTATTCAAAGAGCAAGATACATACAATTATGTTTTACAGGTCCTGGCAGTGCAAAAACTGCTAAAGTCAAGTTTCACCATAGTAAGGCTTATCTCTCCCATTGACTAGCACTGGTTTACCTTATTACTTTTAATAAGTGTTAACTTTAAATTGGGAACAGATAGAGATATGTTGTTCACATCAAATGGATTTGAATTTACACTACTTTTTATTGGTGAAGCCAGATTTTAAGTTATGATTCTGAAAATGCCACTTTTAGAAAATTATATAACAAGGACAACCCTACATGCCCACGGGACCAGGGTCAACATTCATTAACAAACCGTTGTCATATGGGACCTACTTAGAATGGGCAACCTTGCCTATATGTTAAAGTGATCCGCAACATATTTCACATACTTAACTTCAAATAATAATAAATTAATTTAGAAATAGGGACAACCAAAAATACTACATTGGACAATAGGAGGACATAAGTGGGCACGGTGAACATGTGATCCCCAGATCCACTAGGGGTGGCCTCAAAGGATTCAGAAATTACAAAAAAAAATGTTTTTTATTATCATGGATCAATTAATTTGAGGACATAAATAGGGGCCCTAGGATACCTCAATCCAGTATTGGATTTTCAAAGCAAAGATTCTTGAATATGGAATTATATCAACATATCCTATAAAAGAATAGCAAATATTGAAAAAAGGATACACTCAGCATGCAATCCATAACTTGCACAAAATGTATTATAAAAAGAGCATGAGGTGATGAGTGCTGTATTTGGTATGTAATTATTGTTTGCACACTAGATTTGTGACTGGAAGAGCTAGCTCTAACGGGTCATTTTAAATGCACGTATATTGCAGAGTCTGCAACAGCAACGCTTAAGTTGTGCTTAGGTTAGAGAGTCCATTGAACAGACTTTTTTGCTTCATTCATTATTTTAGCACAGTTTCAAGAGTATTCACAAAAAAAATGAATTTCTTCTCATATTGGTTTAGCATGGCAAATCCTCAAGGTAAAGGTGGGGTTAGATATCTTGTTTTAGCTCTCAGGAAAACCTTTATTCTATGATCTACTTATTGGACACTAAGCATGAACTTAAAACTTTACTGATGTCAGTGCCTTTGCTCACTTTGGTGTAAATCTGTCAAGTAATATTGAATACATTAGCGTTTAAAAACATGTTTTGGCATGGGCTTTAAAGTGTTAAAAAGTGAGCAATAAATGGACTATTAGTTTGCGTATGGTTCGCTAACATGGGCTTGCATACTATTTAAATAGTCAACTAAAACACAAACCAATCTGATTGTATGAAGGAGTTCTTTTCCGAACATCCAATCCAGATATACTGAAGGTCAGTCCATGGACCTGAAAGCTCTATTTTTATGTAACAATTGCTTCTTATTTTTTCCCAGTTTCTACATTGTAGTCATTGTTCAGTTCTAGTGCAGATATTCTTCTTTTCATGGGACAGTAACATTTTAGTGAGAAATTATCGTCGTGCAGATCCACCATTTCTAACAGAGTGACATTGTAACTGAAAGCTATCACCCATACCATTAAAAGCACTCAATTTGCCACAAAGCTATAACAGTAATGCATTATTCTCAACCCAGACTAACACACCCTCATCTCAACCATTTGGTTTACTTAATAAGTATTGACCCCTCAGAATTACTCAACAAGCGTTCTGTAACCAACTTAGTTGACATTTGTATATTGTACCATCATTTTGCTCTCTGAAATTTGTATGCAGAGTCAGGTGTATCAAGTCCCCAGATACGTAACCTCTGCATTGTGCCTATTCCTTTTCTAGTGATCCACCGCATCCAATAGGATAATCAATTCCGTTCACTCCTGCTCCTTCTCATGGAGGTCTGACATGACATTTACTGATTATTGTTTATAGAAAAGTTTAGAACTGATTTTATGAGATTGTTGGTTTTCTCACACTTAGGGCCTGATTACAACTTTGGAGGGGGTGTTAATCCATCCCAAATGTGACGGATATACCACCAGCCGTATTACGAGTCCATTATATCCTATGGAACTTGTAATACGGCTGGTGGTATATCCAAAGTTGTAATCAGGCCCTTAGGGCCATGAACTCTGGGATGGACCATTTACATAAACCACAGATCCACGGCGCTTTAAGTTCAGAAGTTTCTTTAGGCTTCATGTTCATGGTGATGTTTCTTTTAGCAATCACTAAGTTTAAGTCCATGAATCCACATATTTGCCTACTACATCTTGTCTATACATGAGACACAATGGACAAAGTCTGTGATTAAAGTCTATAATCTTTTGGTGAATTTGCTACTGTGTTTGATTATTTTTCCCCAATCTTGCTTATTATGGTCACATCCCCACACCATGTGGGAAAAGTCAGCATTGTCCACCCAACATCTATGCTAATTATCAGGTATTCTGAAGTACATGCTAGACAGTCTTTCTGTGGTGAGGTATGTCTGCTGAATATAATTAAATAAGTACTTTGTTCTCATTGTTTGTTCAGGTACATGACTTCTACCTACCTTATAAATTGGTCCCTAGTGACAATCCTATTATTGGTCACACACTAACAGGTCTTCTCTTGGTCAAGCTTTCAGTGGCTTTTCAGTCTCTGTGTTCCCTATGAAAGTTTATGGTTCTACAATAGGTTTTTACACTCAATAAAAATCACTCAGAGCTTGATTTAGAGTTTGTGAATGGTTACCTTTTTCACAAAAGCGAGAGATACCCTGTCCACCTTATTACCCTTGCCATAGGTTATAATGCATTTGCAATAAAACGGCTTGGCCATCTGTAATTTGACTGTCCGCCACTCTCTAGCTCAGGTCTTCAGTTGTCTTCCATGGTATTTTTTCTGTTTCGGTCTGTCCGTTATTAATCTTTATTCTCTGCTAAAATGACTCACTCAAAAGGATGTGGTTAACGTAACTAAGAAGTGTATTGCTAGATCGAGTCTGCAAGTGACCATGCACATATTTTGGCCCTTATCTATTTTTAACCAATATTGGTAATAGCTTTGTGATATGTAAATCTTGGGCTCATTTGGTAGTAAGGTATTCATCAATACTTTCAATCTTTTATGATCTTTTCCATTTGAACTCTGTCTGACACAAGGGAGGTACACATATTTTGAACATAGGAAAGCACTTCAGATAGAAATGGGAAGTATGCCACATCCACTTGCTTTTATTTTTATAGCCTCGTTTCGAAGCACATATGTTTTCAGCTGAATATAAATGTATTTTGTGCATCATATATAGTGTTACAATGCACTGAGCTTTAGCATGCATGTGTGATTAGCGTCACCAATGGTACCCTTGATTCTTGCTCTTATATCTTGGTCTTTCCAATCATTTGTTGCACTGTGATTTATGCCAATCACCTCTAAATGCAGTTCCATGGATTCAACAACTACAAATATCATGCAGCAAAATTATACTACTAAAGAGAACAAAATGGGAGAAAGATCTTAACGTTACATGGACATATTATTTGTTGGTAAAAGTTTGTTGAAAATCCATTCTTCATCTTCAACAGCAAACAGAAACCAAACACCTTTTTTATATTTCCAATAAAATGTTTTTCAGTCCATATTTGTTGCACTCGCCTAAGGCCCAGATTTATGGTGGCCTAGCACCATTCCAAAGCCACAATTACATCATTTTTTTTACTCTAATGAGGTGTTGGAAGAGCAGAAATACTGCACCATATTTACAAAGTGGTGCAGTGCTTGCAGTGCACCACTTTATAACCCCTTGAACCACATTATGCCTGCGCCAGGCATAATGTATGCAAGGGGGCGTTCCGACGCTAGCGGAGCCATAAAAATGGCGCAGAGGAATCTATGAAATTCCTTTGCACCATTTTTATCTGCATTTCTTAATGGCTGCTAAGTCCAGGTGTTAAAAAGAGGCTCCCAGTGTGTTCAATGTGCCTCTGGGTTCTTTCCAGGATTATCGTCAACATGTTTACGCTAGTCCTGCAAAGAGCCAGACTAGGGTAAAAAATTATGATTCTAGTCCCCCTGACTACCACCATGGTGCGCTGTATTTTAAATACAGCGCACACATGGTGGCGTTAGTGGGGCGGTAAGGGGTGCAAGAAAAGTGGCACTGCAGTAGGTGGAGCACCACTTTTCAAAAATCTGGACCTAATTGTCTTATTGATGATGATAACAATTGCTCATGTTCTTATCACAAAACTGATATTTTACATATGGTTCATGAATATAATTTACATAGCACATTTTGGTGAAGAGTGTGGAGCTTCATTTAGTATATAATGAAGACAGATGTTCCTATACTAATACAAATCATCTTTCTGATATTGACCTAGCCTGGAACAATCAATCAGGGAACGGTAAATTGGTAAACCTGTTGTTGTCCTTGGCACTTTAACAGATTATTTTTGACTGAAAAAGGTTATAGCAAGGAGAGTTTTTCTAGAACTGATTGAGTAGCATTTGTTAAATATATAGATTAGATACAACTACCGTTTTTTCTGCCTTTGTAAATGGAGCGTAAACATATGGAGTCCTTTCATGGCATGAAGTTCTTAATTTCTTCTCTGGTTGTGGTGGGTGAGGGTAATAAGCCCCCCGTACCTGCCGGATTGTTGCTGTGTCCCTCATTGCATCTATAATGTTTGTACTGAATATACTGACATATCTCATACATTATCTTTACTTAGTTTCACTATAGAACAGGCTATTCTCCTATCGCAATGTTTATTAAAGTACCTGTAAAATTAATGATACACGTTTTTGGTATCTATATTTTTATCTTTTCTTACCTTTTCTTTATTTTCTTACCCCTTTCATTCAGCTATTTTCCTTTGTAATAAAATGTATTTATATTGTATTTGAGGATTATTCACTTGCATCTTTGCCATATTTCTATATTTGCCGCTATGATACCCATCTTCCTGGTGGTGGTGTGCAACTCTGCAAGGCACCGTTTAGCGATCCTGTGAGGAAAGAAATAAGGAGTTTGCAGTTGTGACTGAACAGATCGCTGCCCTTGAGTGCCTCACCATTTAAGATGATGCTTAAGGCATGGACTGAACCCTGAAGGCTTGGAGGGCAGAAGGGAGTGAGGCTGTGAGGTCCGTTGCCTGCCGTCGTGGTTTCCTGTACTGGAGATAATATAATGCATGGAGAAGGGATGACAGAGCCGAATGAACAGGTTGCACCTAGACGAAGCAATCAGTGACAGAAAGGACCAGGTTTATTGCATTTGGATGTTGGTACATGTTGTCATTACAATAAAGCTTTTTTAACATAAAAAATGTGGGGAAGAGACTTTCTGAGAGACATATTTTAAACCCATGCACGTTCATAAAGACACAACAAAGTAGTACCCAAGAATACTCCAAAGAGGAGCTTGATATCACTACTGGACATATGGCCTCTGTTTTTCCCTTTGTTTCAAGTTATGGGGTACAGTATGTTTGAACTGTTAAATTTCTGGGTGTGCAAATAAAGGGAACAAATGGTTATTTTGAGCTTTCTCCTGGCCAGGACTACATGAACTCTAATTCTAATACCTAGTCCATTTTTTTACATATAAATGCCTCTTATCTCTTGCCATTATTAACATGGATGCACCTTAAGTTTGTGTACATTAACTTATGCTCATTATGTTGTGCATTATATATGGACTATAGTTCCTGCTCCTTCTTGTTTTATGAACCGTTCCTATCAGTGTTCACATAACGTACACCCTTCTTTCCAAAAAGCACTGTTGCCTTTTGAGATATGTTCCACAATTGACAGCTTCATTTTCATGCAGTAGTTCATATACTCTCTTTTACAATATTTCAGAAACTGGGAAGAAAACAGAATTCAACACTCTAATTTCAGTAAATCCACAACACTAAGAAAAAATATTTCTAAGTGCCGGTGCTCTCCAATTAAAAGTATAATGTTTTTCTCGAGAAGTTCAGGTAGGCTTCCTCTCAAAAAATAAAATGCCAGTACTCAGTACCGGCCAATTTAAAGCACTGCTGAAACAGGCAGTTTTTAAGTCGCAGTCAATGTTTTCAGCTACACGTATCCTTCACTTTGCCCTGGAGCATGCAGGCGTAGGCTTGACTTCTTGCAAACAAACATAACAAGCCACAGAAGTGACATCAAAAGAGAAGCAGTTCATTCCTATAGTGGATGACGCATTGCGTTGGATGGGGGAAAAGGGTGGGGGAGGGGGAATTCAGAGGTGCCTCAATATATCTTGCAGGCCCCCCTCAAGTTTCTTTACGCCATCGCCTATGACTCCTTAGCGATCACATTCTGAAGTATGCTGAAAGCTAACAAACTTCTGTTGAATCGAGAAGCACAATCAGGCAAAACAGCATATAAACCACAACTCACCAATTAGGGGTAAAAGGCCACTTTAATAGCACATGTCTGGAACAATAACCTTGGCACTAAGCCTTACAAAACTAAATCTCCTAACTAATACATGTAACATCCTAAACCCCACCCCCACCCTCTAATGTACTTCCCCGTCATCAATACCCCCTTCCCATCCCCACCTTGACCTGCCCAATCCAGTACCCATCTGTCCTGCTGTCCATCTTCTGTAGTTACCTTTGCCTTTTCCTCCCTGTGTTCCTTCTCCAAAATCCTTGACCTGTCATCTTGGTAATCCGTACCATTCTACCCCAAAACATGTCTGTAATAACCCGCCACACCATAAAAAAAAATGAATCTCAATCCCTATCCCACAAATTTTCACCCCGGAGATCTGCAGATCACATCCTAAGATTCAACAAATAATGTTCATTACCTAAAAAAGATAAGTGAACACCATCCTGTCAAAAAAGCTCTATGTCCTTATAGTCAATCTCCTCATGATGTAATACAAAAATGCCTTGCGGGTAACAAAAACCTCTCATTTCCCTGTTCACTTTTTTACGCTGCTTCTCAATCCCCATGAAAGATCTTGCTCCTCTCCAAACCCACCTAGACACCAGCTCAGTCCAAAGAATGTGTGTCTTTGCCCACTCCTGTTTAATCCTCAAAAGATCCATTTCCATCGCCTCCAAGAGACCAACACATGACAAAGCCAATAAGTAATTTTCCTCCAAATGCACCACTAGTAAGTCTTGAAAAAACTCTCTAGCTAATTTTTGGAAAACAACATATATCAATTCCCCCCAACTCATGCCATTTTTCCCCATCCAGTAAACCTTTAATCTTGCCCCGCCCAATCCCAATTGCCAACCAAAATGTCTTGCTACAGCATGCTTCTCTGCACAACGCACAAAGGAATGCCCCACTAGCCACAATTAATAAACTGTTTTGTCCGGGCGAGCCACACAACCTGAAAGGTAAGAAACACACAATTACCCAAAATGATGGACAACATGTAATTAGCATAAACTTGAAGGACCAGGTCTCACATAATGCTTATAGCATTGAGACCTCCAACGTCCTAAATCCATTATTGCCCTGACTGACAGTCCAAGTTTCCTAGCTTCTGTAGCAACCTCATTCCAAAATGAATGAGTACCATAGAATTGTTGGGGCAAACCCAATTTCTTAATTGCCATCTTTAAAACTGACAATAACTGGTGTGACTTCAAATGTGAACCATTTTGATGAACAAATACAAGCCTGGAGTCGTTCTGTAAAATCCTGGAAAAAGAAGACCGATAATACACCGGACCCGATGGGGGGTCATCACCCTGCATCACCACTTTGTGTCCTTTCCCTTACTGATACGTTTTGAATGCCCGTATCAACAGATAAATGATGCCCACCCTCACCCAGACATCAGAACGCCTAATGCCCGTCTTACCTTTGATGCCCAACAGTTCTGAGACTCTAAAGGCCCCATGAAAAAGCCATGACATACAAAGTGACATTAAAACCACCTCCCATGGTGAAAACCAAATTTCCTCTAAGACTAAAATTATATCCCTAAGCAAATGCGTCATTATCGGGCATCTCTGATCACTCCTTGCACCCTCTCGTCTAGCCCTTCCTGCCAATATCCTTTGACAAATCTCCCCTTCCATTGGATCATAACCCTAAAAATACTTACCATAAAAGGAAATACCAGACAACTTACCTGATATGGTGACTGCAGACAACCCCAACTCAATTTGTTGCATAATAAAACAAACTGCATCTCCCCGTCTTTCTCTAAAAACAAAAGGCCCACCCGACCTCTGAACTGCACCTGACTTTAAAAACTCTGACCAAGCCTGATCATAACTTCTTTGTGTAAATAGACCTATTGGCTAGTGCTTGCTGCCATGATGACAAAACCACCACCAAGGGAAAGAACTCCAAAAAGACAATACTATGCCTAGCCTCTTTCCATGAATTTGGCCAGCTCTCCACAGCCCAATGACCATCCCAGAACAAACTAAAACCATGTGAACCAGAAGTATCTGAAATTTTTTGAACTAGCCAGAGCCACTCTCCATTGTCCAAAAACACAGATACGCCATTGAAATCTTGCAAGAATGAAGGAACAAGTCAGCCTACCCAGATCCCTAGCCCACAACAGTGAGGAACACAGGGATCCACCTACAAATAAAAATAGTTAGAATATTTACTTTTCTAATGGGATTTGAGAATCCTGTGCCAGTTTCACTAATCCTGGGACTGACCTAGGTCTCACACACCCTCCTAGAGTCTAATGATTTGCAAATCATGAAAACAATTAAAAGGAAAAAGAATTCAATGCACTACTGCTGGGCTTGGCCATCGGTCACACATGGGGGTAGACTGTCAGTGTGAGTTGGGTTCAGGCTGCCCTGTGGGCTAAAAGAGCTACTTAGTGGTGACTTACTTATCTTTTAAAGTAGGTATCACTCAAGTCAAAAGGGGTAATGTTGACAGACCTACCTGCAGGTTTAAAAGAAGCAGCAGTTAGGATACAGTTCCAGGCCTGAAGCCATGTTTTCATACCTGTAGCAGTCCACAGTGATGTACATCTTCCATGTCAATAGTGCATTTTGACCTTGCCCAGCCACAGTTGTGTATGGCCTTGTCCGGCAGGCAATATCTGTTACAAATAGCATTCAGCTATACATAGCTTTGAAAGCCCAAAGCCTTGCCAGTGGTGGGTTTGTCATAGGGCCCCACATGTGATCTATCCTTTTTGTGCACCACCTTTGACTATGCACAGTGGGGTTGGCCACAGGGACCAACCCACTGAGAGTGCCAAACTCCTGCAGTACACACTGCGGGGCTTGTGCTGTGTTCCAGCCTGATGCCTTCAACCATTCCTTACTATGCATGGCCAAACGGATTGCATAGTGGGGGTTAAACTCCTAACCTGGGTTAGGCTCAGTGAATTGTTGCATGTGGTATATGAAAAAAAAAAAACAATCTCTGAAAAATATAAATCAACTTTTTTCCAAATGAATTTCATATATTTTATAAACATATGGTAAGGTGTTATAACTAAGACTACTCACAATTTCACTTCACATTTATTTTTGTTACGTGAATATGCATTTATGACTGGCCAAAATACTATGAACTAGCAGATGTGACTCACCTATTGATGACACAGTTAGATTATAGAATGGAAAGATAGGTGTTTCTCCATACATTGTTCTTGGTTATTCATAAATTTTGATATCACAGTGTACAATTATCTATTTTCCATAGTAGGAAAATAAATACCTTGATTCAATGAAATAATTATCATCAATAAAATAGTCATGAAGAAAAATAAAGCCTAGGCATGCCCTTTTTGGTGCAATAACTCATGTCTGTGTTTCTGAACTAGCATAAGCATGCAAAGCAGAGTTGCTCACACAAAAGCATCGGAGTAAAAGCTATGCAAATTGAATTTTGTTACATTTGTGTTCAAAGTACAGACATTACCTTTTGTAAATAAATACCAGTATGACTTCTCTCCACGACAGAGTGTTAGACACCCCCCGAATACTGTCTGAATTTTTAAATCATTTAAATGATTCAATGTGGAATGAAATACCCCTGCCATACATTAAATTGCTATCCACTAACAAGTTATGTGGTTAGTTATGTGCTATCCACTAACAAGTTATGTTCCTTTATAGGGTCATATAATACAAAGTTGTATCCTACATGTCATAGTTACATCATCTCTTGTCCCACAAACCTTCTAAACTTCTGAAATCCTTGTGGCCTTGCTCCCTCATATGAAAGAGATCGAATGCTTGCAGATACCAAGAAAAAAAGCAGAATCGGTAATAAAGAATTTAACACACCAACAAGCAATTATTAATTTGTTACAAAAACATATTATAATCAGGTTTATGTAAATCAGATTATAGACATTTCTGTAGCTCACAATGTGTAGTTACGTGCAGAGAGATTGTGTCCTTCCTTTAATTAACTATGTGCAAAAAACACTTTGCCTTGAAGCTCTTTCTTTTACTGATCATGGTTCATTTTAGAGAAAATATATCAAAAGAGCAAAATGCTAGTTCTCGCTCTCAATGTTCAAGATGATGCTGCAATCATGGTTTCTAGCTTATAATTCACCTTGACTGCAGCCTCTGGTAGCAGGTATTTTTATGTTGCACTTCAACTATAGTACGTGTTTTTTCAGTTGAGTAGCTACATATTTTTTTTTAATGGTTGTATGAAAGACTATTAGTAAAAAAAATATCATGGTACAAAAATATCAATGTTTAAATAGTAACAACTTTATACAGAAATATATTGACTCCTAAAACATATTGGCCAAAAACAATTATAATATATAGGATCTCATTAAGAGTCTGGGGGTCCAAAAGCTGGACTGCCAGACCAGTTGAGAAGAGATGGTTTACACTGAAATGACCGGTAGAAATCTCTAAAACCAGAGGTTTCCGCCAGTCAGCCCAGTGGATACTGTGCTGTAGCATTGGCCTGGGCTCCCCATGGAGCTTAGGCCAATGTTGTCACGTAGAGGGTGCCCTTCAACATTTCAACGGAGCTGAGCAGTAGTCCTCTGCACTGCCCACAACATGGTCGTGGGCAGTGCAGGGCCCCGCTGTCGCCCCCAGCACTGGGTTTCCACAGCCTTTTCATGGCAGATTTTCGGCCATGAAAAGACTGGTGGAAACCAGACTTGTGATCATCTCCCGCTGTGGCTGAGCATGACACCGACCGCTGTCAACCTGTCGGGAACCATGTTCATGATGGGGATGGCAGTGCCCTGGTGGTCTGACTGCCAGAGTCATAATGTGGCAGTCAGACCACCTGGAGTGTGGTGGTCTGACCACCGCCACGAGTCTGGTTGTCTCAAGACCGCAAGCTTTGCAATGAGGCCCATATAGTGGTAAGTATGTGCATTCAGTTGTATTTAACATTATTCTGATTTAAAATAAAAGCTATGGTATTTTAGTAAAATAATACATGTATTAGAAATGTATACAATCCAATAAATAACATTTACATATTAATTTACTGACTTTATAACATTCAGAAAAAAATCATATCACTTTAAATCAGTTTTAGAAATGAAGACATAAATTGCATATAAAATGACAAATGGCAATGCATTTCTGATACAAATAAAAATATGTTATATACAAACTAAAATATTACTTTACATATTAGAACACAATGGAAAGAAGTTGCAGTTATGGATAATTTAAAAAATACTTTAAAAATTGGTATACATATTTTTTTTAAATATCTAAAATTAATAGATTTCAACACTATGCACAAAAAATAAGAAACAATAAGAAAAATAAATAAATAGAAAAACAATTTTAAAAAAACAAAAATGAATTAAAAATGCTTGTAAAAAATGTAGGATGAAAAAATGTGCAGTATTCCAATACAAAAACATTAAAAAATTAACTATTACAAAATAATTCAAACACATTATTCTAACTAGAATATTATAAAGTTAGGGAAAGTGCATACATTATGATGGAGAGAATTGTTATATGTTATTCTAACTGCAATCAAATAAATAAGGCTGAAAGTGCTAACCTGGGGTGCAGACGGGAGGCAGATTTAGGGCCTCATTATGAGTTTAGCAGTCGGACTGCCAGACAGCCATGTTGGCGGTCCTGTAAATACTGCCACACCGGCAGTCCCCCAGAACGCCATAGTACAAGTTATGCGGACAGGGCTGCCGACCACCAAGCAAAAAAGGAAGACTGCCAGTGGGGCAGTGGCCTGGATATAGGCTGTCTGACCTCCAGAGCTGTCAGCACCATGGCCAACCGCTGTGCATATTACAATCATACAGTCACCATGGCAGTCCGCTTGTGGTGGTTAGTCAATGGCGGTCGACCACAGCAGTTAGAGGTCAGCAAAGTAACAGACAACTGCACTTTAGATGAATTAAAAAAATTACGAAGCTGACACATATTGGCGAAGTGGACACACCTGAAAAGAATACTATAAAATACACCCCTTCACAGACCACAATCCTTTTCATTTCCACTGAATGCCAATAAAGCCCGAGCACCTTTTTGGTGGAGTACATAGATTAGTCACCCCTTTTTTCAACAACCCTTAGAACAGCCTACACACACTTTTGTTCTTTCACACCCTATTGCACTTCTCCTTTTAAGTAAGTCCTTGTCACTTGTTTTCTTCTTCCATGTCATGTTAAAAAATTCCTGTTTTTTTGAAGATACGTTAAGAGACATGGTGGATGAAATCATAAGTGTAGAGACACAATTGTTTGGAGCTAAATGAGATCATACTCCTCTCAGTAGGAAAATCGAAATGTGTGACAGGATCGTCAACAGAGTGAATGCTGTAGGCACTACCCTGTGCACAAAAAGAACATTTGGAAGAGCTAGAATGACCTCTGAGGCAAGGCCCATTCCCAGGTCACCAGGCACCAGCTGCAGGCTAAGAAGACTGGCAATGGCCCTCCCAGTGCCCCATTGTGAAAATTATGTTCCTGGTTGGTTAGGGTAGGTACCAGAGCCAAGCAGGGACCACCACCCTAGTCAGGGTGAGGGTTACACACCCAAGATAAGCCCAGCTCACCTCATTGGAAGCTTGGCACCAATCATGTTTATCCCAGAGGCAATGCGTGAAGCATCTGCACAACACACACAACCCCAGTGCCACCATAAATACACCACAAAGAAAACTCCACAACAAGTTATATCAAAATAAACTGTATTGTACAAAACATAATTGGACCAAATACAACATGTATCAATAATACCCTACTACACAAGCAGTTTTTAGAACATCACACAGGTTACTAGCAATGTTCATTGTAAGGCGCGCGTGCAGCTTTCCTTCCCCCATCGCGCAGGCCCCTTCGGCAAGTGCGCACGTTAATAAATAAGCCTTTTAGAGCGATATACGTGCTCCCCTAAGGCAGATAATGCTCATATTTGAATCTGGATTGAAGTGAATGAAAACAGCGTTTAAATGCCACAAGGAGTGTTTTAAACATTATTTGGCGTACTTTGGCATACAAGTGAGCAAGTGATATTTATGTTGAAAATTAATGGTTAATGAGCTAGGAAATGCTTCAGAACAGTAGGAAATGTGCTGTTATCAACTTTTCCATCATTGTCATACTTCATAGTTGTTTATATGCATTATCACTTTCTCAGATCAAATAAGCCTTTTATAGCGATAGTCGTGCTCTCCTATTGCAGAAAATGCTCATATTTGAATCTGGGTTGAAGTCAATGAAAACAGCGTTTAAAGGCAGCAGGGAGTGTTTTAAACATCATTTGGCGTACTTTAGCATACAAGCGAGCAATTGATATTTATGTTGAAAATTAATGGTTAATGAGCTAGGAAATGCTTCAGAACAGTAGGAAATGTGTTGTTATCAACTTTTCCATCATTGTCATACTTCATAGTTGTTTATATGCATTATCACTTTCTCAGATCAAATAAGCCTTTTAGAGCGATAGTCGTGCTCTCCTATTGCAGAAAATGCTCATATTTGAATCTGGGTTGAAGTCAATGAAAACAGCGTTTAAAGGCCGCGGGGAGTGTTTTAAACATCATTTGGCGTACTTTAGCATACAAGCGAGCAAGTGATATTTATGTTGAAAATTAATGGTTAATGAGCTAGGAAATGCTTCAGAACAGTAGGAAATGTGCTGTTATCAACGTTTCCATCATTGTCATACTTCATAGTTGTTTATATGCATTATCACTTTCTCAGATCAAATAAGCCTTTTAGAGCGATAGTCGTGCTCTCCTATTGCAGAAAATGCTCATATTTGAATCTGGGTTGAAGTCAATGAAAACAGCGTTTAAAGGCTGCGGGAGTGTTTTAAACATCATTTGGCGTACTTTAGCATACAAGCGAGCAAGTGATATTTATGTTGAAAATTAATGGTTAATGAGCTAGGAAATGCTTCAGAACAGTAGGAAATGTGCTGTTATCAACTTTTCCATCATTGTCAAACTTCATATTTGTTTATATGCATTATCACTTTCTCAGCTCAAATAAGCCTTTTAGAGCGATAGTCGTGCTCTCCTATTGCAGAAAATGCTCATATTTGAATCTGGATTGAAGTCAATGAAAACAGCGTTTAAAGGCCGCGGGCAATGTTCCTCTGTTTTCTCTAACTGGGGTGTAGGTGACACTTAACAGGTCATGTCCTTGGGGTGTGCAACCAGGTCACAAAACTGCCTTGATGCCATATTGCATGGAGCAATGATATCCCTTTTTTGCTTTAGTGGTATGGAGAGGCTAATGCCAAAGATCTTGGCTAGTTATGCGCTGCGCATGCGTGAATGGTCAATTTCTTGGCGCACGTATCCTTGGCTGCAGCGCACAGAGACCGCACACTGCCGCACACAGTGGAAAAAAATTAGAGGGAACATTGGTTACTAGTGCACTGCAAAAGCAAGCAGTAGTCAGATAAACACATAGTTTACTACTAATCTGCAACACAAGCAGTAGTCCGGTCATCATTTTCACTACAAAAGGACATGTCATACATTATCATGAATGCCAAGTCATCAACACAAATGCACGTAGAGTGAAATCTTCCCCAAATGGCAAGTCATAACTATCACCAACATAGATGCACGTATCCTAAAAACATTCCCATGTGGCATAAGTCATAATACCCTGATGAGTACACACAAAAATGAACATCTTCCCAGAACATTTATCCTACAAAACATTTCTACCCCCACTGTATATCAGGCAGACTCTGCCCTTATACACATATCCCCATCATGGAAAGCACGACCAGTCACGGAATCAGCTCATAAAGAGAAAAGGGGAACACAGCATGTACTATGAGGGTAAACACAGATCCTGGTACTGGGAAAAATCCTAGAAATAATCACCCCACAGTACCTTCTACATAAATATCATGACGCTACACTCGACATTGCTGTCACCACTGGACTCCACCTGCAGCATCAGTGAGTCCAGACCTTTCAGCTGGGGTTGCTGTCGGCTAGGACACCATCAGTCATATCTTGTGGGTCTATCAGGAGTCCCAAGGCGGGATGGGCCAGGTGTTGACCAAACTCCGGGAAATCAAGCAGCTGCAGAGGGAAATGCATAGGGACATTTGGGAACAGGTGGAGGTCCACAATAGCAACATGGCCTCCCTAACAGGCGTGTTGAGGTACATACACAACATGATGAGCAGGGCTTTTCAAACCCAGTCTACCTCTTTCTTTCACTCATCAACAGCAGGCCCATCAACATTGGTGTCAGCCACTGGAAGGGAGGCCCAGCAAGAGGAATAAACCCCAGACATCCCTGCTTCTGTTGCAGCAGATCTCCCCCCCCACACAAGCTGGGCTGTCCAGCAAAGAATCCAGGTGGTGCAGATGGCAAGACACCCACCACTGGCAGTAATAACCCTCTTCCTTAAGGACTCCTTTGTGTGTTAAACATTCATTCTGGACTGATCCGGAAACATCTGCCATTTCCAACAGAAGGTGTACTAAAATCAACCTTCAGTGACTCATTGTCTGCTGATTTTGGTTTCATATTTAGCCATGTAAATATATCAGACCATGTGAACCATAAAATGATGATCCAAGGTACTTGTGCAAGATGGGATATGTTGAATAAGCACAGTGTCCAACTCTGGATTACAACCCTTCCACACAAACACAAACACAAGTGTCTGCTCAAACTAAAAATGTTATTAGAGTGTTCAGCACATAGGCTGTCAATATTTCTGAACTATTGGAAATCATGAATAATTGTCTCATACTGAGTAAGTGAACATTTTGACAGGTACAGACCACAGAAGAAAGGGATTTGTCAGACATTGTTCTGTAGAATAGGCAAACATTGTTGTGGGCAATGGTGTTGATGTCATCAGCTTGGTCTTATCACATACCACACCAAAGTAATTCAACATCACATAATCCAAGATACAGACAGATGACAGTACAAAAGTCCCTGATCGCAGGGCCATCATAATCCAATATCTATGCAACTGGTGGTATGACACAAACATATGTCAATGTAGTGGCACAGGCAATATGGCCTACAATGTTGAAACACATCCACTGCTACATATAGGTCATACAAAAAGAGTGTTTAGCTAATGAGAAAGTAAAATGACTTGGTCGTAGACGAGGACTACATATTTCATGACCCCATGATGATACACATGGTACACCAGGCCCACCACTGCACACAAAATAAGTCCAGTGTGTACTTCTGACCTTCCACCCTGTTGGAAAATGGGTTATTGGTAAGGGCAGGTAAGTACCTACACTTAGCAATAGGCCACTAACCTCCACTTAGGTCAAGTTAGGACTCAATAAATTAAACCCAGCTCAACCCTTGGTAGCTTGGCAACGAGCGACAAAGCTTAACTTAGGAGACAAATGTGTAAAGCATTTAAAAATCATAAAACAGTAAAAAAGTCAAACAAAAAACACACAAAAAATCCAACACCAATTGTTAAAAATAGATATTTGTATCTTTAAAATGACACCAAAGTTATTAAATCCGGATAAGGGGAACCAGAGATTTTAATTTTAAAAGAATTAAAGCTTTTTAGCACTTCGAAACTAAAAGCGCCAATCCGGTCATCTTGTCTCGACCGGGGCAAAGTCAAAGTTTAAGACCGACCGTGATGGAGCCCCACTCGGCACAGCTTGCGAGAAGCCTCGGTCAAAACTTTACCTTAGGACTTTTTTTTATTTTATTATTATGCAATAGTAACAACTTATTCAATTTCTCACATCTGAGAGGCCAGCATTAACCGCACATGAAATGAGTAAAGCATAGTTATCGAAAACAACATGCAACCGTCTTACAATATCTCCATATCAGGATTCAGGCTTCACTGAATATGATACAATGCTATCAAATTCTGAGCACTCCAGATGAGCACATTGGAAAACAAGAGAACTATACAACAACAGGCAGGATCAACTCAGAAGCTGGGAAGGGAGAGGGAAATGAAGATTAAGGGAAGGTATAGATAGAAACAACAGGGAAAAGATCAAAACAATTCTGCAGCCGATAATACGTCAATATTCCTGCAGTCCTTGTGGGATAGCACAGAAGGAAGGAACCTTTTATCAATATCTTTAGGAAGCGGCAAGCCATTAGACGCTGGCAAAATCCTGATTCTCCAAAAAAAGCACGCAATGGGCCCCATATGTCTTTCGGACGCGAGCCCTCAGGCATAAGCTCCCAGTATATAATCAGCTCACCTGACAGAACAAAGCATCACGCAGCCACTCACGACAACGGGGAGTTCTGCCATGTCCCGAGCACATCGCAACCATGTGCTTGGCTAGCAGCAACAGCAACCCTATCAGTCTTCTGTGCGCAGCAGGGACCCCCTCCGCATAACCTAAAAGGGCAAGCTTAGGAGTGTTCAGCAGCTCGGTATCAGTCATCTCATCAATGATGTGCAACACCTCTGTCCAGTATTCACGCATCCCGGCACAGCTTCAAGCGAGGTGCAGAAAGCCCACGTCAGGGGCCCCACATCTCTCACAACGCACGTCAGCACGCAAACCCATGCTTCTCAAGCCGCAGGGCATATGATACAGCTGATGTAAAAACTTAAAATGAATAAGGCGCAGTCTATAATTGGGGGACAACTCTCACATATGCACACAGCATCTACGCCACACCTCATCAGAGATGGCCTCACCAATGACTGCCTCCCAACGTACTCTCTTCCTCAACACAGCCTCAGGTGACTCGCTCTGCATACAAGCATAAATGTTGGTGATAAGCCTGCGCGGGGACCCTGTCTGATGCAAGAGCTCCAACGCATGGCACACCGGTGGTGTCGCAGGGAAACAGGGGTAGCGCGAACGGAGCATAGCACCTAATCTAAGCTTATATAGTTGATTCATAGGCAGTGCCACGCCCATCTCCGAGCGCCACCTCAGCCGAGATGACCAGCCCATCAGGAAACCAAGAGCCCAAGGTGGTCAAGCCGGACTCATAGAGAAACTCATACACACGGGCATCTCCCGACAGCTGCCCGTCCGTAACATCCAAAACCGGCATTGCAGGGGCAAACGGCTCACACACATTAACACGCTGCAGCAGCAAAGTCCAAGCCCTCGCCGTGCAAGCCACAGTATCAACCCCACGTGGTCTGGGCCTAGCCGGGCTCCCCAACACACGCAGCAGTCTATCAGGCCATACAGCGTCACTTTCAGGTGCCAAGTGCAGCAGATATCGAGTGGGGTACAGCCAGAAATGCGCGAAATGTGCCTGCGCACGATAATTATAAAGCTCTAAATCCGGGGCAGCCAGACCTCCCATCTCAAACGGAAGTGTCAATCTCTTCCACGAAATTCTGGGCTATCTACCCGCCTAGACTAACTTCACCGTTGCGGACCTAAGTCTTTGCAAAAAACTCACAGTGAGAACATGGGGTAGGTTGATAAACAGATTTAAAAACTTAGGCAAGATAACCATCTTCGATATCACGATGCGGCCCGTCAGCGACAGTGAGCGCCACATCTCCACCTTGTCCTCCAACCACACAAGAGCTTTACTGTAATTCGCTGACCAAAGCGTAGTGACTTCCCTGCCAGACGCCTAAATACCGCACCGGGCTATCAGCCTAGCCAATTGGATATTCAGAGGGGAACTGTGTCGTAGCCGCAGAGAGAGGCAACACTACCAACTTGGACCAGTTGATGGTAATCCCAGAGAACCATCCAAAACTCACAATTTCATCTAGCAGAGCATCAAGGTGTCACTGCGGATTGCAGACATACAGGGCAATATCATCCGCATACATAGAAATTAATATTGGCCGCTGCCAAAATGCCAATCCTCTATGATTGTGGTGCTGCGTCAAACGAGCAGCCAGCGGCTCCATCGCTTTTTCGAAAAGCTGCGGAGACAGTGGGCAGCCCTGGTGAGTGCCTCTGGCTATCAGAAAGGGATCAGAAATGGTCCCATTCACTCTCAACCAGGCAGAAGGCCTCGAATATAGCAAGCGAATCAATTTGATGAACCTGGAACTCAGTCCAACCCGAGCCAGCAGGGCAAACATATATGACCACGCAAGAGAGTCAAAAGCCTTGGTGGCATCTAAGAACACCGCCGCCGCGCGATCATCAGGGTCAATCGTGCTATAGACCGCAAAGTAGGTACGGAAATTGTGCAAGCTAGAGTGGCCCGGCACAAAGCCAGATTGGTCCGGCAGCACCCGGGACGGAAGTAAAGGCTGTAAATGCAAGGCAATTAGCTTCACCAGGATCTTTTTATCTATGTTGATTAATGAAAGAGGGTGGTAGGAGTCACAGCTGCACGGATCTTTCCTGGACTTTAAAATAGTCACAAGGAGGGTCTCTCGCAGTGAGGCAGGAAGAACACCGGCATCCAGCGCCTCCGCATAAACCTCCAGGAAGTGCGGCACAAGGATATCAGAATATTCCTTATAAAAGGACGCCGTTAAGCTGTCCAGCCCAGGTGCTTTATCGCCTGGCAAGCTGCAGATCGCCTAAACCACATTATCCACCCAAAAGGGGGCATCTAGAACTGACCGATGAGAATTCTCAAACCACAACAAGCTGTTATCCTCAGTATAATCAGCGGCGGCCACCAAGTTCAACCCAGGAGGTTCGGCATACAGATCGGCATAGACGTTAGTGAGAACGCGTTTAATCTACGCAGTGCCAGTGCGACTCTCACTGGCTGGATCGGATAACTCTACAATATAATTACTTGCTCACGGCTTACGGAGCATACCTGCTAGTGTACAACCAGCTCTCTCCCCATCTCTGTATCTCCTCGCAACAGCGTGCCTCCCCAAGAAGCAAACCTCTCATAACGCCGCCTCCTCGTACTGTGTCATCTTACCTCTCAAGATGGCCAGAGGATCGCCCGACCAATTCGCCGCTAAACATTTTTCCAGATCCACAAGCTGGGCCTCCAACTCCACCAGCTCCCTCCTCAGTGCCTTCAGCACACTATGCTGCTTAGAGAGGCAAATGCCACGAGTCACCACCTTAAAATCATCCCACACAGTCCCAGCAGAAGCCACCGACCCCTGATTCTCAGCAAAATAGTGCAGGATGGCATCACAGATCGCCACATGAAGGCCCGCTAGAGGCCTCCTGGTATAGCCAACTTCAACAAAACTGGAGAATGGTCTGCTAAAATGCATGTCATATGCTCAACCGACCGCGTCCAAAGCTCAACATCCCTGGTACAAGCCCTCTTTCTATACGGGACCAGCTATTGTGAGCATAATCAACACAGGTGCCCTCCCTATCAGTACCATGCTTCACCCTCCATATGCCTACCAAGGCACCCTCAGGCATCACATGCAAAAGAGTGCTAGCAACCCCCACATGTTACGGCCGAGCCAGACTCTCATGGTCTGCCACAGGGTCCAATATCACATTGAAATCTCCCCCCCCCCACAGCAAGGTCCCAGATCCCAACAAGTCGATCAGTCGACCCACCTCCCGGAAAAAATCAGGGTCATCAGTATTTGGACCATAAATCGACACCAATCTACAAGGTCTATCCAGCAGCGTGTCGTGCAGCATGACGTAGCGACCAGCCAGATCCACAAGCGTCTTTTCAGTGCGACACTGTAGCCCTTTCTGAATCAGAATCACCACACCTCTAGCATAGCGCGAATACCTCGCAGCATGACATTCTCCAATCCATCCAGCCTTTCTCCTATTTTGGCTGGCCGTAGCAAGGTGGGTCTCCTGCTACATGCAAATGTCAGTCGCATGATGCTGCATATAGGCAGACAGCAGTCTCATCTTACGCCTGTCATTCAGCCCATGCACATTCCAAGTTAGGCAGCACACAGGCGTCACTCTATTCCTCGCCAATCCAAACAGCTATCAAGAAACATAGGCCCTCATTACAACCCTGGCAGTCAGTGTTAAAGCGGCGGTAAGACCGCCAACAGGCTGGCGGTAAAAGAAATGGAATCACAACCATGGAGGAAACTGCAAACATAGACAGCCACTTTAACACTCCAACCGCCACGGCGGTACAAACAAACACACAGACAGGCAGAAGACAATGTACCGCCCACACTATTATGACAGGCCAATCTGCCACCTTTTCTGGGGCAGATTCAATGCGAATAAAAACACAGCGGAAACAGGACTTGGAAGGGAAAACACTCACCTCTACACAACCCACAAGGAACCAGGATGCCATGGAGCCTGAACTCCAAATACTCCCTGCGATAGTATTCCTGCTCCTCTACCAGGAGCATGAAAGACGGCAGCGAAGACCACAGTGAGTACTGCACCTACAACACAGGGGAGGGGGGTGGGAAAAGAGAGTGACACACACACACGCAACACGCAACACCCCCACCCTCACCCACAACAACATACACACCAATACATGCTGCAACATTACATTTACACCCCCACCCCCCTTTCAAGAACGCAAGGACAAAAGGAAATGAGTTGAACGATTGTAATCAATAAAAATCCATTAGTCAAAACTTTATGTACAGTATAAACAATTATGTACACCAACCAATCAAGTCTGGGCAGTGCACCATTCATAGTCCGTGGACCACTGGGCCCAAAATGCATGGGCGAGGCCCACACTCGATACCAGACTTGAAACGGAGAGAATACTGCTGGGGCATCAGATCGAAATGAAATAGGCACCACAGGGGGAAGGGAAGGGGGGCACCTCAGCCGGATGAGTGCACAACGCCATCTCCACGAGGAGGCTCCATGCCGATTGATGTATCCTGGGGAGTGCAAAGCCACAGTCTCTCAAGTCTCTCCAGTCGGTGGGTTGCCCACTGCTGCATCCTGGGGAGTGCAAAGCCACAGTCTCTCAAGTCTCTCTAGTGGGTGGTTTGCCCACTGCTTTATCCTGGGGAGTGCAAAGCCACAGTCTCTCAAGTCTCTTCAATGGGTGGGTTGCCCACTGCATTATCTGGGGGAGTGCAAAGCCACAGTCTCGCAAGTCTCTCCAGTGGGTGGGTTGCCCACTGCATTATCCTGAGGAGTGCAAAGCCACAGTCTCGCAAGTCTCTCCAGTGGGTGGGTTGCCCACTGCATTATCCTGAGGAGTGCAAAGCCACAGTCTCTCAAGTCTCTCCAGTGGGTGGGTTGCCCACTGCATTATCCTGGGGAGTGCACAGCCACAGTCTCTCAAGTCTCTCCAGTGGGTGGGTTGCCCACTGCCATATCCTGGGGAGTGCAAAGCCACAGTCTATCAAGTCTCTCCAGTGGGTGGGTTGCCCACTGCTGTATCCTGGGGAGTGCAAAGCCACAGTCTCTCAAGTCTCTCCAGTGGGTGGGTTGCCCACTGCATTATCCTGGGGAGTGCAAAGCCACAGTCTCTCAAGTCTCTCCAGTGGGTGGGTTGCCCACTGCTGTATCCTGGGGAGTGCAAAGCCACAGTCTCTCAAGTCTCTCCAGTGGGTGGGTTGCCCACTGCATTATCCTGGGGAGTGCAAAGCCACAGTCTCTCAAGTCTATACAGTTGGTGGGTTGCCCACTGTGCCATCCTGGGGAGTGCAAAGCCAAAGTCTCTCAAGTAGATGCAGTTCTCTACTGGTACTGGGTGGGACTGGTGCCCAGACTGGATGAGTCTCCCCGTGAAAGTTCATGTCCTGTCACTGTCCCAGCTGCACATGGGAGAAGGATGCCTGATGTGGCGGCCTCTTCATTCCTACACGGTGCATGCCCTGTTCAGCGGTGCTTTGCCATGGTGGTCTTTGCCCTGTTCAGCGGTGCTTTGACATGGCGGTTCTGGACTGTTCAGCGGTGCTTTGCCATGGCGGTCTTTGCCCTGTTCAGCGGTGCTTTGACATGGCGGTTCTGGACTGTTCAGCGGTGCTTTGACATGGCTGTACTGATACGGACATTGGTGTGTGGCATGACGTTCTCTACAATGGGCATTGGTGGGTGGCATGACGTTCCATCATTGCCCAGTGGGGCTGTGGCATCGGCGCCCCTCCTGGGCTGTGACTCCGGCGGTGGTCTCCTGACCAGTAACGATACTTGGGCCCTCCTGGGCTGTGACTCCCACTGACGATACTTGGGCCCTCCTGGGCTGTGACTCCGGCGGTGGTCTCCTGACCACTGACGATACTTGGGCCCTCCTGGGCTGTGACTCCGGCGGTGGTTTCTGGACCAGTGACGATACTTGGGCCCTCCTGGGCTGTGACTCCGGCGGTGGTTTCTGGACCAGTGACGATACTTGGGCCCTCCTGAGCTGTGACTCCGGCTGTGGTTTCTGGACCAGTGACGATACTTGGGCCCTCCTGGGCTGTGACTCCGGCTGTGGTTTCTGGACCAGTGACGATACATGGGCCATCCTGGGCTGTGACTCCGGCGGTGGTTTCTGGACCAGTGACGATACTTGGGTCCTCCTGGGCTGTTACTCCGGCAGTGGCGGTGGTCTCTGGACCAGTGACGACGGTGCTGGCGGTTGTGTCTGGACCGCCGGAAATGATGGCGCACTTCTCCGCCGTGACACTCACAACTGGCTGGGCAGACTTCCTCTGGACCTTCCCCACCTTTGTTGGAGTTACAGCTGACTCACCAATACCCTTTGAACCCATGTCACTTGTTGTCCCACCAGGAGTCTTAACACGGTCCCGTCGGCCACTCTCCAATTTTAGAGCCTTTACAGGGGGTGGGCTGCCAGTGCCTTGGCTCCGGGTCCTACTGCCTGCCCTGGTGGCCGGTTCACTCCACAAACCTTGAACATGCACCACTGGTATTGGAGGCTTTTTGGCTGAGGCGCTACAACGGGACTGATGAATTGGAGGGGGGGTGGGAGCAAAAAGGTCAATTTGACATAGGGACAGTTTCTGACGGACACTGGGATGGGTAGCTGGAGGGGGTCTGGGAGTGGAGGAAGAGGAGGTGGTTGTAGGAGGTGTCACTTTAGGTCTTTTGGGTGCAGGTGCAGGTACTGGAGGCTGTCGTGAGGTGGATGGATGTTGGGTGAGTGATTGCCGGCGTTTGTGTACTTTGGGAGGGGGCGTCACAGACACACTGGGAGAGGACACAGGGGACGTGTAAATGGCAGTGGAGGTGGTGAGTGCAGGTGAGCGGCTTGTGGTGCTGGATGTCCTGGTGCGAGTCCTAGTGCCTGTAGATGTGGTGCATGCAGGTGTGTGTGTAGACGAGACTGGGAGGGAGGAGGGAGAAGAGGAGGAGGGGGACACAGTGGAGACAGTGGATGTTGCTGTGTCTGTATGTGGGTGAGGCTTGCATGAGTGCCTGTGGTTTGTGTGGTGCCTATGTTTGCTTGAGCTACTTGTGTGTGTTGACTTGTGTGCATGCTGGTCTGTAGGTGTGCTTGGGATGGGCTGGGGTACAGGGGATTGGGTCTGGGTGGAGGAAGTTGGAGGGGGGAGGCTGGAGACAGGGACAATGGCTGCCATCAGTGCTGAGGTCAGAGATTGCAGGGTTCGCTGAAGGACAGCCTGACCAGAATGAATGCCCTCCAGGAATGCATTACCATGTTGCAACTCTCGTTCTACAGCCTGGATGGCATTCACAATGGTCGACTGCCCAACAGTGAGTGACCTGAGGAGGTCAATGGCCTCCTCACTGAGGGCAGCTGGGGTGACTGGGGCAGGGCCTGAGGTGCCTGGGGCGAAGGTGATGCCCACCCTCCTGGGTGAGCGGGCACGGGGCGAATGCTGAGGGGCTGCTGGGAGGGCGGTGCTGGTAGGGGAGGTGGCGGCTGTACCTGTAGAAGTGGGTCGCACAGATGGTGCCGCCACCACAGGGGAGCTCCCATCGGCGGACGAGTCCCTGTCGCTGCTTGGTGATCCGGTGGCCAACGTGAAGCTCCCCTCGACCTCCGTCCCACTGGTGCATTCAGAGTCTGTGGTGTGGCCATCCATGGCCATGTGGGATGCAGCTCCCTCGTGCTCCGGTGCCACTGTCCCTCCGCCTGATGATGCTGATGTACAAGAGGACAGGGAGAGCAGGAAAAGGGGGGAGACAGAAGAAAGAGAGTTTTAGTGCATGGCATTCCGTTACCGTTGGCGGACAAGACAGACGCAGCAGCCCCCTGCATAATGCCGTGCTCCTGCCCTCTGCACATGCAATTTCTGGGATATGGCCTACATGGCAATGGTGGACATCTGCGAACATGGATGCCACAGGGGCAACTATACCTCAACTTGCACTCTGCTGAGGTGGGGTTGAGTGCCACATGGCCTACATTACGGAGGGGCCTTGCCTACCGAATTCGCCCTGGCCTAGGGACACCCACAGCCCACCTCCCCCACCCAGACACCTCCACTGCACGCAAAGTCCGCAGAATGAGGTTGTACTCACCCCCTTGTGTCTGCTGTGATGTCCTCAAGCGCCCATCCAACTCCGGGTAGGCCACCGCCAGGATCCGGAACATCAGGGGGGTCATGGTGCGACGGGCACCCCTCCCACGTTGGGAGGCCATCCCCAGCTGAGCCTCCGCCATCTTCTTGCTGCAGCAGCAAATGTCCTCCCATCTCTTCCGGCAGTGGGTGCCCCATCTCTGGTGGGCCCCCAGGGTCCGGACCTCCTTGGCGATGGCACGCCAAATGTCCCTCTTCTGGTGGGCGCTGACCTACATGACATGCACAAGGGAAGAGGAACAGTCATTACCAACTGCACCGTCAATGTGAGTGGCCCCCTCCCTACTCTGGCCATGTGGCCCATTCATTCACATGCATTAATGTTCTATGTACTCTGCCCCCTTCCCTCTTCCACCCAGCCCTCTCCACCCAGGCCTAGCCCCATACAACGTGCTCCCTGTGTACTAACCTGTTGGTCTGGAGGACCGTAGAGTAGCGTGTACTGGGGGAGGACCCCATCCACAAGTTTCTCCAACTCCTGTGCAGTGAAGGCAGGGGCCCTTTCCCCAGACTCAGCAGCCATCATCGCTTCCAGACCGAGGTCACCGCAGCACTAGCAGTGTAGGTCCTCGCCTGTCGAAGGTCAGGTATCTAGTGATTGAACAGATAGAAAATGGCGGTGACGTCCGCAGCGGTGCGCATCATCACCGTCGGCGCACCTGTTGGTTGGCTCCTGGGACCCATAGGGTCCATGGTCAACCAATGCAGCATTGCGCAGCGGTCTACGACCGCCTACCGCGACGGTGTGCAACGCCAGCGCAGTTACCCCACAATCCCATTGTCCCAGTTTAGAGGTCAGGCAGCCGCCATTTCAGGGGCCCACATGGCTTCATTTACTACTGCATCACACATAGCTAGGCCTACACTCAACACACATACAGGAAGGGTTTTGTGTCTGGTGTAGTCTCGTGTGTAACTGTGGGTACATACCTGGAGGAATAGTGACTGGTTCTTCGCTGTTGTCCTTCGTAGGCACTGTCAGCTGGGACATATGAGAAGATGGCGGAATCCTCCGGTGTACCGACTGCTGGTGGACCTGTTGACAATGGAAGACATGTCATCGTCACCTACAGGTTTGACCATGCCACTTTCCAGGAACTATGTACCCAGTTGGAGCCAGACCTGATGTCACCGATCCGCCATCCCCCTGGAATCCCCCCTGATGTGCAGGTGCTGTCAGTGCTCCATTTCCTTGCAAGTGGGTCATTTCAGCCAACAGTGGCCATGGCATCAGGGATGTCCCAGCCTATGTTTTCCAACGTCTTGTCCAGAGTGTTGTCTGCCCTGCTGAAACACGTAAGGAGATACATCATATTCCCTCAGGTGGAGGATTTACCTACAGTGAAAGGTGACTTCTATGCCCTTGGACATATCCCCAACGTCATAGGTGCCATTGATGGGACCCATGTAGCTCTGGTCCCCCCCGCAGGAGTGAACAGGTGTACAGGAACAGGAAGAGTTATCATTCGATGAATGTCCAGATGGTCTGTTTGGCAGACCAGTACATCTCGCAGGTAAATGCTATGTTCCCTGGCTCTGTGCAAGTCGCCTACATCCTGCAGAATAGCAGCATCCCTGATATGATGGGTCAACTCCAGAGGCACTGTGTATGGCTATTGGGGGACTCTGGTTACCCCAACCTTTCCTGGCTATTGACCCCAGTGAGGAATCCCAGGACCAGGGCAGAGGAACGGTACAATGATGCCCATGGGCGGACTAGGAGGGTTATCGAACGCACCTTCGGCCTCCTTAAGGCCAGGTTCAGGTGCCTACATATGACAGGTGGATCCCTATTCTACTCACCGAAGAAGGTGTGCGACATCATCGTCGCCTGCTCCATGCTCCATAATTTGGCATTGAGACGCCAGGTGCCTTTTCTGCAGGAGGATGATCCAGATGACGGTGTTGTAGCAGCTGAGGAGCCTGTGGAGCCTGTGGACAGTGATGAGGATGAAGCTGAGGAAGAAAAAAACGACAACAGGGAGTCAGTCATACAGCAATATTTCCAGTGACACACAGGTGAGAACATTTTCTGGTTTGACATTACATTAACTTTCACACGTCTACCTCTATCCTGTACCTACATTTCACTCACTATTTGTTAATTGAGTTGCACCCTTCCATTTCAGTTCTACAAGTGTGGTAACCTAGGTGTCAACTGCTTGCATCCTTCAAGGGCTTGTGATGTGTGACATAGGTATGTTAGCCTTACAATGGGTAACCCATTATGACACTGTGATTGATAATACAAAGTACCAAATCATAGACTGACTCCAGATTTTTGGTGTTTCAAGGGTGTTTATTTAAGTGCTCATAAAATGATGGGGTTTGTAAAATGGTGATGGGTGATGGTGGAGGAATGTCCATGGCAGAGTCCAGTCTATTAGTCTCACAGGTGCACTGGCCATCTGGGCTTTGGAAGTGGAGCTGGGGCAGTTCGAATATGGACAGGGTAACAAAGTGGGACAGTGGGGGGACAATCAGGGTGGTCTTATTTCCTGGCGGGGGTCTTGCCATCTTGCTCTGTCCTGTTCCTGGATCTCAGGGACCGCTTGCATGGTGGTTGTCCGTCTGCAAGGGGTGGGGTGCTGGTGTGGTGGTCCTGTGGCGGTGCCTCCTGTCCACTAGCGCCGGCGGAGGTGGTGGGCAGTTCATCGTCTTGGCTAGTGTCAGGGGCCCCTTGGAGTGCCACGGTGTCCCTCAAGGTCTTTTGAATATCCGTCAGCACCCCTACGATGGTGCCCAGGGCGGAGCCGATGGTCCTGAGCTCCTCCCTGAACCCCAAATACTACTCCTCCTGCAGACGCAGGGTCTCCTGCAACTTGTCCAGGACCGTCGCCATTGTCTCCTGGGAGTGGTGGTAGGCTCCCATGATGGAGGAGAGGGCCTCGTGGAGAGTTGGTTCCCTTGGCCTGTCCTCCCTCTGTCGCACATCAGCCCTCCCAGTTCCCTGGTGTTCCTGTGCCTCCGTCCCCTGGACCGTGTGCCCACTACCACTGCCCCCAGGTCCCTGTTGTTGTTGGGGTGGTGGGTTAGCCTGGGTGCCCTGTAGTGGTGGACACACCGCTGATAGACCTGTCCTGGGTAGGGAGGTTTGGGCCCGCAGGGTGGGTGCTGTGCTGGTGTTACCAGAGGGTGGAAGGTCGGTGTTGGGCTGTGGCTGGGCAAGGGGAACCGACTGTCCTGAGGCCCACGATGGTCCGGGCTGGTCATCAGATCCAGTGGGGCAGAGCTGCTGTCGTCACTGTGGGCCTCTTCTGGGGGTGGAGTGGTGTTGTCTGGACCCTCTGGTGTGGTGATGGACCTTCGGGTTCCTGCAGGGGTATAAGTACATGATTATTGCATGTGTGTTTCATGGTGTGCAATGGGTGGGTGTGCGTTAACCCCAGTGCAGGCATTCCTGTTTGGGGGCTTGTGTGATGATGGTTGGGGGGGTGTTCTGGGTATGTGCAGTGAGCATGCTTTAGTGAGGGGTGACCATGCTTAGTTGTGTCATGCAGGGCTTGGTGTTGGGATGGGTGGTTTGTGTTATGGGTAGATTAGTGAGGATTTGGGGTGATAGGGGAGGGTGTGAGGGTGGGGGTGTGTGATAGCGTGCAGGTAGGGTGGGGGATGTGATAGTTCAGATTTGACTTACCAGTGTCCCATCCTCCACTGACTCCTCCGAGGCCCTCAGGATGCAAGATGCTCATAACTTGCTCCTCCCATGTTGTTAGTTGTGGGGGAGGAGGTGGGGGTCCGCCGCCAGTCCGCTGTACCGCGATGTTGTGCCTGGAGACCGTGGAACGCACCTTCCCCTGTAGGTGGTTCCACCTCTTCCTGATGTCCTCCCTATTTCTTGGGTGCTGTCCCACGGCGTTCACCCTGTCCACTATTCTGCGCCATAACTTCATCTTCCTGGCTATTGATGTGTGCTGTACCTGTGAGCCAAATAGCTGTGGCTCTACCCGGATGATTTCCTCCACCATGACCCTGAGCTCCACCTCGGAGAAGCGAGGATGTCTTTGGCGTGACATGGGGTGGTGTGTGTGAGTGTGGGGTGGTGTATGTGGTGATGAGTGTGGTGAGTGTAGTGGTATGTGGTGTTTTGTGCGTGGATGTTGTGTGGGTGATGGTGTTGTGTGCCTCTGTGTGATGGGGTTGTCAATAGCTGTGCTCTCTCTCTCGCCTTCTCTCAGAATTTCTGGTTGTAGGGGTTTGTGGGTGATGTGGGTGTGTATTTTATATTGTGTTGGGTGTGTGGGAGTGGTGTGTGTATGTGTATCAGGTGTGTGTATTTGTAATTGTCCAATGTGGCGGTGTTTTGGAGCTGTGTGTGTATTTTGAGCGCGGCGGTGTGTACCGCCAATGGAATACCACGGTTGAATGACCGTCGCGTCGATTCGTGGGTCGTAATTGCATGGGCGTGTTTCTGTTGGCGTGGAGGATTTGTTTCCGCATGTTTATCGTTGACCTTTGGTGTGGCGGTGTTGTGTGGGTGTCTGAATTTCGGCGGATTCCGTGATGTGTGTCATAATTGCTGTGGCGGTCTACCGCGGCCGCGGCGGTGTATTGGCGGTCTTCTGCTCGGCGGTAAGCGCCTTATACCGCCAATGTTGTAATTACCCCCATAGTCTCAACATAGTCCTCCATGCAGCCCATAGCCGTCCACTCGGGAAGGCCAAGAATGCGAATGTTATTGCGGCGGGACCAGGACTCCAAATCTTCGTTCTTGTTACGGATCACCTCCAGCACACGTTCCATGCACATCAGTTGTTCTCCGCCTCTGCGGCGTCCATCCTCCAAGTCCGAGGTGCGAGATTCCAGCTGCTTGAAACGAGCATCATGACCATCCATCCGTTCCTTTAAACGATCCATCTGCTCGCTCAAATGGTCAAGCTTAGCATCAATACCAGCTAGGCTATGCTTGAGATCTAAAAACATAGCCTTTGCTGAGGAAGCCGAAGCTCCCTCCTCGGGTGGCGAATCATCCGCCGAATGAGTGGCAACACCGCTCTTCTTTTTACCCCCCTCAAAGGTGAGTTTAGGCTGCTTATGGTCGGCCTTCCCCATCTTCAGCGCAGTTCCCCACGTTGGCAACAATTAAGTTCACCGCACCTCATCAGCACCATCCATCCGCCGGGCAAGGCTACCCATGACAAGAACACCACACACAGGAATGTGCTCCGATTCACCGGTCCCGTCTGATCCAACCTGAATAAGTGAACCAAGCATCAGGGCCCCCAATCTGAAACTGTGTCATAGCCACAAGACCGGTCCCAGCCCCAGAAGTGGATAACAGCAGCCTGGGCGACAAGTCCACTGCACCGCAGGGCCACGCGGCTCAAGTCCCGCCGCCAATCGGGCCCCAATCCAGTCCAAGGCACCGGGTCACAGCCTGTCAAGCAGCCTCCAACCAACGCACCTCGGGAAGGGGGGGCCCCTACAGCCTCCAGGCCGCAGCAAGCCCCAAAAAGTACCCAGGGACAAGAAATGCAAGGCGGTGAGGCCATCTTCCAGCACTACGAGGGGTCCACACCCCCGCAGGCACCCGCGGACCATCCCAGCTGCCGAAAAGTCCCCACAGGGGAGAAAGATCAGACCGCTGTGTGTGTGAGCCAATAAGGGGGGGTCGCCTCCAAAGCCCCAACCCCAACTAGAGGAGCATATTCAGACCCGATAAATCAAGGGGTCATTCCCCTGAGCCACTCAAAAGAGTGCACCGGCAGTAGCCCGGCGGGCTCACTTAGCCGAGGCCTGCGCTCACCTTGAGCCTGGCTAGGCCCGCCCGGGGACCCCGGGCAGGCCAGCAAACCTTCCGCCGTCCAGACGGCGCTCCGCCGCTGCTCGCAGCCTCCCAAAGCTTCCCTGCATCGCTCTCAATGCGACTCTGGGATCGGGCAGCTACTCAACAGGAGAAGCAGGAGGATTTATTCCCCAGCCGAGCAGAGCCTCACAGTGTGGCAGCCACAAAATGCCCCATCAACTTTACCTTAGGACTTATTAGTTTTTTCAAGGTGAAAATCCTTCGACCGGGGCAAACCTGAATCTTGAATCTGACATCCCTGGAGCCCTCTTCAGATACACTGCCTGGGAGGTCCAGGTCAATTTTCTACATGTGGACTTAGTCACTTTTTCTGAGATTTTCTTCATTTGGATGAATCTGCAAGTCAGGCCGGGGCGCAGTTGAGGCAAGCCGGCTAGCGTTGCCGCGGCGGGTCGGTCCCTTCATAGGGCTTTTTTCCAAAAGCTCTCCAAAGTTCTCCAAACTTCTGGATCTTCTTCCAGATCTCTCCCCACCTCAGAGACCTGCACTGGCTACCCGTATCGAAGAGGATCACCTTCAAGCTCGTGACCCACGCACACAAAGCTCTCCACAACACAGGTCCAGCCTACCTCAACGATAGACTCACCTTCCACGCTCCCACCTACCATCTTCGCTCCGCCAGCCTCGCCCTCGCCACCGTCCCCCACATCCGCCACACCACCGCCGGAGGAAGATCCTTTTCACACCTCGCCGCCAAGACCTGGAACTCCATACCGCTCCACCTACGCCAGACCCAGGACCTCCTGACGTTCAGGAAACACCTCAAGACGTGGCTCTTTCACCAGTAGCGTCCCCCTCCCCAGCGCCTTGAGACCCTAACGGGTGAGTAGTGCGCTTTATAAATGAATTGATTGATTGATTGATCTTCTTTTAAGGTACACAGCTCACCCCAAGGTGCCAGATACATTGGCATCTGCACCCCAGAGGCTACTTTTCTTTAGATTGTGATAAGTGCTGGTGCCTCACTGCTGTCTGTAATGTGAAGATGACCATCATACATGTGACAGAGCATCTTTTGTTATTTGTGTCAGCTACAGATCAATACTTTCCTTTGGTAAGTGGGGAATGTTCATTGACATGATTTATGTGCCATCACTGGTGCCAACATTCCTTGTGCCAACATGTTGGCATGTGCTTCTTTCTCTTTTGACAAAAGATGTAAACTGCTGTTTCATTCATGGTCTACCTGTGTTCATGGGGTAATATCTGTATTCCCTCACATATTCGTGCATGACAATCTGTGTTTGGAATTTGACATTTGCAATGGGGCTACATTTCATGTGGTGCCACAGACAAGAGTGTGTCACCATTGATTATTGGCTCACACATATCCTCATCTGTCATAGCATGTCATTTGGCATGTATAAGTGCAGTAGCAATGAGGGACTTGATGGGTTGGACTAGAGTTTTCACACATAATATGCATTTCCATGCCATTGATGTGGCATCATGGGGAAAAGTGCACTGCATATGTGTTATGGGTAAGGTTTGTTACCTGACTGTTGGCATTCATGATAGAGTGACTTGCAGTATAAAAAGAGATGGTTAAGGCCTGGCAAGTGGGTACGCTTGCCAAGTCGAATTGGCAGTTTAAAACTGCACACAGACATTGCAGTGGCAGGTCTGGGCAATGTTTACAGGGCTACTTATGTGGGTGGCACAACCAGTGCTGCAGGCCCACTAGTAGCATTTGATGTACAGCCCTGGGCATCTCTAGTGCACTGTACTGGGGACTTACTAGTAAATCAAAGATGCCAATCATGGACAATCAATTACACATACAGTTTACATAGGAGCACTTGTACTTTAGCACTGTTTAGCAGTGGTAAAATGCCCATAGTAACAAAAATATATTTTGCAGTTATATTGGACTCATATGTGATTGGGTACAACCATTCATTCACTGACATTTGGGTTTGCAGGACCAAAACAGAGACAGTGATGTAGCTTCCCTTTAGCAACATGTTGAGTGCCTTCTACAAGTACTTGCAAATCTCTGGGCCTTTCCAACATACAAAGTACTAATTGTGTTTACTAATGCAATTAGAGTATGTCATTGTAAGGGGTGCCAGGCATTAGTTATGATTACCCTGAGGCTTGATGATTCATTGTGTTGTGAGTTTTAGGGACACAGCACCCCAACAATTTGCACAATTTGTCAACAGTGTACATTTCCATGCCAAATATGTAGCATATCTCAGCAACATTAGTACTACCTCCATGGCTCCATTAGGACAAATTACACATTGTGAAGTATGCATTGATGATATATTTCCAAAGTGACATGAGCATTTCCATGTCACCTTCTCCAGGCTACTGCAGGTTTTAGGAACATCATTTCATATTGTTGTGCTACTGTGTATGTGACAAATAGATGTTTGCATGACCTTGTGTGGGATCTCTGGGAATGAAGTTGACATTGGCCTTCTATTGTATGCCAACAGTTAACTGAGGAATGCTCCAGGAAGCAAATCTTTGGAGGTGATGTGTATTCCTACTTGTTCATTTGTTACTGTACTTGCAGTTATCTGAGATCCTAGTTTTTCTGTGGGCAACTGTTGACATTTCAGATGGCATGCAAGCATATGGTATGGTACATGAAGGAGGCACTTTGATATAGTTTGTTGCTGGGGCCTAATTGACGTCATGGTAATGTTTGCTAATCACAGCTGTTGTTTGAGTCTTATGTGGTAACCCTTTGCCTCTTTGTATTTGCAGCATCAGCCCAGGTAAGCAAAGGAGACACAGCCTAGTTGGGAAAGCATGTGGTCACAGAGCCTCCAGTCATGACTCCATAGACACTGAAGGACCCAGTGGCCTGAAGGGTGGGGGTAGTTCCATGGATTAGACAGGATCAATCTTGTCATTAAAGGATTCTAACTCAGGTACCCACTCCCTTATGATAGCGGACTCATCAGGTCCTACTCCTGTACCATCTTTGACTGCCACCCCCAGTTCTATTGCCAACCTCTCTGTTGCTTTCCACCCAGTTGGCTGTGCCTGCTCACCCAAGAGGGTGGGCATCTCCTTTGCTGCAGACATCTCTGCCCCAGCCCCTGTTAACCCTCCTGCCCTGAGTGAGAAGGCTCTTATTCTCCTGAGGAGCATCTCTTTGGGGCAGACTGACATTGTGACTGCCATTCAGGGGTTGGCCAGCCAACTTCAGCAGACCAATGCTTTCCTGGAAGACATTCATAGCCTACAGAGATCTTTTCAGGCTCTGGAATCCTTACTGATGGCAGCCAGTCGTCACCTACATTCCTCCCCCTCCTCCTCTTTCTTCCCAATCCAAATGCCCTATTCCCCTACCTGTCTCAAGCACACAGACACATCTGTGTGCACCCACCTCAACACACACAAGCAGCACACATCGCCACAAACACCACAAGACACAGCGGCATGCAGGCACTCAACATGCACCCACATACACAACATCAGCCACCACTTCAACAAACACCCCTACCGACCCACACACCACAACCAGCATACCCATAGCCATGATCACAACAACCAGTGACACATCCGTCACCCTCACTGTTAGAAATGGGGTCTTTGCTTGACAGTCAGTCCTGTCCAAGCAAGGACTCTCACTCTAGTCAGGGTAAAGGAAAATCACACTCAGTCAACCACCACTCACCCCCTTGGTAGCTTGGCACAAGCAGGCAGGCTCAACTTCAGAAGCAATGTGTAAAGTATTTGTACCAACACACTTAGTAATTCAGTGAAAACACTGCAAAATGGACACCACACCTATTTAGAAAATAGATAATATTTATCTAAATCAAACAAGACCAAAACAACAAAATTCCAGCATACACAAGTCAAGATATGAATTTTCAAAAGAAAAAGAGTATTAGGGCTACATGTACGTACCTTTTTTTCTCGTCGCAAACGGCCTGATTTGCAGAATCAGGCTGTTTGCAATGAGAAAAAAGCATTTTGGTAATTACAAACCCATCTTTGTAATTCTGTAATCTAATTACCGAATTGCAGAAAGGGTTTGCGAGTCACAATTAGGAAGGGGCGTTCCCTCCCTAATTGCGAGTCGCAGTCCGATGTATGATTGTTTTGTGACCGCGAATGCGGTCACAAACCAATGGAAGTTACCATAAGTTTCAAACTGGTGCTAACCCATTCGCAAAAGGGAAGGGGTCCCAAAGGGACCCTTTCCACTTTGTGAATGCACACAGAAAAAAAAATTCAGAGCAGGCAGAGGTACCAAGGACCACTATCAGCTCTGAAAAAAGGAAAAGAAAACTTTTTATTTTTTGTTTTCGAAATGTATTCCATTTTCCCTTAAGGAAAACGGGCTGCGTTTAAAAAAAAATACTGCTTTATTTAAAAGCAGTCACAGACATGGTGGTTTGCTGACCCCAGCAGGCCACCATCCCTGTGAGTGCGGCCATTCCCAATGTGGTCACAAATTGTGACCAACCTCATGAATATTCATGAGGTAGTTCATTTGCGACCCAATTGGGAATCGCAAACTGTGTGAAGTACACTGTTGTACATACGGTTTTGTGACTCGCAATTTGCGACTTGCAAATGAGTCACAAATTGCGAGTCACAAAACTCGGGGTCGTACATCTGACCCTTAATCCTTAGGAAAAAGTGAGAATGTTGTTGTTGCACAAAGTACCTAGTTAGCGTAAAAAATAAAGCTGCATGAGTGAGTGTGCATCGTAAAAGACAGTAATGAGTTGATTTTTTACTCGCAAGTGAGGCCGTGTGTTGTTTCCTTCTCCAGTTGGGTCGGTGATACGTCATTTGTTTCCCTCACAAGAGAGCGGTGCGTCAATTTACGGATGGTGGACCTCGGATTGACTTTGACGCCCAGGGACTATGCGTGGAAAATCCAGTTGCATGGTAAAGGAATACCTCGCTGTTTGGGGGTTTGTGTTGTTATCAGCCTCCATAAGCAGGTGTTGCGCGTCGTTTCTCCAGCTGGGTTACGTCGATCTCCCAGCCGCAATGCAGGTGGAGCGTTAATTTCAGCTGCAAAGCTAGCAGCATGTCATTTATCATCCGCGTTGCGGAAGGTGCATCAAAAATTTCCCCACACAGCGTTCTGTGCTTGGATTTTCAGTTCTTGTCTGCCAACCTAACCTTTTAAGGGGTCAGGGGTTGGATAGGGCACCACTTGGCGGGGCAGGAGTCTCAGCAAAGATCCCAGGTGCTGGCAGGAGAAGTCTTTCATTGGCCCTGAGACTTCAACGACAGGAGGAAGCTCAGTTCAAGCCCTTGGACATTCTTCTTAAGCAGGAATGCAAAACAAAGTCCAGTCTTTCTCCCCTTTCACAGGCAGAAGCAGCAACTGCAGGATAGCCCAAAAAAGCACAGTCACAGGCCAAAACAGCATTTCTCCTGAGCTCTTCAGCTCTTCTCTATGGCAGAGTTTCCTCTTGATTCCAGAACTGATCTAATTTTCAGGGTTTTGGGTTCACTACTTATACCTCTTTCTGCCTTTGAAGTAGGCAAACCTCAAAGGAAAGTATCTCTTGTTTGTAAGGTGCAAACAGCCCAACTGTCAAACTGACCCAGACAAGGAATCCACAAACAGGCAGAGTCACAGAATGGTTTAAGCAAGAAAATGCCTACTTTCTGAAAGTGGCATTTTCTCTCACACATCTAAAAGCAACCTTTACCAAAAGATGTATTTTTAAATGGTGAGTTCAGAGACCCTAAACTCCACATTTTTATCTGTTCCCAAAGGGAATCTGCACCTTAAAAATACTTAAAGGCAGCCCCCATATTAATCTATGAGAGAGATAGGGCATGCACAGTGAAAACTGAATTTGCAGTATTTTACCGTTAGGACATAGAAAAACACATTTGTATATGTCATACCTTAAATATACACTACACCCTGCCATGGGGTACCTAGGGCCTACCTTAGGTGTGCATTACATGTAAGAAAAGAGAAGGTTTAGGCCTGGCAAGTGGGTACACTTGCCAAGTCCAATTGGTAGTTTAAAATTACACACACAGACATTGCAATGGCAGGTCTGAGCCATGTTTACAGGGCTACTCATGTGAGTGGTACAACCAGTACTGTGGGCCCACTAGTGCCATTTGATTTACCTTTAGTGCACTGTACTAGGGCCTTACTAGTAAATCTATTATGCCAATCATGGAAAGCAAATTACACATACATTGTACATAGGAGCACTTGCACTTAACCACTGGATAGCAGCGGTAAAGTGTCCAGGGTATCAAAAACAACAAAAACTGAGTCCAGCACACATCAACATCCTGGGGAACAGAGGCAAAAGTTATGGGAGACCACACCAACGATGTCAAGTCTAACACGTGTCTCCTCCCAGCTGAAAGTGGGGAGCAACTACCCAACGTCATGGGAGCTCTCATCACTAAGGCGGAAGAATCAGGACAGACCATCAGCATTGGCGTGTTCTGTACCAGGGCGGTGTTCCACCGTAAAGTCCATCCCCTGTAGAGAAATGGACCACCTCAAGAGTTTTGGATTCTCACCTGTCATCTGCATTAACCATCTGATGGGCCTGTGGTCGGTCTGGACCCAGAAGTGAGTCCCAAACAAGTAGGGTCTTAACTTCTTCGGCACTCAGACCACAGCAAAAGCTTCACATTCTATTGTACTCCACCCACGTTCCCTGGATATTAACCTCCTGCTAATGAAGGCTACAGGTTTATCTAGGCCCTCTTCATTAAGCTGACAGACTACTGCTCATATACCATGCTCTGAGGTGTCTGTTTGCACAGCAAACTCCTTGGAGTAGTCAGGTGCCTTCAGCACAGGTGCTGTGCACATGGCAGCCTTTAGGGCATCAAAAGTGGTGTGGCAAGCCTCTGTCCAGATCAACTTCTTTGGTTGCTTCTTACAAGTCAACAAATTCAAGGGGGCAACAATGGTGCCATATCCCTTGACAAACGTCCTGTAATAGTCAGTGAGGCTTAAAAAGGCCCTCACCTCAGTCTGGGTCTTAGGAGGCTCCCAAGCCAGAATGGTGTTAATCTTTGGCTGTAGTGGTGCCCCCTGGCCTCTGCCTACCTGGTGTCCCAAATACACAACTGAACCCTGCCTATTTGGCACTTACTGGCCTTAAGAGTGAGGCCTGCCTTCTGCAGGGCCTCCAACACTCTGCAGAGGTGCTGCAAGTGTTCCTTCCAAGTGGAACTGAGCATTGCAATGTCATCAAGGTATGCTGGACTGAAGTCATCCAGCCCAGTCAACACCTGGTTAACCAACCTCTGAAATGTGGCCGGGTCATTTTTCATTCCAAATGGCATCACTTTAAACTGGAAGTGTCCAACCCAGGTAGAAAATACTGACATCTCCTTGCCCCCCTCAGTTAGGGCAATCTGCCAATAAACAGACATCAAATCAGATGTACTGAGGTATTTGGCTGTTCCCAACCGATCAATGAGCTCAACAGCTCGGGAATGGGGTGCATGTTAGTTTTAGTGACCGCATTGAAACCTGGGTAGTCCACACATAATTGGAGTTCTGGGGTAGAACCAGGAGCAGCAGCCTTTGGGTCTAAAACCACAGGGCTGGTCCAAGGACTGCTAGAAAACTCAATTACCCCCAGGGATAACATCTCAGACACCACATCTTTGATGCTAGTGTCGTAGTTTGGACTCTTGCTCTGAGCAAGACTGCTGGTCTCAGGATGACAGTACTTTCGTTTGTAGGCGACTAAGTCTCTTCCTACAACTATTTGTAACTGTTGTCCAAACCTTACCGGCTCACTAGCAGTACCTCACCAGAAACACAATAGTAAAAGGTGATTTGTAGCAGTCGCTTACGCATGGACTCAAAATACAATATCTCAGAGTTGTCGTGGTTAAACGGAAATTACCCTTTTCTCACAGATTTATAATGTCTCATACAAACAAAGGCAATAACACAGATGCAGTAAAGTTATAATAGTTTTTATTCAACATAACTGCAATTTGTGATAAGTTGCATGAACTGCAATGATTAGGATAATAAATATACCAACAGTATAGTAAAGAGGAGAGTCATTGTTATAAAGACCCCCACCATTATGCAATATAAGATAAAATATATGTATATGTAAAAGATGGAATAGGCCCTAATACCCTAAGGAGAGTATGTCTAACCTTCTACCTAAAAAGGAAGAGCTGGGTTCGTTAAACCTAATCTGCCAAAACCGTGTCCATGAGAGGAGCCCCCAACCCTCGTTACCTTGGAATGAGGTCTCTATCTCAGACTCCGCAGGGACACGAAGACTGGATCAGTGTCAAGATGACTGCAGCATCGGTATCAGCGATGGTGGTGATGCCCTCTGGTCGGAATCCCTCTGATTATCTGTCTAAAAGTGTGTTGTATTTATACAGATCTACAAGGTCCCCTGTCATAAGTGTTATTCATAACAATAGATAACAGGCATGCTTGGGACGGCAATTAATATCAACAATCCCTCGAAAGTATAGAGAGGGAAAATCCCTAAGTGTGAATGCCTACTGTATGTTTGTCTTTCGTGCTTGATCTTGACACCTTGGCGCAGTGACACTGATAATAGAGACCATAACAAGTGGCCTAACTATAAACAAGGCCGCCATTTTAAAGGAAATAAATAATTAAATGGACTAAGCCAGAGCAAGCTAAGTAGGTTAAAAGTCACTGGGTGACGGGGGCACGAGTTTACAAGCCTATGGCTAAGCTAACTCCTGTTAACCCGTTAAAACAAACTAGGATTCACTACACCCTCCCCATTGCCGTAACAGGTATGATGAAGGTAAAGAAAACCCAATCGCTAAAAAGCTGCTACTGAACTAAAAGGCCAAAAAACTCAACGAGAGAAAAAATATTAAATGCAGTGTTACAAAATTCGTTTCTTAAAAAACATTTCAGAGACTTTAATATCAACCAAGACAAGTATAGCAAACATTTAATTATAATTGCTTTTTTTATTAGAATCGGGAACTGGCAAGCTAATTCACCAAATCATGTGCTATATGCAGGATCTTGAAGAATGTCATCGAAGTCACCATTCAAGGATCTCAAAAATGAGTCAACATCGTCTGAAGTGAAATTGAGAGCTGGGCGGACAAACGGATCCACAGAACAGAAGTGAGCCATATTCATCGGTGCATCGACACTCGCTGCAGCGTCCTCATCCATGTTAGTTTGTATAACAGAAGGCTCATAGGTGGCCTCGCGGAGCAACCTCAGTCTCAAGGGGCATGACCGTGTATGAACCCTCATCGGGGACATCAGCAGTTCGTGGTCCACAGGAGATGTCGGTGCAACAGCAAACAGACCATAGGCAGATGTTCAAAGAGACACCATATGCAGCGGAACACCGGTTGTACACACCATAGTAGAGGCCGGAATGACAATGACCAGTCAAACTCTAGTTCCACCAGCAAAGGTGTACCGAAGATCCGAACCATGCGTTCACGGCACAGCGGGGTTGACGGGAGCGGCTCCATTGCTCTGTGTCGCTGGAAAGAAACAACCACCGCGAATCAGAAAATATAGCAGTAGTAGTCCGCCAATTAAAGCCAAAATAATTGGAAAGCCACCAAACACACTGGAAAAGAGTGAATGAATGGCTGATGGGATGACTCCGAAGACAGTCTGGAAGATGGACACGAAACCAGACCCGACAGCCTTAAAGAAATGAACAATCCCAGTGGTGCTTGAAGCATTGAATATTCTCGATACCAACTCTCCAAAGTGTAAGGGGAAATCGGTATTTAAAAGGGATTGTATCTCGGCTGATGATCTCGCAACCTGGAGAGCATACGTCTCTTTTGCGGATGTCAAGGCGACCTGTTTTTTAAACAATAGCGCCTTCAGTCTACTCAACTTGTCATAGTTCACATTAATAGTATCAATGTGGGGCCACATTTCAGATACTTGTATCTCTCGTGTGGGGGGAAACAAAACATGGCCACAACACGTAACGACCTTCGTGACTGAGATTGCGTAGGCAATTCCAGGTCGCAAGCCGCAACAGCTGTCATCGCTCAGAAGAACATAACTCCCATTAGAAAGAACATGAAACACTGAACGAATCAAGGGGACGGGAGTACCCTTCAGAAAACAGGCCAAATTTGCGACCCCCGCATTGCAAAGACCGTGAAGAGACACCTGTTTGCATATCATGGAATGACGAACATTAGTCTCACATTCACTTCCGCTAAGAAAGACCTCTTGTTCGCCGTTCAGACATCGATACTCAAAGGGCAACTCCCACTCTTCCTTAATAAAGCTATCTCCTAGCCGTTCATATCGTCCCACTGCAAGATGTTTCAGGCAGTTCGAGAAACGTTGAAAACGGTAAATTAATGATGCCGTGTAAGAGCCAGATAGTCGAAGGACTCTCTGCTACCGTGAAGGGCAACTTATCTAATTTTTCTACTTGAAGCAAAGTGAAATGAGCCTCTCTTTTAGCCATTGTCACTTGTTCCCCGGAAAAATTAAAAGCAGCGAATAGTTCACTCCCATTAAGGTATTTCCATGGAATGTGGCCACTTTTCAGTGTCTGTAATGCCCAACTCAGCTGCATGATGGAACGCAGCTGTGTTTGCCCATGATATAACCGAGACAAATCAGTCTGAGTGATATCAATAGCAGATGACACTATATTCGACAGGGAATAAATCCTGTTGGAAAGTGTGTTCATGCCATTGTCGACAACAGCTAATGTATTTTCCAAATTTTCTTTATCAAGTTGCCGTAAACGTGCAGCAGCCTCAATTTGAGAAAGTTTCCAAATTTAATTATACATGGCATATAAAAAACGTTTTGAGCGTTGCTTTCTAGGACCTAATAGGAAATCTTGTAGGTCTATACTGTCAGAAAGAGTATTCAGGTGTTGTTTCAACGCTGTTAAGGTGTTCGTTTGTACCCATTGTTGGCACAGCTTGCCCACACTGTAAGTTGTAATTATACCAGCATGCTGACCTGACAAAAAGCGAGGGTCTGGTCTATGAATGGAAAAACCCCCTGAAGAGTTCAAAAAACGCCTTTGACACTCATCAGTATCGGTGGGCCATACCAACCATCCCCCGGGACTGGAAAGTTCAACACACATCGTCCTCATGGTGTCCCTGAAAGCCTTAGAGGCAAATGCAGGGCCCTGGTCCGAATGGAATGCTGCAACCGCATATGTACCGATAAAGATCAGCAAATCTTTTATAACAGTCCGGGCGTCAGCCGACCGCTGTGGCCATACCCACAGGAATCTAGAACAGGAATCTACAGCCACTAAAATGTATTTGTATGCACCATCAGGTTGCAAAGGACCACAATGGTCCAGGTACACACAATGGAGTGGTTTGTCTGACACTAAGAGAGATGTCTGCGGAGGGCGTCTGATAGTCGAGCCCTTAATCTGCTGACAAATGTCACAGCAAAGGACATACTGTTTAGTCCGTCTGCATAGACCAGGCCACCAGTACCGTTGTTGTAGAATGGTGATAGTGGCCTGTATACCACCATGTGCAGAAGCGACACCCTCATGTGCAGCTGTAATTAATTCCAATCTCTGATCTTCATTTGGGATCACTCGATCACCAACATCTGGAATTGTTGCAAAAGCAACATTCTGTGCACTGATATGATATGTATAGTTCGTAGGGTATCCTTTCGGAAGGGGCTTGTCTGCAGCCGAGGCTTTAACGGCAAGCAGTATTTCATTATCCAACCTCATCCGAGAATGAGTCACTGCAGCCACAGAAGCCGTAGCTACTGAAGCTTTGGCTGCTTCGTCAGCCAATGTATTACCGGCAACATGTATTCCTACACGTTGGTGCCCCAATGTATGAACTACATGGACACATGGCAGCTTATCCTTAAGATCAGCCACCCTTCCCCACAATATTTTATGTTTAATGGTGTTCCCTTTAGAATCTCTAAACCCGTTCAGTATCCAATGATTGAGGTATTCATTGTATGACTGGATGCAGTAATACGAATCACAGACGATCAAAGTCTGCGTTCCTGGCTCTGAATGTTCGAGCGCTAGAAGAAGAGCCTTATGTTCGGCCAACTGGGCTGTGCAGTCCCCTAAGGTCTGAGTGTACGTGTTATGAGGACGAAAAACTCAGTCTTCCATTACCCCGCACACGGCTGCGCAAGCTGCCGAGTATTGATGTTTAGTACCCACAGCCGGTTGTGCCGATCCGTCAGTGTAAATGATGGTATCATAACTGTCTATTGGCAATATGTGTAAGGGAGCGGGGTACTCCTGTTCATACTGGAGAAATTCTTGTGTCTGAAGTCTGGGGTCAAACACATAATCAACATCAGTGGCGGTCAGAGATGTTGCCCATTGAATCCAACGTGGATGCAATGCCTTAGCGTTAGGAAGGCTCGCTTTAGTGACAGCCTCTAAGGCCGGAACCGGGGAGACAACAACAATGCGTTTCCCCTGGGCAAGCGGTCTCTCCTTTATGACGGCAATCTGAACTGCCGTCAGAATTTTTTCAGTAGGAGCAAAACGTTTTTCTGCATTGGAGTACAAATGTGATTTGTATGCGATTGGCACCGTGTCACCCTCATTAAAGGTGACATAGGTAAATCCTAGGGCACCAGCTATTATTCTGATGACCAAATTTGTCTTATTGTCCCGTGTGTACAAGTGTCTAGCTTCTAGCATGTCTCGTTGTATGTCCCTTAGGATGTGTGTGTGTTCAATTGTCCATTGCCTGCCAGAATAATTGGGCTGAATTAAGTTATATAGTGGTTTTATGCGTTCAGCATAATCTGGAATATATGTTCTGCCAAAATTAAAGAAACCCAGTAATGACTGCAATTTCTTAAGCGTGTTCGGAGGCTGTAGCTGAGCACACTTCTCTAGGAAGTGTGGGGCCAGGCTCTTCCCCTCGTTTGATAGTTCATATCCTAGGAACAATACACTAAGAAATGTTATCTTGCTTTTCTTAAAATTAAATTTATATCCGAAGGTGGCAAATCCCAAAATTATCCGATCGACCCTGGCAAGATGAATGTCAAGGGTGTCATCAGTGAGATAGATATCATCCACATATGATAATGCCTCGGAATCAAGCTCCTGTAAGATTGATGTGACACAGGCCGAAAACAGTCCTGGGCTGTTTTTATAGCCTTGTGGTAAACGACAAAAGCGTTTCTGAGAACCATAGGAAAATGCACTTAGGTCTCTACTTTCATGTGCTAAATTCTGGCAGAAAAAATCATTAGATATATCCAATGTAGTTTTGTATTTTTTACGCACTATATTATTTATTAGCGCTGTGCTGTGTGAATTCTGTATAGCATAAGTGCGTGCATGACTATTCAAGTGCCTATAATCAACCACTATTCTATATGAATGATCAGGTTTCGCAACGGGAAATAGCGGATTATTCATTGCCGATGTACAGGGCTCAATTACTCCCTGGTATTCAAGTTGTGACAGTATCTCCGTCACTGGAGCTTTTGCTTCATGTTTAACAGGGTATTGTGGCTGCGGGTGTGGTGTAGACCGAACGGGAATAACATGGCAAGGAGAGTCCTTGTCCCACCCTACATGATTACGGTATAATGCAGGTGCCTGCGCTAAAGCCCATTCAGCAGCTAATGCTCGTTTGTCTGTCTCCGGAACAAGATCGGAGAAAGAAGGCAAAATGACATCTTCCCCATGTGGGAGCATGCGGACATGTTCAGGTGGCCAGTCTCTCTCGGCCAACAGGATATCACTAGTAAGATCATCCCAGAATATTACACTAATAATGCGTTCCACGTCTCCCTCTATCTGAATTGTTAAATCAAAAACCCGATCGGGTGGAAGTACGCGGCCATCCGCCGTTTCAACTGCGATGTAATCGCTAGTTGCTGTCGCATCCAGATGATCTTTCAGATTCTGGTGACATATCGTGACCTCTGCCGCGCTGTCCAACAGAGTCACTGCCCACTTCTTGTTCCTCAACAGTGTTCTCAATACTACTGGCATTTTTAATGGTCAGTGCAGCCACTTTTTTCTTTTTAAATTGTGGCTTCTGTTGAGGAGTCTTTTCTTCTTTTTTAACAGTAGACTGTGGCGAGTCTTTCTTTTCTTTCACGTATTCCGGACGTCGATCTTGACGGCCCCCTCTCTTGCTACGTCTATCCGGTGCATCCTGAAAGGAACGAGAAGGACGTGAATCAGTATATCTGTCTGGAGTTCTAATGTTATCCCTATTTCTGAGATTATATCTCCTTTCGGAGTACTCCAGATGCGGAGAATCAGCTCTTTTAGTTCTCCTATCCTTGAAATCTTTTTGTTTTTCCCAGCGCTTCTTAGAGCCCTCTTGTGCTTGCTTCGTACCTTCCTTATGGGTGGTACTTGGTATGTCCAATTTTTTGGGTTTGGCTCCCAGCCCATCCCGTCCTATACTAGTATAGGTATCAAAGATTATTTTGGCTAGCTGTCTCTCTTGTTCCTGGTGTGGAGTTTCCCAGAGACGCTGACGTATCGCCAGTGCTACTGCTTCCCCTTTAATATTACTCAATATTATCGAGGAGACGGCGTCAAAATTACGCATCAATTTCATCCCCAGATCTAGGGCTGGTGCAGCCCCATGCTCATTTTGTATTTGTTTCAATACTTCCGGCAAATTGGCCAGTGTAGGGGTACCATGCGTGGTAGTATAAATGGCAGCGAAGACTGTACCCCAAGTGGCACATTCATCAACCGAGGGAACCATCCTGAATGGCAAGCACATAGTGAGCAATCTATGTTTCTCCTGTGGCCCCGTATGGGGGAACACAGCTTCCAGCTGATTTGTTTTCTGAGCAATCCAGAACGGTATTCTTTCTCGATCCGAGGGCACTTTACCCATAATGGTATGCACCTTTTGTGGATTAATCCCAGTAGCCAATTGATAACCACCAGCTACTGGCGGTGCTGGACGTGCTGGTGCAGTGTTCAATGTTCGCATTACGAACTGGACTAATCGTCTATATAATGCCACTAATTCATTATATAATATCCTTAAATCTACAAGCGGCATAGTCTGTATGCCTGGATGAGGTGTATATGTGGCAAACATGGGCCACGTCGGCCCTTCATTACTTAAAGGACCTAGCCTCACCCGCCGCAGTATATGTGGTAGGGCGCCTTCAAACCAGTTTTGATGCTCCTGATATGTGAGCGATATTTCATGATACTGGTATGCTTCGTACCTTACGGGTACTTCCGCAATGTCATAAGTGTGAAACGTGTGCGTTCGTTGGTCAGCCTCAGGAAAGGCTACCCAACAATAAAATGTTTCCGTTTGGTATGCTTCAGTTGCTTCTATAATCAAAGTAACATCCCCGCCCTCTTCTGTAAGGCCATGCGCTAATAAATGTTGTGTAAGTGCATGTCTAGCATTTGCAGGAATGTCTATGGTATTAGCCATAGTTGTTTTTAGAGGTACGGAACACCGAAATAGGGGAAGTTTTTTCCTTTTGTTAGTTCGAGCTCGAACAACCTACAGCCTAAGCAGGTGTTACCTGTTTGGCTGAGGAGGATTCTCCCAAAGACCACGGACGTCTCCGTATAATGGTACTGAGGGTACCTGTTGTCTGTGAGACAGTGATTGTCAGGGTATCCGTAAATTAGTGCCTAAACACCATCGTTGGCGGCACCATGTCGTAGTTTGGACTCTTGCTCTGAGCAAGACTGCTGGTCTCAGGATGACAGTACTTTCGTTTGTAGGCGACTAAGTCTCTTCCTACAACTATTTGTAACTGTTGTCCAAACCTTACCGGCTCACTAGCAGTACCTCACCAGAAACACAATAGTAAAATGTGATTTGTAGCAGTCGCTTACGCATGGACTCAAAATACAATATCTCAGGGTTGTCGTGGTTAAACGGAAATTACCCTTTTCTCACAGATTTATAATGTCTCATACAAACAAAGGCAATAACACAGATGCAGTAAAGTTATAATAGTTTTTATTCAACATAACTGCAATTTGTGATAAGTTGCATGAACTGCAATGATTAGGATAATGAATATACCAAGCAACAGTATAGTAAAGAGGAGAGTCATTGTTATAAAGACCCCCACCATTATGCAATATAAGATAAAATATATGTATATGTAAAAGATGGAATAGGCCCTAATACCCTAAGGAGAGTATGTCTAACCTTCTACCTAAAAAGGAAGAGCTGGGTTCGTTAAACCTAATCTGCCAAAACCGTGTCCATGAGAGGAGCCCCCAACCCTCGTTACCTTGGAATGAGGTCTCTATCTCAGACTCTGCAGGGACACGAAGACTGGATCAGTGTCAAGATGACTGCAGCATCGGTATCAGCGATGGTGGCGATACCCTCTGGTCGGAATCCCTCTGATTATCTGTCTAAAAGTGTGTTGTATTTATACAGATCTACAAGGTCCCCTGTCATAAGTGTTATTCATAACAATAGATAACAGGCATGCTTGGGACGGCAATTAATATCAACAATCCCTCGAAAGTATAGAGAGGGAAAATCCCTAAGTGTGAATGCCTACTTTATGTTTGTCTTTCGTGCTTGATCTTGACGCCTTGGCGCAGTGACACTGATAATAGAACCCATAACAAGTAGCCTAACTATAAACAAGGCCGCCATTTAAAAGGAAATAAATAATTAAATGGACTAAGCCAGAGCAAGCTAAGTAGGTTAAAAGTCACTGGGTGACGGGGGCACGAGTTTACAAGCCTATGGCTAAGCTAACTCCTGTTAACCCGTTAAAACAAACTAAGATTCACTACACTAGCCCTGACCTTATCAGTCACCCTGTAAACCTTCTGTTTAATGGGTGGACTGTCCCCAGTGTCCACATCATGTGTACACAAGTGTGTGACCCCTGGGATAAAGGAGAACAGGGGGATGAACTGACCCAACACCTGGCGACAGTCCCTCTGTTGTTCTGAGGTCAGGGAGAGGTTCAATCCCTCCACAGACTCATCTGTTCCTCCAGCAAAATGGAAGTCAGGAAGAAGCTCACTCTCTTCTTCCAACCATCATCTGTCGCTAGGAGCATGGACAATTCAGTCCACTGAAAGTGTGGCTTGAGACGGTTCAAATGCTGGACACTTAAGGGGTTCCTGGGAGTGTGCAAGTCCACCAGGTAGGTGACTTCGCTCTTGTGCTCCACCACTTCAAATGGCTCAGTCCACTTATCCTGGAGTGCCCTTGGCTCCAATGGCTCCATTACCTACACTTTTTGCCCAGGGTGAAACTCGACCGGAGCAGCATTCTGGTCATACCACCGTTTCATGTCTACCTGGCTTGCTTCCACTTTCTCTTATGCGAGAAACCCACAAGAACCCAACAAGCCAGTGAGGTCCCATTCACTGACTGGATTCTAACTCCGACACCGAATGTTGCAGCGAGGCCAAACTCCACATCAACTACTGTGAGGGCAAACCCTGCCAGTCTGCCAAGTTTGGTGGCACTGCACCCTCTAGCGTCTGAATCATATCAATAACTTGAGTATTGGTCACCTGACTTCGGACACCAAGAAAAACAATCCACTCGGGACTGAAAAAGGACCAGGAGGAATCCCCAGTCAAGGGACTTCAGAAACAGCCAGGAGCTCCCTCTAGAGTGCCCCGGTTGTAATGCAATTGACCCTTGAAGCAACCTACCTCTTGCTTCTGAGGGCATCCTTGAGCACAGCTCCTGGCTCACCGATTCGCTCTTCACCCTGCCGCCCTCTGCCCTGCACCGAAGACACAGCTGTGCTCTAAGCGTCCCCCACCCCTTGCGATCTCCACACTCCAAGGGGACCATACACATTTAAACTTACCTGTGCAGTTATTTTGCAAGTGGTCCCTCGCAGTGGCCATGTACCAACTCCAGAGATCTTTTCCCTGCACTTCCACTGGAACCAGAAGCCACCCAAACTTCTCCAGCTGATACAGTGTGCCCACTGACAATTTCGACCAACCTGCAAAAGAAGAACTTGGTAAAACTAATGTGTGATTTTATGTGTATTTTTTAAGGTTATCCTCCATTGATTCATATGGTGCGCAATTGCGCACAAAAAGACTATTTTTATTAAACTTCAAAAATTCATATCTCAAAAGTACTTCACCAATTCTGATGATCTTGGTCTTAACATTTATATAAAAATCTGAAGTATTTTTATAAATTGGTTTCGAGTTATTCCTTTGAGTGTTTGAGTTGCAAGATTGATGCTGTGAATACAACAAATGCTTTGCACTTCTCCAAGATTGACCTAACTGCTCAACCAAGTTGCCATTAAACTTAGAGCATTAGGTGATCTAGTTTTTACCCCTGTAAAACTACATGTGGTTGCCTGGACCCCTGCACAGTGTTCCTAGCTTTGCACACTACATAGAGGGCCGGCATCCTACACGGTGACCTTGAAAAAAAGGCATATCAGAGTTAATAAAAACTATTTAAACTATTAAATAAAACATTGTTCAAATAAACAGCATCCCTCGAACTCCACATAAAATGTCTAAATGAATCCTTATTATAATGACAAATTATTTTCAAAGCCCAAAAATATTACCAATTGTAGATGTGTATTTTTTAATTGATGGAAAATGTATTTTAGAAGACACCACCGACTCATTCCTCCAATGTGCAGGCCAAAATGTAAAGAAATAGTATACTTTATGTAAATTAAAGCTTTAATCACATATTTAATGATTCAATAAATTAAAAAAACAGGCTAACTAAACAATGTACATTTAAAAGTGAAATAATTAACAGTTTAATCAGATAAGATGAATTAAAATACATTTTAATTTAAAGACTACCCACCAAATCCCCAAAAAACCCAGCATCTCAAAATAGAAATGGTTGCACATTCTTAATAAGGGATCACATAAATAATAATCTGAAACAGAATACATTTAAAATATTAGCCAATTAACAACAATTAGCATACATTTGAAAATAATGCTACCCACCCAAACACCAATACATCCCACTACACCTGGAAAAATGTAACATATTTAAAAAAAAAGACACATAAACAAATAGTTTTAATTGCATAAATAATACATTATAATATATGTATTTGTAAATTGCATATTAATTCAGAAGGTTACCTTGGGGCGTAATACCCATTTTATCGACTTTGGATGAATGAAAGGTGATTGACGGGACCTGCAACGCATGACAGCCTTTGACCATTTGTAAATACACATTTATATATATGTTTTATAAACTACCAATCAATCAGCCAATAGGCCCCAAAGCCCAATTTAAAAATATGCTACATAAATCAAAATGGTATTAAACATTTAAGAAATTACTAGCAAGTATTAGCAGCGTATGAATCAATTAAAATAACATATTTAATTCAACAACATCCACACATTCCCTAATACACCATTCAACGACAAATGCATAATTCAAAAAATAATAAACATATAATGAAAAAATATCAAATCATGAATAATTTTCGAATACCCCAATAAACAGACCCCCACAAAATACATTACAAAATTTTTAACGTGCAAATACAAATAAACAAATGAAATACAAAAATAATGCAGTAAAATAAAGCAACACACTACAAAATGATACTAAAGTAAAATACAATTTAAGGGCCATATTTATACTTTTTGCCGCACATCTGCGCCAACGCAGGTGTGCGTCAAAAATTTGAACTGCCGGCTAACGCCATTCGAACGCGCCATGCGGGCGCCTTATTTATGGAATGACGTTAGCCAGCGCTGCGGACTGGTACGCATAAAAAAAAATGACTCACAGCAGGCAGCGCCGGCGTATGGGAAAATGAGGGTTGTGCATCAAAAAATGGTGCAAGTCAGGTCTGAGGCAAAAATCAGGCCTCACACCGTACTTGCGCCGTTTTTTTTTTTACTCCCAACCTCCATTGACATGACTCCTGTCATTGGGCATGATGGCATGTAGGGGGCCCAAATCAGGCCCCCCTATGCCACTTAAAAACTTGGAGAAAAAAAACTCACCAGAACTTACCTTTACTTCCCTGGGATGGGTCCCTCCATCCTTGGGTGTCCTCCTGGGGTGGGCAAGGGTGGCAGGGGGTGTCCCTGGGGGCAGGGGAGGGCACCTCTGGGCTCCTTCCGAGCCCACAGGTCCCTTAACGCCTGCCCTGACCCAGGCGTTAAAAAACGGCACCCATCAAGCTGTGCGCCGTTTTTTAAGGCCCACCCCCCCCTGTGAGTCAAAATGACACGAGAGTAAAAATAAGGCGCACAGGCCTTAAAGTCATTTTTTGGAAGGGTACTCCTACCTTGCATGTAATTAACGCAGGGCAGGTTCCCCCTTCCAAAAAATGAGGCACATGGTGGGATTTTGACATCCACGGGGTCGGGCGTCAAAGTATAAATATGGGGCAGGGTTTGCGCTGAATGTGCATCAAAAATTTTGACGCACATTTGGTGCAAGCAGAGTATAAATATGTCCCTAAATGTCCACATTGTGAAATAGTACAGCTCAAAGCGCTTTAACTGCATTGAAGTTTTTGTCCGCTATATTTTTTTTAGTGTCGATATTTTTGAGACCATATTTAGGTGGAAATCTGTTTTAATGGTGACAACTCTACTGTATTAAGGAAGTCAGAGATAGGTTTTTATTGAAGGATTTCAGGGTTTCGCAATTTGTTGTTAAAGCTTCCGTATCTCTTTCTTGGGTTTACCGTGTTAAATACAGGACGAAGAACTGGTCTTTAATTAGAAGTGTGTTTACATTAATTAAGCTTCTTTCTAATGGATCGTTGTTACCTTGCAGTGCCCTCTGTCAGCAACGTCATGTGTTAATGGTGACAGGAGCTTACCCTTTTAAGATTAGATATGACAAATAGGTGGCTTCACATACAAAAGGTGCTCAAATGTCTGTCATATTTACGAGATTCGTGTACACAGATCACATCTCATCAACGTCTGGTGCCTCCTGCAACCGACCTCAGTGCTTCAGGGACAGCTCATTAGATGTTCATGGCCCCTTTTTGCAGGACGCTCTCTGCAGCTCCATGGAAGTAGTTGAAGGTCATCTGAGCTTCAGAAAGAAGGTCGAGGCCTTTTTGTTCCGGGAGCATTTCCATAGATCTGACTGGTCCGCTTTGCCGTCTCGATGAATGCTATTTAGCCCTTAGTAGTGTAGCCTGCGTATTATTGAAGTATTCTCTGGGTAAACATATTCAGAAGAGGCCACTGGCAGAATTTCCAGCAGACTACAGAATACATAGAGGGATTTTTAAAGTTTAATGTTTTGTGTTTAATTATTTATTTAAGGTCACACGTTTGATAGCATTGATTGAAAGAGGAAAATAAGTACGCATAAAGTACCTTTTACATCAGTCTATACAATAGCTACACAGGACCAGGATGTACTTACATCAAGGTTTCCACAAAACACACACTTGGAGGTTTTTCCAAACATTAGTAATATGTTCCTTTTATCTCTGAGGTAAGTTCAAAACTAGAGAGTGATACAAGATGTATTGAAATCATATTAATTTGCCAGAATGCACTTATAATTTGTTTGCGGCATAACCTATAATGCTGCCTAATATGCACAATAATATCATTTTCTGAGCAGATATTGACTAAATAGCCAGATGAAATCTGATAACTACAAACAGCACATTCGTTTTCGAATGTTTATATAGTACATTGTTTTCAAATCCCTTTATATAGATAATTTTGCATAAGGTATTCTTGAATTTACCAGTTTATCATGGCTTGCGCATGGTAGTGTTTTTGTCGATACGATAAGGTACGATAAAGTCAGTTGACATTTGGTTATTTTTTCCAAGTATCAATACCTCAAAATCCAAATAAAATGCATAGTCAAATACATATCAGCAGTGCTCCGGAATAAACCGCCAAGGTGAAACCTCACTGTGTATGTGACAGAAATTGGCCATGGTTCAACATGGGTCTCGTGTCCCTTCTTAGCACTGATGGACGAATGCTGTTGCTGCCTTGTGGCCAAAGGAGCCATTAAACAGTAAGCACAATCACATACAGTGCGTAATATTTCACAGATGTGTATATAATGGGAACAGATGTAGCACACAGAGCCTCAATATGGACAACACTAATCGTACAGGTGCAGAAAAGACTGTGCCTTGCAGGCTGCTACACACAGGCTTTTTGGGATGACTGCACCTGTGTTCTTGCAACATTTTGGCTGGCCCTCAGCCAGCAGCCTAGAGATGTGTACACATAGAAGCTAAGGACACATGCTGCACCCAAGACTTTGAAAGAGCTTCCTCACAGGAGTACTGTACTTCAAACTATAAATGCATACACAACCTAAATATAATCAACTAAGCAGAAAGGGCAAATATGCGAATCATCAATTTCACCATTTATTTGATTGGGCCTATCTTCGGAATACAAAACCACATCTCAGTACACATCATATATCTACCTAAAAGCAGCATAGGAACCTATAGTTACGAATGTGCTTGTGTAATTGGTTTTAATACACTTACCTTTATTTATATTTTATTAGTAGTTGGTCACAATTTTACCTACAACATATTAATATTAATTGTAATGAGGTTGGTCGCAAATTGCAACTCCCAAGATGAAAACATATTTTTTCAACATTCAAAAAGGCTCCTTTGGAAATTCATTACCACTACCTTAAGTAGACGGTAAAAAACTGAATGTTTTGCAACTGGAATTCAGCAAATACTAGTGTGAATCGCTATTTGGATGGGATACCCTAAGCATGCCACTTCCAAATAATGATTCTGTCTGTAATCACAAACCCAAATTGCAATTTAGTAACATGTTTCTGAATTGCAGTTTGAGTTTCATATATACAGTACCACTGCGACAGGACCAATACCTCACTGCAAATGGCCACTCATCAAAAGGATGAAACCAGCATTAATTACGTCAACAATTCACTGGCAGAGCAAGTTCACAAGCATGAAGAATAAACCAATACAGAAAATATTAAAGGTTCTATAGGCTTAAATTCAGCAAGTTACACGTACAACAGAACAGTTGAACACACTCGTCCTTACCCATTATTTCTCACAAGATGGTATCTTTAATTGTGTAGTCTATGTGCTGCCGTAGAAAGGTTCAGCCATGTCCTCCTCGGCAGGTCCGCCAGGAACTGCACAGGATTATAATTCTTGATGCACGCCCCTCATCTAGGCACTGTCTATGGAATCAATGGAGGAGTGCTTTGGGGTACCAACTTGATTTAGGTGATCCACAAAGATATGGAGCACTTGTCTCCATAAATCAGATCGTGGCCTACTGCATATTCCGCTTGCTTCTTCTCTTAGGAGCACTTCTTCCTCAACCCTTGCCCAGAATTCTATCTCAGCTTTCCATATCATGTAGGCTGGGCACTATTCAGATTTCATTGTCCTCACAGCCAGTATCCTGGCCAATGCCAGTGCAAGGTCCAATAGTTTGTTGCCTGCATTTTAGGGTTGTGGCCTTTTGAACCCGCTCAGTAAGCAATTCTCAGATGTCATCTCAATTTCCCTACCCAAGGTCTCTCTTAAGTGTGTGACAATATTCGACCAGTAAGCCTTTACATTAGGGTAACCTCAAACAATATGAAGGAAGTTAGCTGATTGAGATGAACAAAATGTCAGTTTATAGAGATTTTATATGAGTATTGTCCCATAGTAGAACACCCCTGCCCCTCCCTCTACCCTAGCCACTGCTGCCAGTGTTTCAATTGCTCAAGTGAAAAGCAGTGGCAAAAGGGTGTTTTGCTTTACCACAGACTGAGAGGAGACACACAAATATTGAAAGGAATTTCTGGCATGCAACACTCAGTCCGAGAAATGCATTTATTAAGGCACGTTGTAATGTTTGAATGAGGAGGTCAATTATGTACAATACGAGTGCACATTTGAAGATATTCACTGCAGTGAAATAAAAGTGTTTTACTTCCACTTCAGACTGAGAGGAAACACTAAAAAAAGGAATTCCAACAATGCAGATCTCTTCATCTGAGTAATACATTTATTAAAGCACTGTTTATGGTTCAAATAGAGGAATGAGGTAGGTCAAATGCAGCAACACATAATCCAAAAAGGATCAAAGCAGTAGAATAATCATGATCATACAAACAAACAACAAAAATACACTACTTTAATCATGGATTATATATATGTATATACAGCGATGATATATTCATTCACAATGCAAAGCTAAAAATAAGAATTAAAAATAATGCATCACCATGAGGCTCGCTTTCTTCATCTCTTTACCAGGAACTGGCCGTGATCCCAGTCGACTGTGAAGAGAGAACTACCCACAATGGGAGTGACAGCGGGAAAAGGCGTCCCCTTTCCGACCCGAGTTCAATATTCACAGTCATCTATTTTCCTCCCCTTATATACTTTAAACAAGCTGAAGAGGAGAGTTCTTGAAATTCCCCCTCCCATTAGGTAAGTTGTTGTTCAAACGCTAGCCCTACTAGTCCGTGTTGAAAGAGCACGTTAGAGATTTACCATATCCCAAGGTGCGCTTCCAAGACAGAGCTGTTCCCTGCCATACCATAAATATTCTCCTCTGGTACATCTCATCATCTGTGCTCTTCACTCCCCCATGTTATGTACCTACCCTCGGTGAGAAAGAGCAGGAAGAGTGAAAATATGAGCGAAAAACATTTTGCATAAGTTTGTGCGTGGAGAAAAGACCTGCATCACCAATGTGAGGGTGTTTGAAGCTAAGTTAAGCACAAAAAAGATGGAGCAGTGGTTAAATGCAAATGTCATTACAGAGGGGGCAGCTTTGTATGGTGCAATGGTAAACTGGGTACTGAAAAGAGATTTGTACAGCTGTCAGTCAATAGCTTCAGTGCCAGATTCACTAACACATTGAACAGGCATAGCACAGGGCAGAAAAGAGAAGCTATTTTATTATATTATATTTTAAAAAAACCGGTCCAGCATTTGTAGCACTTGTGCTATTACAGCCCTAGGTACAACACACTAGGTCAGGTAGAGCACAAACAGCAATATTCAGTTATATATTTGAATCGTCTTGGAAAGTGCTGCATACCATCTAGGATAGTTTCAGAACAACATGGAAGGGATGCAAGGTGGAGGATGACCGTTAACACAGCAGATGAAGTGAGACAATAGATTGATACTTTGATTAAAGGAGTCTGCTTGTAGTCTCTTTACTAACTGTTAGACCTGGCATCCTTGGCGTGGTCTCCCCTAACGTTTTGCCTCTGATTTCCTACAGGGAAACCTGCAGAGGGGTGTTTCAGCAAATGTTATGCATGTGACCAGGTGTGTCATGTGATGGGGGACCCCAAAGGTCCCAAGTAGACACAGGCACCGACTGGTGTTCAATCACAGGGTTTGTCCAGTGTAGCACTTGGGGAGGAGTTGGTTCCAGGTGGTGGGGGCCAGGTGAGATGACCCTTGTCTCACTAGTGGACAGTAAGATGGTCCAGAGGACCTTTGTGACTGAGAACACTAAGAAGTACAGGCAGTGGGTGACCATCAATGGACAGTGTTTGGAGGCTCTGAGAGACACAGGAGCCAGTGTGACTACCAAGAGGAGTCACCTGGTGTCTGAAGAGCAGATTGATCCCCATGTACTTCACCAAGTAGTTGCAGTGGACAACTCAGAGCACCTGTGCAGAGTGGCCCAGGTTCCCTTTGAATGGGGGGGTCTCAGGTCCCTTGAAAGTAGCAGTGAGTCCAGCCATGTCTGTAGATTGTTTGCTTGGCAATGACATGGAGGATTCCCCTTGGAAGAAGGTGGAATACAGGTCACACTTGGAGATGTTGGGTCTGTCTGGGTGGGTGTGTGTGTCTACCCGGTTAATGGCAGCCCGTCAGGGTGGTCTGAAGCCCCTGGAGCCTGAGACAGTGGCCCAGGTGTCTGCCAAAAGGAGGAAGGGCAAGGGGTGTGGAAACCTGGTTTCAGACATTTCCACGGTCTGGGAGGAGGCTGAACCTGAGGGTGACTCCACAGAGCCTACAGAGAACAGGTGGCTGAGATGAGAGAGGTCCCTGAGCTGTCACAGTGGCAGCAGGAAGAGGGGCCCACCAAGGAGGCATTCTGTGAGGCACAGAAATTATGCCGTACTCTGGAGCGATTGCGGCAGCAGACTGCAGAATATGCGACTGGCAAGGAGCCAGGATCCTACCTGATCTATTGGGAGGAGGGTCTCCTATATAGTGAGTCTAAAGTTGCTGAGCCTGGGTCAGCCCATGTTCTGGTGGTACCCCAGTGCTTCTGAGCCTTCATGCTGGGTCTGGCTCATGATGTGCCTTTAGCTGGACATTTGGGGCAAGACAAGACCTTTGAGAGGCTTGTCACCCACTTTTACTGGCCCCTAATGCGCATGCACTCAGATGCACATTGTAGGTCTTGCCAAACCTGTCAGGCAAGTGGCAAGAGTAGAGAGAACTACAAGGCTCCCCTCCAACCTTATCCATTGGTTAGTACCCCCTTTAAAAGGCTTGGTATTGACATTGTGGGGCCTCTGGATCCCAAGACAGCCACAGGCAGCAGGTTTATCCTGGTCTTGGTGGACCATGCCACCCGGTACCCAGAAGCCATTCCTCTAAGGTCAATCACCTCCCCTGTGGTGGGACGTGCTTTGATGGTGTATTTTTACCCACATTGGGTTCCCTAAGGAAGTGGTATCCAATAGAGGTACCAACTTTATATCTATTAATATGAAGTTTCTGTGGCAGGAGTGTGGGATAACGTATACGTTCACCACTTCTTACTACCCAAAAAAGCAATGGTCTGGTTGAAACTGCACCTTAAAAGACATGATCATGGGCCTGTCAGAGCCCTTGAGGCGTATGTGGGATGTCCTCTTGTCATGCCTTCTGTTCGCCTAAAGGGAGGTGCCTTAAAAATTGCTTGGATTTAGTCCTTTTGAGTTACTGTATGGCCACCCTGTCAAGGGACCTTTGAGGCTGGTAAAAGAGGGCTTGGAGAAAGACCCCAGTAAATCCCCCCAGGATGTATTCAGTTACATTCTGGCTTTCAGGAACCAGACTGCTCGCTTCAGGGCTCTCGCACAAGAAAGCCTAGAAGCAAGCCAGGAATACATGAAACGCTGGTATGACCAGAATGCCACTCTAGTCTAGTTTCAGTCTGGCCAGAAAGTGTGGGTGATGGTGCCAGTGGAGCCAAGGGTGCTCCAGGACAAGTGGACTGGGCCATTTGAGATGGTAGAGCACAAGAGCGAAGTCACCTACTGGTGAACTTGGGCACTTTCAGGAACCCCTTGAGGGTCCTGCATGTGAACTGCCCGAGCCACACTTTGAGCGAGCTGAATTGTCTGTGCTCCTAGCAATAGATGATGGGCTGGAGGAAGAGAGTGAGCATCTTCCTGACCTCCTGTCTGCTGGAAAGAAGGATGAGTCTGTGGAGGGTGTGAACCTCTTCCCCTCCCTGACCCTAGAACAACAGAGGGACTGTCACCAAGTGTTGGGTCAGTTTGCCTCCCTTTTCTCCTTGATCCCAGGGGTCACACACTTGTGTACACATGACGTGGACACTGGGGACAGTCCACCTGTTAAACAGAAGGTTTACAGAGTGACTGATAAGTTCAGGGCTAGCATAAAAGATGAGGTATCAAATATGTTAACCCCAGGAGTAATTGAGTTTTCCAGTAGTCCGTGGGCCAGCCCAGTGGTCTTGGTCCCAAAGGATGCTGCTCCTGGTGCCACACCAGAATTCCAGTTCTGTGTGGATTACCGGGGTCTCAATGCGGTCACTAAAACTGACGTGCACCCATCTGCCGAGCTGATGAGCTCATTGATTGGTTGGGAGCTGCCAAATACTTTAGCACCTTTGACTTGATGAAATGAAGAAAACCACGGAACATCTTGAGGTCAAAGTATAAGCCATTTATTCCTTGGTACTGTTACCAGAGAGTAGGTGACCTGATCCAATGAAGTACACTAGGTAAGTGATTAATAGGCCAATACAATCTCTTGTGGTTGAAAGAAAACAGCCGACACGTGTTTCGTCCCACTGGACTTTTTCAAGGCTGTAAACACCTCCTCACGAGCGTGACCCCTGGAACACAGGTGGTGGACCCAAGTGACCCAGACTTTCCAGTGGTCTAACTGTCCAAATTTGGAGGAGGTAAGTCCTTGCATCCCCTCTTCAGACAGTAATCCTGTGTACCACGCGAACTGCAGCTGCTAGGGCTTCTGTGCATTTTTGCAAGGAATCCTTCATGCACAGCTAAGTCCAGGTCCCCGCACTCCGTCCTACATTGCTCAACACGCTGAGTTGACCACCGGCTTCATGGGACCCCTCTTTTGTAGTGGTGAGATGACCGCTGTGCTCAGTCTTATTGAACCCATGTTCAAGGACTTCTGCGGGTGCTCCCTTCTTGTGCGTGGGCTCTCTGTGTTGCTGAGTGCCCCCTCTGTCTCCTCTCCCAAGTTGCGACATCATGATCCATCCTGGGCCTGGCCAGCACCCTTTTTCTTCAACCGCGGCTTTTGCGGCTAGCAAGGCTTGTTTGTTGTCTTTGTCCAAAGAACCAACTCTGCATCCTTCAGCACTCCGTGGGACATCTTCTGCACAAAGGAGAAGTTCCTAGCACCTTTTGTTGTTGCAGAATCTTCAGCTTCTTCCATCCGGAGGCAGCCATTTTGCACCTTTATCCGGGTTTTAGTGGGCTCCTGCCCCCCCTGGACACTTTCGCAACTCTTGGACTTGGTCCCCTTCCTTTGCATGTCCTCAGGTCCAGGAATCCATCTTCAGTACTTTGCAGTCTGTTGTGATCTTTGATAATCCTCTATCACAAGTTTAGTGTGTTTCTGGGGAAGTAGTAGCACTTTACTCCTACTTTTCAGGGTCTTAGGGGGGATATGTTGGACACCCTTAGTGTTTCCTTACAATCCCAGCGACCCTCTACACACTACACTAGCCTAGGGGTCCATTTGTGGTTCGCATTCCACTTTCTTAGTATATGGTTTGTGTTGCCCCAGGCCTATTGCATCCTATTATATTCTACAGTGTTTGCACTACTTTCTGACTGTTTTACTTACCTGATTTTGGTTTGTGTGTATATTGTGTGTATTTTACTTACTTCCTAAGGGAGTATATCCACTGAGATATTTGTGGCACATTTTCACTAAAATAAAATACATTTTTTTAGTAACTCTGAGTATTGTGTTTCTTATGATGTAGTACCTATATGATATAAGTGAAATAGTAGGAGCTTTGCATGTCTCCTAGTTCAGCCTAAGCTACTCAGCTATAGATACCTCTATCAGCCTAAGCTGCTAGAAGACTACTAATCTACTAATAAGGGATAACTGCACCTGGCACAAGGTGTAAGTACCCCCAGGTGCCCACTATAAGCCAGGCCAGCCTTCTACAACGACCCCATTTCTAACAGTAAGATTAACAATAAAAAAGCCTCAAAAAGTGTACAACAACACTTATTATAGTATATAAACTTTGAGACAACCGGATAATTTTAGATGTTTGACTGGCTGACAGCTTAGAGCGTAGTGTCAGGAAGAGTCAAATCACTACATAGCCTCAGGTATCAAAGACCTGGATTAAGCAACGTGTCTTGAGGGAATTCCTGGTTTTGAAAAGATTATTTTTGAATCTCAGAAGCAGCAGGAGATAATTTAGCAGGGAGGAGCACAAAATGTAATGTATCTGTTCTGATTGAATGGTAAGTAGGTTCAGTTTTGCTGACCAAATCTTCTCAGTGGCTGATAAGAAGTAAACAGCTTAGTAAAATAGCCTACTTAAAGACCGTGTAGAGCTTTGTCTGTGAACCAGAGGAATTTCATTTGGGATGTTCCTTTTACCAGCAGGGACTTGAGTGCAGCGGAGATGTGATTTTGACATATTAGGATTAATTTCACTAGATCTGCATGATTCTGTGATACTTTCTGGGTAAGTCGAAAAATAGGATCAATGCTTCTCAGAATTCAAAGGTAATCAAAGGTATCTGTGTGGCGATGATGCACAGTGACATCCTGCCTTGGAGAGGTCCTCTTGTGGATGTTTCACTAGACCCCAAGGTGATCCTTCTCCATAGCATAGATGAGAACCGGTATAAACAACAGTTGCTCTTTTTGGGGTTCACAGTAGCAAAAAGAGATATTGTCAAAATGTGCAGAGCAGATTCTACTCCATCTATTGGGATCTTAATGAAGGGGATGGGTCAAGGGCCTAGAGGTTGCAGTGTTTCAGGGCAGAGATTGCCCCCCAAAACATTCCAAAATCTGGCAATGCTGGGTTGAATATAAAGGGCATAGTCCTGAGTCCGGTCTGCACTCCTACTTCCCTACTGGACGGTGAGGTACAGAGCTTAGAAATACAGGAACAATATTTACAGTAACAGTAGGACATCCTAGTGTTATGGGGAGTGTGGACAGGTGGTGTGACCCTGACTGTGCATGTTACTCTGTTATAGTTGCTGATGATTGGGGGTTTGATTACAATCTCCATATCCGGTTGGAGGCCACATAGGCCATATTTCACTGATGAGGTAACATGTTTAACATAGGCCTTCCTAGAGAAAAAAGGGCACATTTCATTTGGTAGATGAAATCTGGGAGAAAGGAACTGAACCACCTTCAAATTGGGCCACCAATGCTTGCCACTATTTCTAGTCCTTTGAGGAGTATGTTATGGCCAGTGGTTCCAAATGCTATAATTCATCAAGTTTGGAAACCAGACTAAAATTCAATTGGCTGTATGATGGCAAATGGACTGAATTTTGCCAAGTAACCTCAGTTTCAAGAGCTGTGGCAATAAAAGGAAGACATGAAATGAGTTTCAAGAGCTGTGGCAGTAAAAGAAAGACAGGAAATGAGTTTATAGTTAGAAAAATGGTCTAGATCTGCAGAGTCTTTTTTATTTCAAAGTGAAAAGATTACAGCATGTTTGAAAGCTTGGGGAAAGTCTTATGTGGGCAGGAAGAAGTTGATTATGTTTGTGCTCACCAGTGTGGGATCATCTGTGCCTGGGTTTATGAGATTGGCCTTAAACAAGTTCAAGTAAGAGGAGGATTTTTAAAAGGGGACAAGGTGGTCATTACAACCCTGGCTGTCGGTGTTAAAGCGGCGGTAAGACCGGCAACAGGCTGGCAGAAAAAAAATGGACTTACAACCGTGGCGGAAACCACCAACAAAGACAGCCAGTTTAACACTCCGACTACCACAGCGGTACAAACAAACATCATGGCGTTCACCGCCAACAGGCAGGCGGAGGACAATGTACCGCCCACACTGTTACAACCTACCAATCTGCCACCTTTTCCGGGGCGGATTCAGCGTGAACAAAAACACGGCAGAAACAGGATTTCGAAGGGAAAACGCTCACCTCTGCACACCCCACGAGGAACCAGGACGCCGTGGAACCAGAGCTCCACATTTTTCCAGCCATTATCTTCTTGCTCCTCTACCAGGAGCACGAACGCCGGCGGCGAAGACCACGGTGAGTACTGCACCTACGACACGGGGGGAGGGAAAAAATAGTGACACACACACACGCAACACGCAACACCCCCACCCCCAGACTCACCCTAGACAACAGACACACTAATACAGCATGATACATTACAGTTACACCCCTCAACCCCCCCGGAAGAATGCAAAGACAAAAGGAAATGAGGTGAACGATTGTAATATATTAAAATTCAGTATTCAAATAATATACATACACTAATTACAAAAATATACACCAAAAATATTAGTCCAAGGTATTCCACCCTTAAAGTCCGTTGACCACTGGGCCCACAATGCATAGGCGAGGCCCACACAAGATACCCGAACAAGACGGAGAGAACACTGCAGTGGCATCAGATAGAAATAAAACAGGCACCTCAGGGGGAAGGGAAAGGGTGGGCACCTCAGCCGGTTGAGTGCACGACGCCAAATCCATGAGGGGGCCCCATGCCCACTGTCCAATCCTGGGGAGTGCAAAGCCATAGTCTCGCAAGTCTCTACAGTGGGTGGGTTGCCCACTGTTCCATCCTGGGGAGTACAAAGCCACAGTCTCTCAAGTCTCTACAGTGGGTGGGTTGCCCACTGTTCAATCCTGGGGAGTGCAAAGCCACAGTCTCTCAAGTTTCTAAAGTGGGTGGGTTGCCCACTGTTCAATCCTGGGGAGTGCAAAGCCACAGTCTCACAAGTCTCTACAGTGGGAGGTTTGCCCACTGTTCAATCCTGGGGAGTGCAAAGCCACAGTCTCACAAGACTCTACAGTGGGTGGTTTGCCCACTGTTCAATCCTGGGGAGTGCAAAGCCACAGTCTCAAAAGTCCCTACAGTGGGTGGGTTGCCCACTGTTCAATCCTGGGGAGTGCAAAGCCACAGTCTCTCAAGTGGATAACAGTCTCCACTGGTTCTGGAGGGGGCTTTGTGCCCAGAGTGCTTCATCCTGACAAGGACTGAGGTAGTGGATGTCTTTCTCCACTGGTTGTGGAGGGAGCTTTGTGCCCAGAGTGCTTCATCCTGCCAAGGACAGAGGTAGTGGATGTAAATCTCCACTGGTTCTGGAGGGGGCTTGGTGCCCAGAGTGCTTCATCCTGCTCATGGCGGCCTCAGTAGAGTCAGAGCTTTTGGCGCTCATGGGCCTGCGGTGCTTGTGGCGGCGGTGTCTTTGGCAGCGGTGCTTGTGGTGGCGGTATCTTTGGCAGTGGTGCTTGTGGAGGCGGTGTCTTTGGCAGCGGTGCTTGTGGCGGCGGTGTCTTTGGCAGCGGTTCAGCTGCTGGCGGTCCTGTCTTGGGAAGCGGGGCTGCTGCTGGTGGTCCAGTCTGGGGCAGCAGGGCTGCTGCTGGCAGTCCTGTCTGGGGCAGCGGGGCTGCTGCTGGCCGGCTCCTGGGCAGCAGGGCTGATGGCTGTCTTCTCTGCCGTGCTTATCTTCCCAGACTTGCCGGGTTTGTGCCCCTTCCCCACCTTGGAAGGTGTTGCAGCTGACTCCACACTCCCACCTGTACCCCTGGGAGCGGCTTTGGTGGCTGGTGTCTTCCCCCTCTCCCGCTGGGCACTGGCCAACTTTTGATGCTTGACAGGTGGGAGACTGTCCGTGCTGTGGCTCCTTGCCACACTGGCTGCCCTATTGCCTGGTGCACTCCAGAATCCGGTGAATACTGGCACCACTGGTCCCGCCGATGTTGTGGCTGAGGTGCTAGGTTAGGACCTGGAGAGTCGGGCCGTAGGAGACTGACGGGGTGGGGAAGGTGAGGGAAAGAGGTCAAGGCTGGCCAGGAAAGGTTTCTTAGGAACACTGGGACGGGTAGATGGAAGGGGTTTGGGAGTGGAGGAAAAGGTTGTGGTTGCAGGAGGTGTCCGTTTGGCGACTTTGGGTGAAGGTGCATGCACTGGAGGCTGTTGTGAGGTGGATGGCTGTATGGTGGGTGTGTGCCTGCGTTTGTGTATTATGGGAGGTGGGCTCACAGACACACTGGGAGAGGACACAGGGGATGTGTGAATGGTAGTGGGGGGGTGACTGCACGTGAGCGGGGTGTGGTGGTGGGTGCGCTGGTGAAGGAAGTAGTGGCTGTAGAAGTAGTGCATGCAGGTGTGAGTGGAGACGAGACTGGGAGGGATGAGGGAGACAAGGAGGAGGGGGACACAGTGGAGGCAGTGGATGTTGCTATGTCTGTATGTGTGTGATGCTTGCGTGAGTGCCTGTGGGATGTGTGGTGCTTATGTTTGCCAGAGCTTCCTTTGTGTGTTGAGTTGTGTGCATGCTGGTCTGGTGGTGTGCTTGGGATAGGCTGAGGTACAGGGGATTGGGTCTGGGTGGAGGAAGTTGGAGGGGGGAGGCTAGAGACAGAGACAATGGCTGCCATCAGTGCTGAGGCCAGAGTCTGAAAAGCTCGCTGAAGGGCTGCCTGACCAGAATGAATGCCCTCCAGGAATGCATTGGTTTGTTGCAACTGCCTCTCTACACCCTGGATGACATTCAAAATGGTAGACTGCCCAACAGTGAGGGACCTGAGGAGGTCAATGGCCTCCTCACTGAGGGCAGCAGGGGTGACTGGGGCAGGGCCTGAGGTGCCTGGGGCGAAGGAGATGCCCACTGTCCTGGGTGAGCAGGCACGGGGCAAAGGCTGAGGGGCTGCTGGGAGGGCGGTGCTGGGGGGGGTGGTGGCTGTACCTGTGGATGCGGGGGGCACAGATGGGGCCGCCACCACAAGGGAGCTCCCATCAGAGGACGAGTCCATATAACTGGTGTCAGCTCCTGTCCCCGATGTGGAGCTCCCCTCGCCCTCCCTCCCACTGGTGAAATCAGACTCCGTAGGGTCACCCTCCAGGGCCATGTGGGATGCAGCTCCTTCCTGCTCCAGTGCAACTGCTCATCCGCCTGATGATGCTAATGCATACAAGTACAGGGAGACCACAAAAAGGGGGGGAAGACAGAAGAAAGACATGTTGAGTGCATGCATTACCGCTACAGTTGGCAGACACAACAGACACAGAAGCCCCCTGCACTACGCCGTGCACTTGGGGTCCACTATTCAATCCCTGGGACATGGCTTCAAAGGCTATGGCCAATATCTGCACACATGGATGTCACAAGAGCCTGGCTAGGTGTAGTTGGCACTATACCCAGGTGGGGTGGGGTGCCACAGGGTCTGCCTGAAAAAGGAGACTAAACTAGCACACTCGCCCTGGCCTAGGGAAATCCACAGCCCACCTCCCCCACCCAGACACCTCCACTGCGCGCTGAATCAGCAATATGAGAGTGTACTCACCCCCTTGTTGCTGCTGTGATGCTCTCAAGCACCCATCCAAGTCCGGATACGCCACCGCCAGGATCCTGAACATCAGGGGGATCATGGTGCGACGGGCACCCCTCTCACGTTGGGAGGCCATCCCCAGGTGGGTCTCCGCCGTCTTCTTGCTCCAGCGGCAAATGTCCTCCCATCTTTTCCGGCAGTGGGTGCTCCATCTGTGGTAGACCCCCAGGGTCTGGACATCCTTGGCGATGGCACGCCAAATATCCTTCTTATGGTGGGCGCTGACCTACAGGAATTGTACAGGGGAAAAAGAGAAGTCATTACCAACTGCACCGTCACAGTCATTGGCCCGCATTCCTACCCTTGCCATGACGCACATGCACTCACTGTCGTTTTATGCACGCATCATTCTCACCCCCCCTCTCTTTCATCCACACCACTCCACACAGGCATTGCCCATACAGCATGCTCACAGTGTACTTACCTGTTTGTTTGGAGGACCGTAGAGTAGCGTGTACTTGGGAGGACGCCATCCACGAGTTTCTCCAACTCCTCCGTGCTGAAGGCAGGGGCCCTTTTCCCAGATGCCCAAGCCATTGTCTCTTCCAGACTGAGGTCATAGCAGCACTTGCAGTGTAGGTCCTCTCCTGTCGAAGATCAGGTATCGAGTGATTGAACAGATAGAAAATGGCGGTCACGTCCGCGGCGGTGCGTACTGTCACCGCCGGCGTACATCGTCATTGGCTCCTAGGACCCATAGGGTCCAATGTTAACCAATGCAGAATTGCACTGCGGTCTTCGACCGCCTACCGCAACGGTGTACAACGCCAGCGCAGATACCTCACATCCCATTGTCCCACTTTACAGGTCAGGCACACCATTTCAGGGGCCCACATGGTTTTATTTTTAAGTGCGTCACACATACCTAGGCCTTGGCTCAACACTCATACAGGCAAATTTCGGGTTGTGAATACTTTTCTGAGTAAGCTGTGTTTACGTACCTCTGAGTTGGTTGACTCTCTGCTCGCTGTTCTCCTCCATAGAGCACGTCCGCTGGGGCGGTGAGGAGATGGCGGCATCCTCCGGTGCACAGACCACTGGTGGACCTGTCGACAATGGAGGAAAGACATGTAATCATCACCTACAGGCTTGATCGTGCCACAGTCCTGGAACTGTGTGCCCAGTTGGAGCCAGACCTGATGTCAGCTATCCGCCATCCTACAAGAATCCCCCCTCAAGTGCAGGTGCTGTCAGTACTCCATTTCCTTCCAAGTGGGTCTTTTCAAACTACAGTGGCCATAGCATCAGGGATGTCCCAGCCTATGTTTTCCAACGTGTTGTCCAGAGTGTTGTCTGCCCTGCTGAAACACATGCGGAGCTACATCGTTTTCCCTCAGGTGGAGGATTTGCCTACAGTGAAAGGTGACTTCTATGCCCTGGGACATATACCCAACATCATAGGTGCCATTGATGGGACACATGTGGCTTTGGTCCCCCCCTGCAGGAGTGGACAGGTGTTCAGAAACCGGAAGAGTTACCATTCGATGAATGCGCAGATGGTGTGTTTGGCAGACCAGTACATCTCCCATGTGAATGCCAAATTTCCTGGCTCAGTGCATGACGCTTACATCCTGTGGAATAGCAGCATCCCTTATGTGATGGGGCAACTACAGAGGCTCCGTGTGTGGCTATTAGGTGAGCACCTGGAACCAAATCAGTGGGAATAGCTGTCTGGGGATATCCCTAAGAGTTAGTGTGTGTCTACCAGTTGTCCCTCGCCATTTGCTGTTGACTCTGGTTACCCCAACCTGTCATGGCTACTGACCCCAGTGAGGAATCCCAGGACAAGGGCAGAGGAACGCTACAATGAGGCCCATGGGCAAACTAGGAGGATTACAGAGCGGACCTTCGGCCTCCTGAAGGCCAGGTTCTGGTTCCTCCATATGACAGGTGGTTCCCTATTCTACTCACCAAAGAAGGTGTGCCAGATCATCGTGGCCTGCTGTATGCTTCAAAACTTGGCTTTGCGACGACAGGTGCCTTTTTTGCAGGAGGATGGTCCAGATGGAGGTGTTGTGGCAGCTGTGGAGCCTGTGGACAGCGAAGACGAGGAAGCAGAAGCGGAGGACATCGACAACAGGAACTCTGTGATCCTGCAATACTTCCAGTGAGACACAGGTAAGAAGACAAAACTGCCTACTACATGTACTTTAACACTACTACCTCTCTACTGTCTGTCCTTTTCACCCAGTGTATGGTCACTGAGTTGTCACTTTCCCTTACGATTTCACAGATGTGGGTCCCACTGTGTGACATCTGCTTTGTTTCCTCATGGACTAGAGCTGTGTGACATAGGTATGTTGACATTGCAATTGAAAGAGCATTTTGTCACTGTAATTGCTAATACACATTTTCGAAATCACAGACAGACTCCAGATTGTTTTGTGCTTTAAGGGTGTTTATTTAAGTGCTCAATATTGGAGGGTGTTGTAAAATGGTGAGGGGTGATGTTGGAGGAATGTCCATGGCAGAGTCCAGTCTATTAGTCTCACAGATGCATTGTCCAAAGGGGCATAGGAAGTGGAGCTGGGGCAGTTTGAGGATGGACAGGGTGACAAGGTGGGACAAAAGGATGACATTCAGGGTGTTCTCATTTCTTGGCGGGGGTCTTGGCATCATTCTCTGTCTTTGTCCTAGATCTCAGGGACCTTTTGTGGGGTGGTTCTCCCATTGCAGGCGGTGGGGTGCTGGTGTGGTGGTCCTGTGGTGGTGCCTCCTGTTCACTAGCGCCGGCGGAGGTGGTTGGCAGTTCATCGTCCAGGCTAGTGTCAGGGGCCCCTTGTTGTGCCACAGTGTCCCTCCTGGTGTTGAGGACTTCCTTCAGCACCCCTACGATGGTGCCAGGGTGGAATTGATGGATCTGAGTTCCTCCTTGAAGCCCAAATACTGTTCTTCCTGCAGCCGCTGGGTCTCCTGAAACTTGGCCAATACTGTTGCCATCGTCTCCTGGGAATTATGGTAGGCTCCCATGATGTTGGAGAGGGCCTCGTGGAGAGTGGGTTCCCTGGGCCTGTCCTCCCCCTGTCGCACAGCAGCCCTCCCAGTTCCCCTGTTTCCCTGGGCCTAAGTCCCCTGAACGGTGTGCCCACTGCCACTGCCCCCAGGTCCCTGTCGTTGTCGGGGTGGTGGGTTAGCCTGGGTTCCCTGTAGTGGTGGACACACTGCTGATTGACATGTCCTGGGGACAGAGGTATGGGCCCGCTAGGTGGGTCCTGTGCTGGTGTTTCCAGAGGGGGGAACCTCTGTGGTGGCCTGTGGCTGTGTGAGGGGAACCAACTATCCTGAGGTCCCAGATGGGCCGGGCTGGTCGTCTAGATCCAGTTGGACAGAGTTGCAGTCATCACTGTGGGCCTCTTCTGTTGGTGGTGTTGACATGTCTGGACCTTCCTGTGCATTGACGTTGGGTAGGGGTCCTGCAGGATTATTGCATCTGTGTGTGCCATGGTGTGGAATGGGTGGTTGACCGTGTACCCCAGTGCTTGCATTCCTGTGTGGGACTTTGTGTGATGGTGGTTTAGGAGTCTGTGTGGGTATGTGCAGTGGCTATGCATTGGTGATGGGTGTCCATGCTTTGTTCTTGCATGCAGGGCTTGGTATTGGGATGGGTTGTTTGTCATATTGGGACATTTGTGAGGAGTGGGAGTGATGGGGGTGAGGGCAAGGGTGGGGGTATGTGATGGCATGCAGGTAGGGTGGGGGATGTAATAGTAAAGATTTGACTTACCAGAGTCCATTCCTCCAGCTACTCCTGCGAGGCCCTCAGGATGCAGAATAGCCAAGACTTGTTAGTTGTGTGGGAGGAGGTGGGGGTCCGCCGCCAGTCCTCTGTACTGCAAAGTGGAGTCTTGAGACTACGGAACGCACCTTCCCCCGTAGGTCGTTCCACCTCTTCCTGATGTCATCCCTATTTCTTGGGTGCTGTCCCACTGTTTTGACCCTGTCCATGATTCTTCGACATAGCTCCATCTTCCTAGCTATGGAGGTGTGCTGCACCTGTGATCCGAATAGCTGTGGCTCTACCCGGATGATTTCCTCCACCATGACCCTGAGCTCCTCCTCAGAGAACCTGGGGTGTCTTTGCCATGCCATGGGGTGGTGTGGGTGATGAGTGGGTTGGTGTGTGTTGTGATGTGTGGGGTGATATTTAGTGGTGTGTTATGTGAGGTGCGTGGATGTTGTGTGAGTGATGGCGTTGAGTGTCTGTGGATGCTTGTCTGTAGATTGTGGTGTCTCTCTCTGTGCTTCTTTCGGAATTTTTGGTCATAGGGGTTTGTGGATGATGTGGGTGTGTGTTTTATATTGTATTGGGTGTGTGGGAGTGGTGTGTGTATGTGTATCAGGGTTGTGTATTTGGAATTGTCCAATGTGGTAGTGTTTTGTAAGTGTGTGTGTATTTTGAGTGTGGCGGTGTGTACCGCCAATGGAATACCGCGGCTGAAAGATCGCCGCATGGATTCATGGGTCATGATAGTGTGGGCGTATTCCTGTTGGCGTGACGGTGGAGGTTTTGATTTCACCAGTTTATCACTGACCTTTGGTGTGGCGGACTTGAGTGGGTGTCTAAATTTTGGCGGATTCCGAGCTGTGGGTCATAATGACCGTGGCGGAAATCCGCGGCCGCGAAGTTGTGTTGGCTGTCTTCTGAACGGCGGTAAGTGGCTTTTACCGCCAATGTTGTAGTGACCCCCCAAGTCCATTTGATGCATTGTTCATTAATACCTGGGAACTAATGAAGGCTTCAGAGTAGAAGAGAGGCAGAGGGATTATTGGTGAGAGCATTTGCAATGAGTTCTACATTTCCCCAATAATAAATGATAAGAAAGTATCACTAACATCTGAGAGTGGTGGTGTTTTCTGAGGAGTTTAGTGGCACCATCTCCTTTTAGATTCGGAAGAGATTTGTGACAGAGAGAGAAGTGTTGTACCTAGTTTAAACCTTCTAAGATGGCCACTCAGGAGACAGTACTATTTCATGAAGTGGTCAGACCAAAGCAAGTTGTTCTGGCAAGGATGTCATTTCTAGGCAACAGGACCTAAACTCAGCCAAAAGAGAAGAAGTCATTGCGGAAAAGGAAGAAAAGTAGCAATATTTGGCATACTTGGAGAGTGATCACTGAAAGGTAACACCGAATGAGAGGAGACAAACTAGGTGACCCAGGATGGAAAATCTACTGCAGAGGAAGAATGGAAGGAGACAAACACAAGGAAGACTAACAGCCATGAGGACTTCTGAGGACTTATAGACAAATGAAAGAAGCACTAACAGAACATGCAGCTTCCAGCTACCCAATGGAAAGAGGATCTGCCATTACACCATGGAATGAGCAAAGAGCCAAGGCTACTGGCAAGCTTGGAAAGTTGGTGGCAGTAAGTCCCTGATTTATACTTTTTGATGCAAAACTGCACTAACGCAGTTTTGCACCAAAACATTTAGCATCGGCTTGAACCATTTCTGTGCACCAGCCAGGCACCATATTTATGGAATGGTGCAAGCTGGTGCAAAGGGTGGGCTACAGTAAAAATAAAATGACAGGTGCTATGGAAGAAGGGGTTTTGCACCAAAGAAATGACATTAGGGAGGTTAGAGTAAAAAAAAAAATACTCTAACCTGCCTAGAGTCATTTTCTAATGCAAAACCATCCATAGCACATGACTCTTGTCTTAGAAAAGACAGGAGTCATGCCCACCACCCCAACAGCCAGCACAGGAGATCAGGGTCCCCTGGGCATGGCCATTGCACCCAGTGTCATGTGGGGGGGCCCATTTCAGGGTCCCACAGCACTTTAAAAAATAAAATGCAATACTTACATGTACTTACCTGTACTTACCTGGGATGGGGTCCCCATCCTCCGCAGTCCCTCTGGTGTGGGGGCGGGGTGTCCCTGGGGCCTGGGGAGGGCACCTGTGGGCTTATTCCATGGTGTTCCACCATGGAAATAGGCCCACAGGTCTCCTAATGCCTGCCCAGACCCAGGCGTTAAAAAATGGGGCAAACAAAGCTTTGCACCATTTTTTGACCCCCTTCTCCCTCCCATGCACCATTTTTGCATGGGAGTATAAATATGGCGTTAAGGCCATAGAGTCATTTTTTGCACGGGAACGCCTACCTTGCATCTCATTAAGGCAAGGTAGGTTTCCACTTCCAAAAAATGACTTTAACTCCATAAATTTGGCACTAGACTGGTCTAGCACCAAAGTATAAATATGGAGTTAGTTTTGCACTGAATTAGAGTGAAAAAAAATTAAAAAAACAAATAAGAGAGTGGCGTGTTCAATGGAGTGCATAAACAAATCAATATATGGGATATAGGTGAGTTGAGAGTACATTCTGGTATTCCTCACTGCAGGAAGATGATTTGACTTTTGGTATTAGTCGGTACATACATAATGAGAAGCACTAATGTTGGCATAAGTTTGTATTTTTTCATTGTGGGGGGCTGTGTCCAAACTATTGGGTATTAGAACATTCCATTGTTCTGAATACAAGGTTTCAAACTCATGGTCCAGACCCTGGGTGAGCTATAAAACACTCACTTATTATTGAGATGTAGACTACTTTTCAGTTAAGCTACACCATAGTTAACTATAGTAAGCATTACTAAGTAAATTTGCGGGTGTCTCGGCCTCTTCATCCCGTTACAAGTGTTCCAAAATATCTCAGGCTGCTCCCGTAGAAGAAATGATAAATAACCAGTAAATGGACAGAGTTGGTGGTAGATCAACAAGCACAAGTGGCTCAGCAAAATGGGCAGGCCTCACAGGCTGCTTTAAAAGGTCAGGTTGTCCATATTTCTAATAATCAACGAATACAGGGCACAACCATTGTTTGGTTAACCAATATGGTCACTCATATACAAAGATGACATTAGCAAAATGTGATTTTAATTTGCGCATCAGCTTTTTGAATATTCAATCTGGATTTGTAAACTGACCCAAGTACTAATAGGTTAGTTCACAAAATACAGGATTGCATGGGGTTGCAGAATAACCAGCCTCATTAATCTTCATTTAGCAGGTCAAAGTTTGCATCCTCTTGTGATTGACTGCTAACAGGAATGTAGCTCTGAAAGTGAGAGCAGAACTCCTTCTCGGTCTTTGCATTTTCAAATGACAAACTTTTTTTTCTGAAGGCAGCCCACGACTATTAAAAGGACCAGTGCTACTTTAAAAATAAAATCTACTTTGGATGAACATCGAGTAGAAAACTGTCCGCTCCCTGCCAAGATTGCTATCATGATTCCCGAATTGGCAGCTTCCCTTTGCAAATAGGATACCACCCACTTTGAGGTGTTGGTATTTGATCAATGGTTTGCTGCAGCAATGTCAGTCACAAACATTTGATACATTTTTTCTCCAACTTGGAAATGGAAGGTTGGTGTCGCTGTCTCTCTCCCTCCTATTTTCAATTCGGATAGGGTCTCAAAAGCCCTTTTATGAGCCAAAATAATGTTCTGACGTAAAAGGGCTTTCATACATAAAGACATAAAGAAAAGCACTTGTGGTCACAAAAACTGTGATTTTTCAAATCGCAGGGTTTCCAATAGATAAATTGCTTTGTACATGTGGCTGTGATTGTTAATGCTTCGGTACATCACAACTTTCATAACTCTGTACTACGAAAATATCAGCTAGGAGAAGATGTGAACTACTTTTTTATAATCTGCTTGCCCCCTGAACATATTAGACAATTTTTAGGTCCCTTATTCTCTGGTGAATTACAGGAAGCATATCAAGAAGCCAGTCTTTCAGGCAATGCTCTATAGAATGACATCAAGCAGGCTATACTAGAACTGCTGGGATGTGGTGCAGAGGTTTACCGACTTTGGGGCACATGTAACAAAAACTCATGCAGCACAGAGCGGCAAGCCACCTTGCTGTGCTGCTCTACATGATAGGTAAAGAGTAAGGATGTCCTATAGTTAACCCTATATGGCATATTTATATATTTTCCCTGGTGAAGAATGTTCTGTTTAGCACCAACCCAGGCACCCTTCCACTTTGATGCAAGGGAGCCTACATAGCAGACAGGATTGTTTTTGTACAGAAAGGGACACTATCCTGTGCAAAAACAGTCCACTGAGGCATTTTCCACCTTCCATGTGTGCTGCAGAATGCAGTCACTCAATCAGTCAATAGATTTGTAGAGCACTACTTGTCACCGGTGAGGGTATCCATGTGCTGGCATGGTTCAATTGATTAGCTGAATTGCCAGGTCTTCAGGGACTTTCAGAACTCTAGAGGAGATGGGGAGGTCCTTAGTAAAGGGGTAGCTTGTTCCATGTCTTCCCTGATAGGTAGGCGAAGGATCAACCAATACATCTGCTATGTCGGATGCGGGGGAAGGAGAGAGGGTTACAAAAAGGGATGTTGAGATGAGGTGCCTATTGGACTGATGGAAGTTCAGGCTGTGGTTCAAGTAGGCGGGTATGCAGTTGTATATAGCCTTATATGAATGGGTCAGGAGCTTGAACTGGCATATTTTCTGTACAGGGAGCTATTGGAGTTCCCTGAAGTAGGGGGTGATGTGGGTTCATCTATGGAGATCCAGGATGAGTGTAATTGCAGCATTCTTAATGGTCGGCAGTCAGAGGAGGTGAGCTGCATCCCTTCACAGAGAACATTGCCGTAATCCAGTTTGCAGGAGATGAGGGCCTGGCTGATGGTGCATCTGGAGCTTTGCTTATGAAGCATGCAAAAGATGAAGAAGCTGGAGGAGGAGATGGAGTTGACCTGAGCCATCATGGTTAGTTTGTTGTACAGAATGATGCCTAGGTTCCTAGCGTGGTCAGTGAAGGTAGGAGTTCTGAGGGCCACCAGGATGTGTCCCATGGGGAGCTTTTGCTTCTGAAAATCAGTAACTCTGTCTAATCCATGTTGACCTTCCGGCAATTGTCCTTCATCGTGTGGCGATGTCTGTTATGCAGTCGTGGAATTTGGTCTTGGTGTTGGTGGTTTCTTTGGAGAGGGAGATGATGTGTTGTGTGTTGTCAGGATAGGATTTCATGATGAGTTAACAGGTTTTGGCAATGCTGGCCAGAGTTGTCATATAAGTCATGAAGAGGGTGGGGCTGAGCAAGAATCCTTGGGATACACCACAGATGACTTCCTTGGGTAGGGAGGTGAAGGTGAAGTCTGACATTTTGCATTCTTCTGGTCAGGAAAGTGACAATCCATCTGAGGGTGACTCCTTGGCTGCCTATGTTGTGCAACCTTGTAATGAGTGTGTGGTGGAAGGGCATATCATAGGTTGTGGAGCAGTCTAGGATGATCAAAGCCTCAGTCTCTCATCAGTTGAGAAGGGCTCAGATGTCATCGATAGCTGAGATTAGGGCTGTCTTGGTGATGTGGTTACTGTGGGATCCAGATTGGGAGGAGTCGAGTCAGATTTTCTGTTCCACATGTGAGGAGATTTGTTGGTTGATGGCTTTTTCAAATACCTTGACTGCGAACGTGAGCAGGGAGATTGGGCAGTAATTGTTGAGTTTGCTGGGTTTTGCTGATGGTTTCTTTTGTAGGGTGTTGACTTCTCCTTGTTTCAAGTCCTCAGAGAAGGTGGCTATGGCAATTGCGGTGTTGAACAAGATGGTGAGTTTGCCGCTGATTCTTGCTTCACCTAGGTTGCAGACTTGGTGAGGGCATGGGTCAGATGGGGCTCCTGAGTGGACTGGGTTCATGATGGAGGCAATGTCCTGTAGTGTGAGATGGCTCCTTTCAGTCAGTTGGATGTCTGTGGTGGTACCAGGGTCATTGTGTTGCTTGAAGAAGTCGGTGGCCTTAGGCTCGGGTTTGAAGTTTCTGTAGATGATGGCTATCTTGTTGTGGAAGAAGACTGCAAGGTTGTCACAGAGTTCCTGTGAGGGGGTGTTAGAAATGGGGTCTTTGATTGGTAGTTAGTTTGCACTCTGTCCAAGCAGAAAATTTCACTCTAGTCAGGGCAATGGAGACACACACTTAGATAACCCCTGGTTACCCCGTTGGTAGCTTGGCACAAGCAGTCAGGATTATCTCAAAGGCAATGTGTAAAGTATTTGTACCAAAACACACAGCAATACAGTGTAAATACTACAAAATTGACACCACATCAGTTTAGAAAAATAGGCAATATTTATCTAAATCAAACAAGACCAAACCTGCAAAAATCCAAAACACACAAGTAAAGTTATGAATTTTTAAAGTAAAGAGAGTCTTACTCCATAGAAAACAATGGAAACGTTGTTACACAAAGTACCTGGTTTGCATCAGAAATGCAACCCCAAGGGCGAGCATGCATCGGAAAAGTCAGTGATGCGTTGATTCCTTACTCGCAAGTGGGGCAGTGCGTCATTTTTTCTCTGGTCAGGTAGGCGATGCGTCGTTTTTCTCTCCTGCAAGAGAGCAATGCGTTGATTTCCAGACATGGCACCTTGGCTGATTTTGATGCCCAGTAATGATGCATGAGAAATCCGGCTGCACAGTGATGGAAAAACCGTGCTGCAAGCAGTTGTGCCATTTTTACAGCTGCATTGCAGGTAGTTTTCCTCACACGGCTCCCTGTGTGTGGATTTTAGTTTTTGGTCTACCAGCTTCACCTTTCAAGTGCTCAGGGACTGGATAGGGCACCACTTGTCAGTGCAGTAGTCTCATCAGAGAGTCCAGGCGCTGGTAGAGGAAGTCTGAGTCGCTGAGACTTCAAACAAGAGACAAGCTCAATCCAAACCCTTGGAGACTCTTCACAAGCAGGAATATACCACAAAGTCCAGTATTTGTCCCTTTTCACAGGCAGAAGCAGCAACTGCAGGATAGCCCAGCAAAGCATAATCACAGGCAGGGGAAGCACTTCTCCTCAGCTCTTCAGCTCTGCTTTTTAGCAGCGGTTCCTCTTGGTCCTAGAAATAAATCTGAAAATCTGGGGCTTTGGGTACTACTTATACCCCTTTCTGCCTTTGAAGTAGGCAAACTTCAAAGGAAAGTCTCTGTTGTTCACAAGATCCTGTCTTGCCCAGGCCTGGTTCCAGACTTACCCCAGGGGGTTGGAGACTGAATTGTGTAAAGGCAGGGACAGCCCATTACGGTGTAAGTGACCACTCCTCCCTTCACTCTAGCCCAGATGGCTCATCAGGATATGCAGGCTGCACCCCAGCTCCCTTTGTGTCACTATCTAGAGGGGATTCACAAACAGCCCAACTGTCAGTCTGACCCAGACAGGGAATAGACAAGCAGGCAGCAGGCAGAGTCACAGAATGGTTTAAGCTAGAAAATGCCCACTTTCTAAAAGTGGCATTTTCAAACAGACAACTTTACCCAAAGATATATTTTTAAATTGTGAGTTCAGACTCCATATCTCTATCTGCTCTCAAAAGGAAACTGCACTTAAACAATATTTAAAAGGCAGCCCCTATGTTAACCTATGAGAGAGATAGGCCTTGCAACAGTGAAAACCAAATTTGTCAGTATTTCACTTTTAGGACATGTAAAACACATCAGTACATGTCCCACCTTTAGCATACACTGCTCCCTACCCATGGGGCTACCTAGGGCCTACCTTAGCAGTGCCTTACATGTATAAAAAGGGAAGGTTAAAACTGCACACACAGGTACCACAGTGGCAGGTCTGAGCCATGATTACAGGGCTACTCATGTTGGTGGCAGACCCACTATCAGCATTTGATTTACAGGCCCTGGGCACCTCTAGTGCACTTTACTAGGGACCTACTAGTAAATCAAATGTGCCAATCATGGAAAAGCCAATAACACAAACATTTGACACAGAAAACATTTGCACTTTAACACTGGTCAGCAGTGGTAAAGTGCCCAGAGTAACAAAAACAGCAAAAACAGAGTCCAGCACATAGTCAAAACATGTAAAGCAGAGGCTAAAAAGACAGGGAAGACCATGCCAAAGATGCCAGGTCTAACAGCAGGGCATGTTTGTTGCAGCTGAGGCACCTGGACATCTAGCCTGCCACTTGTCTGTGGCCTTCAGCTCCTGCTTGTTCCAGCCTGATCCAGTGACATCGGCGCTGCTAGGGTTTTCCCACCTGAATTTTCCCACTCACCATTCTTCCCTCCAGCAGGAGCCCCGCCCGCCCCATGACCTATTTAATGTAGGCTACAGTGTGACCATTCAGCAGATGCTTCAAAGACGTGGCAAAGGCAAGTCTGTCTGTGCCCGTGTGTGTCTGGACCGTGCCCAGTGCCATGACCCCTAGCATTCCTGCCCCCCAAAGTTATACCATTGGCTAACTCTACACTCTAGACCCTGGATGCCACAGCAAACACTGTCACTTCACTGACCCACACTCCCTGGGAGGACCTTTCACCTGCATTTACTGCCACTTCACCTGCCACAGCACACACATCAGCCCACTGACCAGTCGCACCCTGAACACACCACAGATGTCACCTGAACAAAAACACCAACTCACATGCCCCTTTCTCGACACACGCTTAGTATGCAAACACATCATGAGACCTGGTTCAACCCCACTTCCGCACCTGCCATCTCCACCGCAGTAACCGAACGATACAAGATCTCCCACCGTGACCACATCAACATGTACGGCGGAGGGATCGCCATCATACACAAGGAATCCATCCAATGCATCACCACAAATAATGACATCACCCCAGCCATGGAAAACCTCAGCTTCTGACTCCAAACAGATGGCAAAACCAACCTCAGGGGCACCCTCACATACCTTCAAGATCGCATCCAGCCTTCTGCAACTTCATCACATGACTTCATTGCTCCCTTCACCATTGACTCCAACAACTACATTTTCCTCAGTGACCTCAACTTCCATCTTGATGACCACAATGACATCAACACCACCAATATTCTCAAAAGCATGAACAACATCAGACTCACCCAACTCATCCACTACCCCACATACACAGCAGGCCACACACTAGACCCTATATTCACCTCCAGTGATCACATCAGGTAAAGCCACACCACAGAACTCATCTGGGCTGACCACTTTATCATTCACTTCAAAATCACCAGTTCACAGGTATCTGCCCCCTGTCTTCCCAACGCCCTCTACTGCAGGTGGAGCAAAGTCTCAAAGGACACATGGATGAATGCACTCAACACCACCCACCCACCCAGCACATATACAAATAGGAAAATCAAGGAAAAATAAAGATATTTCTCGTCGTTAGGCCTCACCTGGGGAGATGTAGCATTTTAACACATTCCCAGGTCTACCAGTAAGTGTAAATCTGGGAATGTTCCAAAATACATGGGTGTGTGTGTGGTAACATCTATGCTCCACCTATAGAATGCCTTTTTTGGGCAGAGAAAATGCAACACAGTGATTAGCGCTGCATTGTGTCACTCTAGATTTATCAAGCCATGCAGGGCTATTCAAGGTGGCCTTGCTTGGCTTCATAAATCCTACTTATTAGTTGCACCCATTACATGGTGCCAGAGCAAAGCAACTGCATGATAAATATGCCCCTAAATTTCAGGACAGAAAAATGGTTTAAAGGAGAACACACTACGGCTCTATATCACAAGATCAAAGATCTAAGAGTTTGCTCAAAACAACTTGTTTTGCCTATGATGGAAGTAGTAGAAAATGTTTTGAAGTTGAAAGATTCCACTTGGCTGGGAAGTAGATTACAGACTCACGTTTCAGAGTCTGGGAGGGACTAGAAAGTACATCCTTGGAACTTCAATGGGAAAATTAGATTATGAGAAACAGAAAATTTTTCAGTTAAACAAAATATAATAATCATTACTAAGTAATCACTGTCCAAGCTTCTACTTCCTGTAACAAGATCTTTCATGGAATTTTCGCCCTGGTGCAGGATAATTTGTACCCAAGATGGGCTGTAGAAAGTGGAAAGAGGTAAGTATGATGGGGAAATGAAGGAAGAATGGAAGGGAGAAATGCAAGTGTCAAAAAGGAAAAGGTGCAATAATGGACAAGGAAAAGAGGAAGGGTAAAAGAAAGGAAGAAGGGTGTAGGAGGGACGAATGATGGAATGAAAGAAGAAGGGAATCGTAGAATAAATGGAAGTTAAAAGGAAAGAAATTGTGAATTCACAAAAGATAAACAGAAAGATGTAAGGATTAATGAAAATGAAGTTGGAGGGATGAAATAAACATTTCTTGGATAGGTTTTTAGTGGCATATCCCTTCAAAGGAGTGGTTAAAAGTGGGGAGTTTTTTAATTTTGTGGCAATTACCTAGTTTCTATTTAACAAGATGTATGCATGCTACATAAACATAAAAAGAACGGGTGATACCTATTTTTGATAGTCCATTTGTATTATTCACAGTCCAGTAGTACTCGACACAAGAATTAATTTTGTTTTGTTATCATTCAAGAACCCATCTTATTTCAGTAGTCTTCAGACACTAGTCTTAACAAAACAAATGCAATTGAATTCTAAAAATGTTATTTGATTTAAGATCTATTAAACACATTATTACCCATACATTCCTCTGTGTAAAAGAGAGATTGTAAAGCCTTGTTATCAGGAAGTTATTTAGGAACCCATAGTTTGAGAGGAGTAACTGAACAACAGTCCAGTGTTGGGCTAGAAGGAGAGACAAACTGAGATGAGTGCCTTTACTCAAAGAAATGGTTGTATCCATCAGAGAGCCGGGCATAATATGAACCATTTTGTCCTTAAATCCATAGTAGAGATTATCAAGTTTTACACACTCCAGGAGAAGAAAGACTATAAGGATGCTGAAACCTTCCTTGGCTTTGTTTATGGCCAGATGGATACTATTGCCATGAAAACCAATTCTCATATTGCCTATGCAGTTTTTCACTAAATGCCTTTATAGGTTGATAAGGATGAGATTTTTCCTTTACACATCAGGCATTTACAGTGAGGTTTAGCTTCATCAAGGGAAGGTGAAAAACAGGGAGCAGAAGAGACGGCACATCTACTCTTTAATAAGGTTCACAAGAATTGATGAGTCACTAGTAGCAGATACACAGGCCCTCACTATGAGTTTGGTGGTCTCGGGACCGGCATGTTGGTGACAACAGTCATACCGCCGTCTGCCTGGCAGTGAAGACTGGTAAATTATGACCCTGGCGGTGTTCACAATGGAATACAGCCAAACTAACTCCAGTACGGCCAGTGCGGTCAGGCCGCCATGGATGGTGGTCGGCACCTTCAGGCCGACGGGGAGCATGTTTCCACCGGTCATATTACGAGACTGCACACAGCCAGGATTTCCACTGCTGTTGCACCTCTACCAAATCCCTGGCGGAAACCAACTCCGCCAGGAAACACTCACCTTTAGGAACACAGACGTGCCCTGAGCCACCATGGAGCCTGAACTCGAAGTCCTCCCACTGCTCATGCTCGCACAATGACTTCAGAACCAGGGACTGCAATGAAGACTACAACTGTAAGTACACACACCCAGCACACACTTGAGGGAAAGGTATTAGTACACATGCACACACAACATACACATCCAGAACGGCTTGTGACAGACATACACTCACATAACCACAAACCCATACGAACACACATACCTACACACACACATGCACACATATACTACACACACTCACACCCAAACTACATACATCACAGCCAACACACACTTGCCATATAAGCAGCCATACCTGCACACACAGCACCACTACTGTCTTACACAATCATACACAACACCACCAACTCACACAGCAGCATCACAACCGCAACTACACAAGCGCTTTGCCAAGCAGTGTGAGTACACACCTCCACATGACAACACATACATACAACAATATGTAACAACACCACAATACCCTGCATTAACATCACACTGCCATACAACAAACCATATGACACACCACGCACACACCACAGACAACGCATAGGACATAGCCAACACGACACACACACAGACACACATACACACAACAACCACACAAGAGCACACAATACCACCATCACACATGCCAGCTCAAACAATAAACAATTGGCTAAACACATATAGGTGCCAAACACAAACATATCCTACAGAAAAAACATAGCAATGACAGTGGGTCCAATGGCAGGGCCACACACAAACATGCAGCCCAGTCACAACAGGTAGCACAACCAACACACACAAACACATCTCACACACACAGACCAAAGCCCACAAACTCAAAACAGCCATGTAGAAAGAGAGGCAGGACAGGTATGTTACCATCGATACCAACAACATGTTGGACCAGATGTATTAGAGTATTAAAAGAGTAAAAATTAACTATATACAAATTGAAGGCCATTGGCCAGTTCATAGTCATTGGTGCCGAAGGCTCAAATGGCATCTCACTGTGCCCCAACTTGACTTCTGACTGCAAAATACCCTCTACAGGGTAGGGGCATCAAGGGGGCAGGCAGGCACCTCAGGGATTGGGGAGTGGTGGATTTCGGATTGGGAGCGGGGTCCTTGGGTCTAGGCTTGGGAGAGGCAGATCTCTTGGCAGGGGGAGGGGCATGGGCACTAGCAAGGGAGGACTTGGAGGTGGAAGGGCTGGACTTGGGCAGGGACACAGAACACTTGGGGGTCTCATGAGGTAGGAGAGGGGTAGGGAACAGGGAAAACTCAGAGAGGAAATACTTTTTAGACATATGGGGCGGTCAAGGCAAAAGGGTTTGGGAGTGGAGGGAGAGGGAGTGGTTGTCAGACATGTAAGTGTGCATGCCTTGGGCGCAGTTACATGCATAGAATGCTTGTGGGAATGAGATGTCTGTTGGGTGGGTGAGTGCGGGCGTTTAGTTGTTTTGGGAGGAGGTGGGGAGGAGGTGCAGGTATGGTACATGTGCTGTATGTGGGGGTGTCAGTGGTTGTAGTGGGTGCAGATATGGTGACAGGGATGGAGTCTGTGGGTCTGCTATTATGCTGACTGTGGGTAAGATGGGACTGGTGGCTGGATCAATCCATGATGGTGTGGTGGCTGCAGGTGAGTCTAGTGTAGTGTCTGTGTGGGAGGGGGTGGCTGGAAAGTCAGTGCAGGGAGTGGATGTTGGTGTGTCTGCAGGTGGCTGTTGCTTGTGTGCATGCTGGTGGTAGGTCTTGTGGTGCTTGTGTTTGTTTGAGCTATCCTGGTCTGTTGAGGTGGATGCATGCCTGTGTGAACGTATGCATTGGATGGGTATGAGGAGAGGGGTCTTGGATTGGAAAGAGGTAGTTGGAGGGGGACAGGAGACAAAGGGACACTGGCTGCTGTCAGAGAGGAGGGTAGAGCCTAAAAGGATCTCTGTAGGCCAGCCATGGCACCCTCCTGGAACGCATTGCTCTGTTGGCCCTGAGCTGCCAGTCCCTGGATGGCATTCACGATGGTCGATTGACCCACAAAGATGGACCTCAGGAGGTCAATAGCCTCCGCACTGAGGGCAGCAGGGCTGCCTGTGGCAGGGTAAGAGGTGCCTATGGCAAAGGAGACACCCACCCTCCTGGGTGAGCAGGCAGAGGCAACTGGGTGGGGAACAACAGGGAGGGTGGTGGTAGTAAGGGGGGGTGGTGGGCATAGATGGAGCTGGGGTGGCCCGCGATGGGTCCGCCATCACCAGGGAGGGTCCACTGGAGGAGGATTCCGAGGATGAGGTATTTTATCCAGTCTCCCCATCGCCCTCTGTCCCACTGGGTCCGTCAGTGTCGCTGGTGCCAGCTTCCAGGGTCCATGGGCTGCTGCTTCCCCACTCAACTGTGCCCCTTCTCCTTCACCAGACTATGGTGATGCACACAATGAAAGAGAGAGTAAGAGAGAGAGACAGGGGGCACAATGGTTAACATATACCTACCATTGGCAAAGCTACATGTGTACATCTGTCACAGTAATTATCATGGCTAGGACAGCGCATTTGCTAATCGACATTACCTACATCATGTCATTACATGTCACTACTACCCACACCTGTCTGCCAACCCTCACACCTACAGCTATACCTAAGTAGGAGTGCACTACTATACTCATCCCCATTATGCCAACCTAAGCCCTTTAGCTGGCATTGCATGCCCTCTATGCAGAAGCAATAGTATGCCAGAATACACATCTTACCCCTCAATACTCCTTTCACCCATTGGATGTGCAGCTGACAAGACACAACACATCAGGCCTCTACCTGCCCAACACCTGATATGTCCTCTGTAACATGTCCATTACAGTAGTTACAACTCCACTCACTGACCACACAGCACCTACCAGGCATTTTACATGGCTGCCCACTCAGTATACCATTGACACTATGGAGGACTACTCAATCTGAGGTATAGGCATGCTAATAGACTGACCCATTCACAGAGCCAGAGCAGGTGACACACAACACATACATCACTACCCAGCAGACTGCTAAGTGCATCTACAAAGGACCATGTACCACAAGTAAAGCATCCAAACACATCTACTGAGTGCAGTGTCACAACAGATGTACATCAGGAATAATCATACCACTACATCGACCACTTCCAATGCCACCACACATGCAAGTACACCAGTTGGACTACACACCATGACAACTCCAGCCTCACATACAACATTCCCCAAATGGCAAAACGTTCATTGAGGTCAGACAACACACATCTCAGGGGTATATGTATTTGCATGTATTAGGCATACACAGACAAACACCACTGCCAGTACACCAAATACACATCCCACTACCACATAAGCAGCCTGAGGTGACTGAATACAAATCTTCCTTCACATCAACACACCATGTGTCATTCAGTACCCAAACTACTCCTAATCTGCCACTACATAATAGCCAAGGCAATCTGTAAAAGTTACAGGCCATCAAATGTGCCCCAACTCTTCATGACCACATGATGTAGCAGTCAGTCAGCAATGAAGCATAGGACTTGCTAGGATTATGTCCTACATGCCATGCAAACAGCATGTTGACAAATAATGGATCTCCCAGGGCACTTACCACCTTCAGTACCAACTCATAATTTGGAAGTCCACATCCCCACAAGCATAGCTCATAGGAATGCATCACCTGTGGTATGAGACCTCATCAATTTGACATGTTACAGTATCCCAGGTTGGCTACCTACACATACCCTACAGTCAGTAATCACCTATATATTTGCCTAGTTTGCTATCAGGCTAATACTCGTGTCCCATGAAGGCTAGTCCTGTGATGGAACTGTAATGGCAGCCCCACAATGTGTCAACACTATTACCAGTACATGATTTATATAGTCCCAGTGATATCATGAGAGTGACACAGTCACATATTCAGGATAGGCTACACAGATGGGAGTGGATGGCCACCTCAGAGCCACTAATGTAGCTGTCTGGAACTACTCATAAACAATGCTTAGGGTGTTACTAACACTCGCATCCATTGTATGGCCAGGATGGAGTTGCACATGTGCCTATGACATAAGTACATCTCCACATTACAGACATGGGGAGCTATGGAAATGGGAGCAGTACATCCACTGACAGTAAAGCATGGAAACCCATCTACAACATATACTTAGTCAGGGTGCCTAGTACCCATTACTAATTGTTGATACACATGTAGTATTAACTTCAATGTCACTTTACCTACAGTGAGGCACCCAATCTTATTTAAGGCCAGCCAAGTCTCAGGATGCAGTCAGTACTCACCCCTTTGTGACTGCTGTGCTGCCCTCAAACGCCCACCCCCCCTTGGCTAGGCGACCACCAAAATGTGGGATATTAAGGGGGTCAGGGTCCGACAGGCACCTCTCCCTCATTGGGAGGACATCCCCAGCTGGGCCCCGAGATCTTCCAGGCACAGCATCTCAGGTCCCCCCACCACTTGCAACAATGGGTGCTCTGTGGGGCATTGATCCCCGCAGTCCACACTTGCTTGGCGATGGCACACCAAATTCCCTTCTTCTGATGGATGTTGACCTCCATGGGTGACACAGAGAGAAGGAGCAAGTTATGTAAATTGGCAACATACCAACAGAAGTGGACTATAAACAGCAGACCCAGCAAAATCCCACACATACCCATCCTCACGGTTCACATGGCTAAACTCCATGCTCCCTCAATGCATGTACTCCCTTCACAGGAACACGTATGCCATTCACCCTCACACGCCCCCCTATTACACATGATTATGGCATTGGGCTCACTTGTTCCTCTGGTGCCCCATACAGCAGTTCATACAGGGGTAGGACCCCTTCTACCATCTTCTCAAGCTCTTCTTGGGTGAAGGCTGGGGCCATATCACCTGTAGGATGTGGCATGATGGCTCCCAGAGACAGTACAAATCAGCTCAGCTCATGGAGGTCTTGCGTGCAAGAGTGTCAGGAGTCAAGTGAGCAAGGCTGCAGAAAATAGCTGTCACGGCTGCTGCGTACAGGACCGTCACCGCTGGTGGTGATCGCCATTGGCTCCAGTCCCCCATAGGTAGCAATGTTACTCAATGAGGAGTATGTATGTATGTATGTATGTTAGATTTATAAAGTGCATTCTGGCTCATGAAGAACATCGAAGCACTAGCATAAAAGGCGAGGAAACACAAAAACCATCAAGAGAGCACAGGAAAAGAAAAAAATGGAGATACCCAAAAAGAGGGTAACAAGGAAAAAGCCATGTTTTATTCAGTTTCCTAAAATTTAAATAACTGGATTCTTTCCTAGTATTCAGAGGAAGCAAGTTCCAACATTTTGCTGCAGCCACGGTAAAAGCTTTATCACCCCATTTGGCTTTGTTGGTACGAGGAACCTTAATTCTATAGGCCTTAGATGACCTAAGATATCTCTTGGGTTCATACCAACAGAGTCTAGTGGTCAGGTATTGAGGACCAATACCGTGAGCAGCTTTGTAAGTCAGGCAGAGCCGGGAGCCAATGTAGTTGTCTAAGGCTACCTCTAACTGAATCCCAGCGAGAAAGATTAAGGACAGCTCTAGCAGCCGAATTCTGGACCAGTTGTAGCTTATTCAACGAGGCTTTGTGCAGATTAAGAAAGAGGGCATTACAATAGTCTATTTTGGACATAACCAGAGCTAAGATAGCAGAGACTCTCCATTCATATTGAAGATAAGGAAAAACTTTCTTTAACATTTTAATAAGCCATAAGCATGTCTTTACAGTGTGATTCACCTGACTTTTAAAAGATAAGTGATCATCAAAAATAATTCCTAAATTCTTGCTTGCAGTAGTGGGGATTGGAAGGGTACCACAGTCTGTCGACCACCAGCATGAATTCCATTGCTCGTTGCCCGGCCCGAAACAAAGAATTTCAGTTTTGGCAACATTCAGTTTAAGCCAGTTAGTCCTCATCCAATTGCTGACTGCTTGCATGCAGTTATTGAAACGATCCACCACCTCCTCCCAGTTCTTATTAACTGGGAAGATTAACTGTGAATCATCCGCATAGGAGGTGGGGATAAATCCAAAGGATCAAATCAAATTGGCCAGCAGGGCAACATACACATTAAACAGGGTGGGGCTCAATGAAGTTCCCTGCCGTGTCCCACAGGGTAATAAATAAGGTGTAGATCTAAAATTACCACAACTAACAGTGGTCCATCTGTTAGTCAAAAAGGATTCCAAATGTTCAAGAGCCCGCTCTCTAATCCCTGCTTGATAAAGGCGGGTCAAAAATTTCTGAGAGATGGTATCAAACGGCCGTAGATTATCTAAGTCCTGGCTATCACCATCTGGCTTCTTTTTCAGGGGGACAACTATAGTCTCCGTCCATGAAGCAGGATAAATCCCGGAATTGAGGACCTCCTGAAAAATCTGAACTAATGCCCGAGCCATAAGGTCTGGGGCCAATTGAAAGATGGAAGGGGGCAGCGGTCCAGAGGGGAACCTGACTTAATTTTGAGAATCAATTTTCTAATGCTGTCCTGGGTCGGAATTCAAAAATCAGATAAAACTTTACAACTAGCTTTAGGATCCGGAAGCACCGTAAAAGATTGTTCCCTAAAAGTCTCATGAGAAATAAAGTTGGCATGAATTTGAAGAATTTTATTCTTGAAGTGCCTGCCTACCTTGTCACAAAACTCCTGGAAGTTTTCCAATTCGGATGGCCTAGAGGGAGTATATAATGCCTTAATCACTTTAAAAAGCTCTCTAGGGGCATTCAATGCCTCCTTGATTTTAGCAGTGTAAAAATTAGATTCAGCCTTAAAACGCCCCACTTTATACATTTTAAGAGTGGACTTCAATATGTCCCTTTCTTCTGGAACAGGATTCAATTTCCACCGTCGCTCCTGTTGACGATAGTTTCTCTGGAGGAATTTAAGTTCACTAGTGAACCAAGGTTGACTAGGCTTCTTCAGGCTACAGGGCCTGAGAGTCTTAGGGGGAGCCAGTTGAACCATAGCAGTTTCAACACCCTCAGAAAAGCTGTCTAACAAAGGCAAAGACAGCTTATTGGCCCTATCCCATCCCTCTTCTAGGGCAGGTGCCATATCTTCCAATTTGATCTGTTTCCATGGTCTAATTACTTTACTCTCAGTTTTATACAAAGGGAGGGGATGATTAGTCAGAATTCTAAAACTCAAGAGATGATGATCAGTTCAACTCAGCTGGGTATTAGTTAATACCAACTGTTCCTCAGTACGGGCAAAGACCCCATCTAATATGTGACCCGCTATATGGGTGGCTGCAGATACTCTGAGGGTCCAATCCAGGGCCACCATAAGATCTAAAAATTCTCATCAAAGTGGATATTAAAATCACCTAATATGATTGCCTTAGATGACATGACTGTCAACATCAGGGCAGTGTGCGCTCTACGGGCGACTAGAATGCAAAAACCCAACAATTTCAAGCTAACATAATTTATGCATTGTGCTGATATGATGTTGTTTAACCTTTTGCATTGCAGAGTTTAATCCTGAAGACTTATGTTCAGCATGCATATAAATACTGTTCACATGTAATGTACTGTTGCAGGCTTTCAGACTGTGTCAGGGTGTGGTCCCCTTCCAGGTCCTTCTAGAAGCTTCCCCTGCAGCATGCCGGGGTGTGGTTGGTGGGCTGGGCTAAGACTCTAGAAAAGGGAGCCAGCCCAGCTCCACGTGCTCACTATTCAGAGGTCCTGGTGCAGAGCAGCAGCAACTTCCTGAGCTCCTGTTCCAGAGGCCTACCTTGATCTTCCATGCCTTGCCCTTTCACTTGGCTGGGTGATTCTTGGTCAGGGCGGTAAGGCAGAGGCTGGGCTGGGGCCCCGATCCCGTTCTCAAAGTATTTCGAGTTCTTGGGCCTAATGAATATGATACATCTATTTGCTCTTGTGAGTGTGAAAGTGCGCTTGATATTTACTGACATTTACATGCTGACATTTGAATCAGCTAGATGCGCGATTCTTTGCTTGTGTGTAATTCTTGATATTCATTGTGCACTACCATTTTATGGCATTTACATGGTGGCATTCGAATCGGCAAGACGCGCGATTCATTTCTCGTGCTTTAACCCTTGATATTCATTGTGCGCTAACATTCCTTGGCAGTTACATGGTGGTATTCGAATCGGCAAGACGCGCAATTCATTTCTTGTGCTTTAACCCTTGATATTCATTGTGCGCTACCATTCCTTGGCAGTTACATGGTGGCATTTGAATCGGCAAGACGCACAATTAATTTCTCGTGCTTTAACCCTTGATATTCATTGTGCGCTACCATTCCCTGGCAGTTACATGGTGGCATTCGAATTGGCAAGACGCACGATTCATTTCACGTGCTTTAACCCTTGATATTCATTGTGTGCTAACATTTCGTGACAGTTACATGGTGGTATTCGAATCGGCAAGACGCGCGATTCATTTCTTGTGTGTAATTCATGTTATTCATTGTATACTACCATTTTCTGACATTCATATGGTGACCTTCAAATCGGCAAGCCGCGTGATTCCTTTTCTGTGTTTAAAATCACAGTGTTCATTAAGCGCTACCATTTTAAGGCATTTACTTGGTGGCTTTCGAGTTGGCAAGACGCGTGATTTATTTCTCAAGTCTAATTCATGTTATTCAAGGTGCACAATCATTCTATGGTATTAACAACCTTTGTACAAATCTGCAATGTGCGCAATTCATGTTCCGGCAATTTTGAGAGAACAAAAAAGCTAGAGTTTTAGATGTAATGTTGTGTGTACATAAGTTTCTCAAACACGATTCATATTATGGTTTAGAAATCATTCAGATTATTTCCTGATCCTCATGCAAAAGATAATACTTGAATTTGAAAGTTGCATTTAACCTTTCTTGATTCCCTCTTAGGTACCCAGTCATCTTGAAGCCTAGTAATTTTAAGTCTATGCTTAGGTTGTCCATGTTTTCAGAATGACAATGATTAAAGTCATAGCCTAGTATTGATTAATATGATATAATCTTGATATTTTGTGTTTTAACCTTTTTGCTTCCTACAGGTATCCTTCCCAGCTGTTCCCTTCCTAATCCCCTTTTCCCCACTTGGACTCTCTTAGACTCTGTGACAATTCTAATCAGAGTATTGGAGCTGTCTTGTGGTGGAAGTGTTGGGAACGTGCACAGACCCCGAGGATCTGGTGACTCTGACAATGACCATAGGTTTCAGCAAATTCATCCAAGTTTGATAAAAATTAACAAGGGGTCCAGGCGGTCGATAAATCAGTAAACCCTCCAAAAAAGTGTGGTTATTCTGTGAAATCTTAAAGGCCATCACTTTGCAGGTTTCAGAGGGGATACCAGCCCAAGTACATGTGAAAACACCCCTGCAAATGATTGCCAGGCCTCCTCCCTGACTCAGGGGTCTATCTAATCTATAATAGGTGTACCATGGGAGAGCCAAATAAAATCAGGGTCAGATTCTGATTTCCCCCAGGTTTCTGTCATAAATAAACAGTCAATATGCCAGGTGTCAATCAACTCACTAATTTCTAATTTATGTTTAGGAAGTGAGCGAACATTAATCAATTCATGGCAGAGCGGCTTATCATAGGCTGCCTAATTCCCATGAGCTATATTTCCTGACTTCAAGGTCCTTCTGTGCTGAGCTCTGGCCTCCTTCAAGGTTAGGGGAGCTTGTACTTCCCAATTGCATGCCTTACAGTTCCAAACTGACTTACTATCAACTGGCACCTTGTGCTTGCAAGGTTTGTCAGTCGCCTTGCAAAAAGATGCCTGGGGGGAGCACCATTATTAAAAAAAAGGGGCAGAATCTCTGGCCCCTGGGCCCATTCGGTGGCATGAAGGTTCGAACCCCCTACTGCCATGATGACATAAGCTGGTGGACTTAGGTCACTTCCATCTGTCCAGTTCTGCAGGACAGGGGGCTGCCATTTCATGCTCATCCTGTCTTGATGCATTTAAATAAGTATGGCATGCACTTGTTTTATGTGAAGGTGGAGTAGGCCTATGTTATGCCATCATGGTTTGGCTCATACATATGACATGCATGGCATACTGGCCTTATATTGCTGGTTGACATATGACGTGCATGTCCAGATATACTTTGGCTGTGAGGCAGTGCAACCATATATATATTTAGCATGATTTAGAATGACAGCTCATTGTACCACATATGGAACTCAACACATGTGATGTTTGTCAGATACTATTGATCAAGGACAGCATTGTGCAGCAAGGATGGAGTATATGCCGCTTCAGCACGGCCAATATTGTATGTGTAAGCAGTGTGTGGCATGTCTACAGTATTAGGTGTGTGCAATAATGATATGTTCTACTAACATGTGTGGCTGCATTTCACATTGTGCATTCTTTCCGCTCTGTTTTAGGTACCCTGTCATGAGGATATTGAGACATGCACCAGTGTATCGTCCGCTAGTGGACCTCATAACCCTGGAGGAGAGGCATATCATTCAGATCTATCATCTGAATCTTCAGACCATCACGGATCTATGTACCCGGTTGGAGCCAGATCTATTTCCTGACATACATAATACCTATGCCACCCATCCCACAGTTCATGTTCTGTCAGTGCTACACTTTCTTGCCACAGGTTCCTTTCAGATTACAGTGGGCTTGGCAGCAGGGATATCACAGCCCATATTCAGGCTTGTGTTGAAGGCTGTACTGTGTGCTATACATCAGGTTCCCCCAACAAGGGGATTTGGCCCAAGAGAAGGCAGACTTCTATGATGTGGGACTCATCCCCATAGATGGCACCCATATAGCTTTGAACCCTCCTTGTGCCAATGAACAGGTCTATAGGAACAGGAAAAACTACCACTCCATCAATGTTCAGTTGGTGTGTGTGGCAGACCAATACATCACCCAAGTAACAGTCATGTTTCCAGGATCTGTGCATGACTCCTACATTCTGAGAAAAAGCATTGTCCCCCAGATGATGGCACAACTACAGAGAGAGAGGGCTTGGCTCAATGGTATGTATACATTTGGATGTGTGTCTCTGTCATGACACCTTTCATCTCATTCTTCCCTACGTCTGTACCTGTATTGTAACAGGTGCTACCTCTGTGCACACAGGTGACTCTGGCTATCCTGGCCTTACCTGACTGTTAACTCCTGTGGAGTACCCTGCCACTGAAGGGGAACTCCGTTTCAATGAGGCCCATCCTCTAGAATCCCCAAAAGGTATGCCAAATCATAGTTGCCTGCTGCATGCTCCACAATCTGGCCCTTACTGGCTGAAGATGAGGAGGCAGCTGGGCCAGTGGCTGGTGATGCAGAAGTGGAAAGTAATGAGGAAGCAGATGAGGAAGGTGCAGCTGACTCCAGGGCAGAGCTCATCAATCAGTACTTCCGGTAACATTCAGGTATGCTGTGTGTGTATTTGCAAGGGTACTATTTTAACATAGTTTGCTGTCAATGATCCGCCTGATTAGGATTTTCAGTGGTGTTGTGAATTGTATTTATCCCTATGTGTGTGTGTTGTGGAAGGTGACTGAATGCATGTAAGGCGCTGTCTGAAAATGTATTACCTCTCTTCCATGTGTACTCTCTGCAGGCTGCAAGATTCACATCTCCTATGGACAGGCCTATGTTGTGCTATGAGTACTGCATTCTCCTGTTCTCATGTCATATCTACTGTAGGAAAGTACCATCTTGCCTGGCATGTTACCCCCATTTTTACTGTATGTATGTTTGTTTTTGCCTGTGTCACTGGGATCCTGCTAGCCAGGACCCCACTGCTCATAAAGTATGCCCTGTATGTGTTCCCTGTGTGGTGCCTAATTGTATCACTGAGGCTCTGCTAATCAGAACCTCAGTGTTTATGCTATCTCTGCTTTTAAAATTGTCACTGCAGGCTAGTGACTAATTTTACCAATTCTGATTGGCACACTGGAACACCCTTATAATTCCCTAGTGTATGGTATCTAGGTAACCAGGGTATTGGGGTTCCAGGAGATCCCTATGGGCTGCAGCATTTCTTTTGCCACCTATAGGGAGCTCAGACAATTCTTACACAGGACTGCAACTGCAGCCTGAGTAAAATAACGTCCACGTTATTTCACAGCCATTTTACACTGCACTCAAGTAACTTATAAGTCACCTATATGTCTAACCCTCACTTAGTGAAGGTTAGGTGCAAAGTTACTTAGTGTGTGGGCACCCTGGCACTAGCCAAAGTGCACCCACATTGTTCAGGGCAATTTCCCCAGACTTTGTCAATACCTATATGTAGCGTCACAATGGTAACTCCGAACATGGCCGTGTAACATGTCTAGGATCATGGAATTGTCACCCCAATACCATTCTGATATTGGGGGGACAATTACATGCATCCCCGGTGCTCCAGCATAGAGCCTGGGTACTGCCAAACTACCTTTCCGGGCTTTTCTCTGCAGCTACCGCTGCTGCCAACCCTCAGACAGGTTTCTGCCCCCCTCGGGGCTGGGCAGCCCAGTCCCAGGAAGGCAGAACAAAGGATTTCCTCTGAGAGAGGGTGTTACATCCTCTCCCTTTGGAAAAAGGTGTGAAGGGCCTGAGAGGAGTAGCCTCTCCTGGCCTCTGGAAATACTTTGAAGGGAACAGATGGTGCCCTCCTTGCATAAGCCAGTCTACACCGGTTCAGGGATCCCCCCAGCCCTGCTCTGGCGCGAAACTGGACAAAGCAAAGGGGCGTGACCACTCCCCTGACCAGCACCTCCCAGGGGAGGTGCCCAGAGCTCATCCAGTGTGTCCCAGACCTCTGCCATCTTGGATTCAGAGGTGTGAGGGCACAATGGACAGCTCTGAGTGACCAGTGCCAGCAGGTGACATCAGAGACCCCTCCTGATAGACACTAAGGTCCATATTTATACTCCATTTGTGCCGAATGAGTGTCATTTTGTTTTACGCTAATCTGACGCAAATTTAACACCATATTAATACTTTGGCGCTAGACCCGTCTAATGTCAAAATATCCTAGTGTGCGCCATTTTCTGGATGTGTGAAACCGCCTTGCATCCATGAGATGCAAGGTAGGCGTTCCCGTCCAAAAAATGACTTAAACAACCGTGCGCCATACTTATCCAACGGGCAAAAATAGCGCACGTCAAACACACCATTACTTAAGGAAAACTCACACAAGCAACATCATTTCTCAAAAAGGAAGACATGGAGGTGATACTCATGCAGCATGCTTGAAGATGCAGAGCACAGGACCAACAGCAGCTGCCACCACACCACCATGGACCCAAAAGGCAAACAGAAGGCAGGAGAGGATTTGCAGGACCAGGACAACCCTTCAGGGCCTCAGGGAACATGACATCATCCAGAGGTACAGACTAAATTGGCAAGCCATACAGCAGCTGCTGTGCCACATTGAGCCACAGTTGGCAGCCAGCTTGCAGACACCCCACATCATTCCACCGGAGACCAAACTGCTAGCTATCCTGCACATGTTGGCAAGTGGCTCTTTTCAAACCACTGGTGCCCTGGTTGCCGGGATCTCACAGCCCTCATTCTCTGCCTTCCTTCCCAAGGTAGTTGATGCCATCATTTCCCTCACACCCTACCACATCAGCTTCCCCAACACACAGCAGAAGCAGCAGGAGACCAAACAGGGGTTTTATCAAATTCATGTCTTCCCACACGTGCTTGGTGTCATTGACTGTACACATGTCCGGATTGTGCCACCTGCTGCAACCGAGCACCTATACTGCAACAGGAAGCACACACACTTCATCAATGTGCAGGCCGATCACCGTGGATTGTTCACCAACATCATGGCAAAGTATCCTGGGAGTGTACATGACTCATTCATCTTCCACCACAGCATCATCAATCGGCACTTTCAGGATGCACGATATGGCAAGGGCCTACTTGTTTGTAAGTACAGAAACCTAGTAATTTACACACAGCACAGCAACCCTGTAGGATACCCAGCACATACACCACTACATTGACACGTGGCCAGGAAGACACTGAGGAGTGACACTGGTAGTCATGTTTGAAATCATGACCCAATGTGATACACACCTATGAACAAATGACAGATGCAAATAACAAGAGATGTCACTCTAGAGCCACAAGGGACCAATTTAAAACCACACAGTGACAATGACATGGCCTTAACTGGCAGTACAACTTGGAAGATGAACCTTTCAATATCTCATAAGGCTACACTCAATCCCACACCCTTCTAAGCAATACGTCCTGTGGAAGGGATGTGTAATGTGTGTTGCTGCAGGTAAAACACCATGAGACACATACCATAATGATGCTGACTCTAATGAAGGTGACATGGAATTATTGAGGCAGTACCAACATCTCACATCACTCCTGGGGTGACATTGCCAGCTAGCAATAAGGAAGTGGACTGTGCTATGAAAACATGTGGGTGTGACACTAATGCAAAGTGCACATTGCTACACATACGGATTGAGACAATTCCCCATATACATAACAGATGTACAGGCAGATGGACCTTCCTACACTAAAACCTTCACCCCCACAACCAAGTTAGCCAGCTTACCTGGAGCAAGTTCAGTAGTGTAGGTGCACGTTTGCACATGAGCCAACTCAGTGATGGGAACAAAAATAGGTTTGCATAGAACTTGTCACACATGGGATAATTGTACATTGTAATTTGTGAACACTTCAGTGCTGCCAACTTATGGAGATGTGTTGTGCATTGTCACCTACCCAAATCAAAGAGCCTCACTGTTGCATTTCACCTGCAATTACATGTGTCGAATTGGATGGAATGTTCAGGCCATATAGTGCAACCATGTTACCACCACAGTGGAATCGATTGTGTGTTTGGAAGTATCATGTCACCTCCAGTGAAGGCACACGGACACTTCTTTCACATTCCATAACGCATGGGAGATACACACTGAACAGCAAGTTTCTAAATATACCACAGATATCATGTCAATCAACCAAACACCAGTTTTACTATCAAACAACCCAATGCAGAAAGAACATCACAGAAGCCTAGGATCCCAGACAATACCACAAACACAGATAAGTCACAGACAACACAAGATAACAACTGCCATGCAAAGTGACAATCACAGTGCAACCAACAACAAAATACTTACCCTCATTTTCTCTTTCAGCTGAACAGGGTTACCGGATCCAGCCATGGATCATGACCCCAATTGCCAACCCAAGCACAGCAGCAGAGCGTGCCTATAATGAGGCACATTGTAGGACACGCACCATAGTTGAGCGGACTTTTGGCATCCTGAAGTCCAGATTCAGGTGCCTGGGCATCTCCGGAGGCAGCCTCCTATATTTCCCTGAAATGGTCTGCAAGATCATTTTGACCTGTGCCATCCTGCACAACATTTGTGTGAGGAGGAACATTCCCATCTATGAACTGGATCAACAAATACCTGAAGAGGAGGAGGAGGAGGATGCTGTTCGGGAAAATTAGTGGGAACATCCAAACACAGCTGCAGGATTGCGTCGTAGACAACACATCGTACAAAACTTCTTCTAACTATAGTCACCATCACCACTTTGTTATCAGATGTAATAAAACACCTCACTTCATCACTCAATTATGCTCTGGGTAATTATTTATGTATCACATGATCTCTAGGAATCATTATCAGAGTTTTGCCTCACGGAGAATTGTAGAAATTGTAGAAATACAGATTTGCATACTGCAAAAGCCACATCACATTTGATGGGTATGAATGTACAGCAAACATCACACACAGTGTTAATGACATATATCCTGTCTATTTCACATTTGAAGGGCAATATCAGAGGATCGCAGCTGTGAGACACATCCATGTTGCCAACATGGTCCATTGCAGCATATGACACCCAACTAAGACACCGTCAATCATAAGATAAAAAAGTGCATCTTACATGAGGCAGTGGATGACATCAGCTATCTCTGCAAGGAACATGTGTGACAAGAAGTGCATCAAACCTGAAAATGGATAGCACAAGTGGCCTAGGTATGGCAAGCATTGCTCACAAGACATGCCCTCCGCAGTCCATCCCAAGTAATAAATCCTGCCACTGCCATGTTTTAAGTCTCTCCCCACCCTTCTCTAAGGGGCCCTGTAAATAGACTATCTGTACCCTGAGAATCTTCATCTATACTCACCCAGACTCCCATTCTGACTCCTGTATGCTTCCCTCTTCAGTATGGCATGTCCTAGTCATAGTTCATCAGTCTTTATGGACTTCAGGTCTGATAATGCACTGCCTGGTAGTTGGTAAGACCTGTAATCAGCTGTCCATTGCTTCCCATGTGAAAGGTCCAGTTGGCCCTAAAAGCTTGAGTCTCAACTCCAGGACTTGTGAGAGACTGAAGCTGCACACACCTGTGAGCACTTCCATGCAGACCAGCCATTTGAACCTGCCCTGTCCTTGCTGCTGCCTGGAACTGGTTAGAAGCTGCCATTTTCTGAATCTCCTTGTTGTGCATTGGCGTACAAATCACTTGTGTACCAGAGCCCTTGGGGGATTGTGTAACAGTACAGACCACAGCTGAAAATGTTTTTTGTTCCCACAATGTTGTTCCTGCTTGTCCCAGTCAGAGTCTGCTCACTGTGTATTTGCCTTGTTCATGTTTGTTCCTGACAGAGCCTGCATCTTGTTAGCCTGACTGGTTCCAGTCTTTGCGTTAACCATAGAGGTTCCCTGTGGCTATATTTGTCTCATAGTTGCTTTCCATGCCCTCTGCTTCCTCCTGGGGAATTGTGTCTTTTAGGTCTATGATGAATCCTCAAATGTATAGTATAGTTTAATCAGTTTACTTATCGTATTCTGTTCTGGGACATGTATTCAAATGGCCTATTCCAGCCCCCATCCCTTGTGTGGTTTTGCATATATTCAATAGTGCCAATCAGTGACATTGTGCTATGGCTGTATGCATGTGTAAGGAAATGCCTCCTTGGCATGGTTACCCCCTGACCTTTTGCCTTTTGCTGATGCCAGTTATGATTGAAAGTGTGCTGGGACCATGCTAAACAGGCCTCAACACCAGTGTTCTTTCCCTAAACTGTACCTTTGTTCCCACAATTGGCACAGCCCTGGCACCCAGATAAGTCCCTTGTAAATGGTACCTCTGGTACCAAGGGCCCTGATGCGAGGGATGGTCTCTAGGGGCTGCAGCATGTATTATGCCACCCTGGGGACCCCTCACTCAGCACATGCACACTGCCTCACAGCTTGTGTGTGCTGGTGGGGAGAAAATGATCAAGTCCACATGGTATTCCCCTCAGAGTGCCATCCCCACCTCACACTGCCTGTGGCATAGGTAAGTCACCCCTCTAGCAGACCTTACAGCCCTAAGGCAGGGTGCACTATACCACAGGTGAGGGCATATCTGCATGATCACTATGCTCCTGCAGTGTCTAAGCAAAACCTTAGACATTGCAAAAGCAGGGTAGCCATAAAGAGAATATGGTCTGGGAGTTTGTCAAACACGAACTCCACAGTTCCATAATGGCCACACTGAAATCTGGGAAGTTTGGTATCAAACTTCTCAGCACAATAAATGCACTGATGCCAGTGTGGGATTTATTGTAAAATGCACCAAGAGGGCATCTTAGAGATGCCCCCTGGATACCAGTCCGACTCCAAGTGCTAGGCTGACCAGTTTCTGCCAGCCTGCCACAACCAGATGAGTTTTTGGCCACATGGGGAGAGTGCCTTTGTCACTCTGTGGCCAGGAACAAAGCCTGTACTGGGTGGAGGTGCTTCTCACCTCCCCCTGCAGAACTGTAACACCTGGTGGTGAGCCTCAAAGGCTCATGCCTTTTGTTACAGCACCCCAGGGCATCCCAGCTAGTGGAGATGCCCGCCCCTACAGCCACTGCCCCTACTTTTGGCAGCAAGGCTGGAGGAGATAATTAGAAAAACAAGGAGGAGTCACCCACCAATCAGGACAACCCCTAAGGTGCCCTTAGCTGAGGTGACCCCTGCCATTAGAAATCCTCCCTCTTGAGATTGGAGGATTCCTCCAATAGGATTAGGGATGTGCCCCCCTCCCCTCAGGGAGATGGCACAAAGCCACCCTCCAGGACAGTAGCCATTGGCTACTGCCCTCCTGACCTAAACACACCCCTAAATCTAGTATTTAGGAGCGACCGAGAGCCCAGGAAATCAGATTCCTGCAACCTACAATAAGAAGAAGGACTGCTGACCTGAAAGCCTTGCAGAGACAACGGAGACGACAACTGCTTTGGCCCCAGCCCTACCGGCCTGTCTCCAGACTAAAAAAAAAAGGCACAGCGATGCATCCAACAGGGACCAGCAACCTCTGAGGACTCAGAGGACTGCCCTGAAACCCGAAGGACCAAGAAACTCCAGAGAACAGCGGCACTGTTCACAAACAGCAACAACTTTGCAACTTTCTTGCAACTTTTAAAGACCTCACTCTTCCCACCGCAAGCATGAGACTTCACCCTCTGCACCCGACGCCCCCGGCTCAAGCTCCAGATAACCAACACTACAGGGAGGACTCCCAGGCGACTGCAACCTCGTGAGTAACCTGGGCAACCCCCCGGACTCCCACAGCGATGCATGCAGAGAGGATCCGGAGGCTCCCCCTGACCACGACTGCCTGGAACAAAGAACCCGACGTCTGGACCAAGCACTGCACCCGCAGCCCCCAGGACCAGAAGGAACCAAACTCCAGTGCAGGAGTGACCATCAAGTGACCCTTTGCCTAGCCCAGTCAGTGGCTGGTTCGAGAAGCCTCCCTGTGCCCTACCGGCACCGGGAGAGTGACCCCCTGGTCTCTCGATTGATTCCTATTCAAAACCCGACACCTGCTTTGCACGCTGCACCCAACTGCCCCTGTGCCTCTGAGGGTGTGTTAGGTGTGCCTACTTGTGTCCCCCCTAGTGCTCTAAAAAACCTCCTGGTCTGCCCCCCGAAGACGCAGGTACTTAACTGTTGGCAGACTGGAAACAGAGCACCTCTGTTCTCCATAGACGCCTATGTGTTTTGGGCTCTCCTTTGACCTCTGCACCCTGTGTTGCAGGTGCGGTGACTTTGAGGTTGCCTTGAACCCTCAACTGTGGGTTGCCTATGCCCAGGAACTTGAACGTGTAAGTGCTTTACTTACCTGAAAAACTAACCAATACTCACCTCCCCTAGGAACTGTAGATTTATGCACTGTGTCCACTTTTAAAATAGCTTATTGCCATTTTTAACTAAAACTGTGTATTTTAGTGCTCTAATTCAAAGTTCCTTACTTATCTGTGTGGAGTACCTTGCATTTTATGTATTTACTTCAAATCTTGAATATCGTGGTTCTAAAATAAATTAAGAAAATATATTTTTCTATTTAAAAACTGGTGGCCTGGAGTTAAGTCTTTGAGTGTGTGTTCCTCATTTATTGCCTGTGTGTCTATAACAAATGCTTAACACTACCCTTTGAGCCTACTGCTCAACCATACTACCACAAAATAGAGCATTTGAATTATCTAATTTTGCCACTATCTTACTTCTAAGGGGAACCCTTGGACTCTGTGCACACTATCTCTCACTTTGAGATACTATATACAGAGCCAACTTCCTACAGCATGGATTTGGTACTGTGCCTCCAGCACAACAAACAAGGGTTGCTAATGTGTATGTAAGGACAAAACATGTTTGTCTTCTGACAGACCAGACACAGATTCACTTCTGATGCCACCTTTTAATGGGGCTTGTGTGGTGACTAGCTGTGAAATTAATCAGCACAGAGGCACTGATGTTCCCTGTTGCAGGGGGAACTGTAGAGCCCACCTTGTGTACAAATGTTTTGATGAAACCTGCATGTTTCCTATTACTGATCCATAAAGTATTTGAGCACACCAAGGTTTAGTTTAGTTTAGTTTAGGGAATTTAGAGAGCGCATGGCTACCCAACGGCCTCCCAGCGCTAAGAAGGAAAGTACCTGCATCAAATACAAGAAAAAGATGACTAGGCAAAAAAGTTAAGTCAGATAGAGGACAGTTTTCATTTTTTTCCTAAAAGATAGTTCTAGAGGTTCTTGCCGGAATTCTAAGGGAAGAGAGTTCCAGAGGCATGCTGCCTTGATTGAGAAAGATTTGCCTCCCCATGAGGGCCTTTTGAAGCGTGCTATGTGTACTAGATAGGTGGTGGAAGATATAAGATATCTGGTGGGGGCATAAGGACGCATAATTATCCTAAGGTAGTGAGGTCCCTTGCCATGCAAGACTTTATGTATCATACATAAGGCTTTGAAATGGTTGCCCTGTCGTCAGCCTTCTAAAAGTTCTGCTGTGCCATAGCTGGACTATCCCCATGTGTGCCGTTAGTTGATCTTTGTCTTTTGTTCAAATCTGCTTTGAAGGATACTCTGTTAATTCACGGGTTGGCTCCACAGACTCATGACTAGACCTGCACGTAACTGTGACAACATGGAGGCCAATACTGACACAGGGTACACATGGCAACATACTTGAACTGGACACCTTTGTGCAATGAACCACTGGAAATATGTGAACACATGCAGCATGGTCTGCTGGTCCTCCACAGCCACAGGAGAAACATAGGTCATTTACATGACTCAAACTATGGTGTACATACCAATTTTAGGACTGGATTTGAGACTCTGGCCCTCATTCTGACCTTGGCGGTCGGCGGAGAGGCGGCGGTCGGACCGCGAACAGACCGGCGGTATAAAAAATGGCATTCTGACCGCGGCGGTCACCGCCGGGACCGACCGCCACTTCCCCACTCCGACAGCCACGGCGGTCATGACCGACGGGCTGGAGTCTGCGCACTCCGGTCCGGCGGTCGACCCAAGACCGCCAACGGTATCATGACCCTGCTTACCGCCGCGGTTTCTGGCGGTCGGGAACCGCCATGCGAACCATGGCGGTAGGCACTATCGGGGCCAGGGAATTCCTTCCCTGGCACTGATAGGGGTCTCCCCCACCCTCCACTGCCCCCCCGAGTCCTCCCCCCACACCCTCCACCCCCCTGCCACCCCCCAGAGGTGGTACGAACCCCCTCCCCACCCCCACCCCGACATGCACATACACGCACCCCGACATGCACACACCCCCAACATGCACATATACACACCCCCTACACACACACATACACAACGGGGACACATACCCGCACACATACATGCCGACATGCGCACCCGCCGAACTACACACATTGCCCATAGGCACAGCAGCACTCCCCGCCCACATGCACGCACTCACACACCCCCTCTACACACTCACACGCACACCCCCATGCACGCACACATCACACAACACCCCCCCCACCCCCTCCCCTCACGGACGATCAACTTACCTTGTGCGTTGGTCCTCCGGGAGGTGACAGGAGCCATGGGGAGGTGACCGCCAACAGAAGACCGCCAACAGAAGACCGCTACACAGAAATGTGGGTCGTAATTCTGTGGGCGGTGTTCTGCTGGCGTGGCGGTGGAGGTTGACCAGTCTCCACTTTCCCGCCGACCGCCAGTGTGGCTGCTGGCGGTTTTCCGGCGGAACGCTCCCAGCGGTCAGAATGCGCACAGCGGCATACCGCCGCGGTCGGCGGTCTTCACCGCGGCGGTAACTCGGCGGTCTTGCGAAAAGACCGCCAAGGTCAGAATGAGGGCCTCTGTGTCACAAACACTGTACCTACCTAGAATGTTCAAATGCCTGACGCATGGGTAGTAGACACACAAGTGACCATGAAGTGGTATCCAACATTTCATTACATGTGAGGGATAACATATATGACATAGACATTATCAACCGTCCTCGATCTTTCTTGTGTATAGTTAGTCATGGGAAATGTTTTGTCCCCATTGTCAAGCAAGTACACACAGCATAAGACACAACAGATATTCCAAACACATATCATGACTGATGTACCTCAATGAATGGTATCTGATGGTTATACACATTTATAATACATTCATACATGCACATTACGCCAATTGTTTTTCATGACGGTCCCACAGAGGCACAATAATAATTTGAACAGACAATTCACAGACATAAACACACAGGCCATTATTCTATTTGTTTAGTAGCGTAGCCTTGCTGTCCTCTATTGATGCAACACCTGCTCCAACTAGAAAATTCCTATTTTATTTCCAAAGTTTGTATTGCTGTTGCGTCAGTTAAGAGAGCTAATCCTGCACAACAACATGAATATTATGGGCCGCAGTAGTATGGGCTGTCACATATGCCCAAACACTAGAACACACACTGCAGGTCATACCATCCTATTTTTGTATAGTTATAGGCTGCATGCATGTTAAAAATTTAAAAATCACACAAACACAGTTTAAGACAGATTCTTTTACGCAAACGCATCAAAAAAACGTATATGCGTCAAAATATTATGCATCTGCATTAAAAACTGCTCACACACATTATACATCAATTGGTCCCTAGCGGTAATTCCACCACCGCACCCCAGGAATGTGGTTATCCATTTAAAGTGTATTGATCTTTGAATGCAGGGGAATTTTCAGGCATATGCATCAACATATTGACGCAAACCCTGTAAGCGTCAAAAAATGACACACAATACAAAACAACAGCCCACAATTGAGACAGGAAGTAATGTCATAGGGTATCCTGTATGCAGAAATGGTACAGTGGGTGTACTTTCACTTTCACTTTTCAGTCTGTGATTATTCTAGACTGTGTGGCTGTGTCTTGACTTGTCTCTGTGAATACTGTGAATTTGTCTCCCTAGTGCTATTGATATTGTATTTTGGTGTCTGTGGTATCCTGTGTCAGGGTTTTTTTGTCATTTATTGTAATTAGATTTGTATTTGCACAGTTGTGAGTCAGTTTGTGGGTATTGTTAGTTGGGGTATTGTTGGGCTGTCTGTGGGTTAGTTAAGTTTACTTTTCCTACCTCCTTTCCCTGTTTTCCCTATTTACCCTTTTCTCTCCTTATTCTGTTGAAATGTTGGGAAGGCCACGTCTGGGGTGAATGGTTGAGGAGGAGCTAGGGGCATTTGTGTGGCTGGTGTGCCACTTCCTTCCCCTGATGTTGGAGGCTGGAGGGCGGGTGATACAGGGGTATCACATGGAGACAAGAAGGCTCAGGTGGGCAAAGGTGCTGTTCCACCATATTCAACAGCCAGCGCAACGACCACCAGCTGAAGCATCACTGGGCTGACCTGGTGGCCCGAGAGCAGGACCTGCTGCACCACCTGGGTGTGGTGATTGGTGGCCCTGTTGGTGAGTACAAAATTAACTAATGTGTACAGTACAATGCTCCTGAGTGACAGTAGCAGATTTTGTGACATGCTGCATGCAATGTTTGTGGACATGTGGAATGCAAGTTGAACAAACTGTGGCCCAGATTTATAAAATTTTTGCAACACATTATCGTCATTTGTTGATGCAAAAGCCACGCAAATTTACAAAAGACAACTTTATTTTGTAATTTAGTGCTGCTTTTGCGTCAATAGATGATGGTAATGCGGCACAAACAAATTATGAATCACGGCCTGTGAGTGTACCAGGAATGGGATGTATTTCACATGGTAATGCAAGGAACCAATGTAGTCCCCATTTTTTTTTAATCATGTCCGAACAGTATTCATGACCATACGTACCAAGCTCTTCCTAACCTCCGCTATTATCTTAGGGCCATATTTCTACTTTGTTTGTGGTGCATTTGCGTTATTTTTGGACGCAAAATGATAGCACACTTGCTACAATCAAATTTATTTTGTTAATTTCCATAGCTATAGTGTAAACTAATGAAGCAAATGCAATACAAAAAAAAATGACACATCTGGCCCTAAGTTCACTGTTTATGTGTGTTTACATTTTAACAGATAATCTTTCACATGGCCAAACCCATATATGCCCTGATGACACCAGATTGCAGTAGCACAAAACAGGTTCATCTCGTGGCTTTTCGGAGTAGGCATTTAAATCCTATCATTGAGTAGCAGGGCCCAACAATTTTTTTGCCTTGGGCGCAATTGCTGGTACTGAGCTAGTGCAGTTAACATCTGTGTCACTTTAGTACTAAACTATATTGTAAAGTGAATAGGTAATCATGGGATCCCTGCTCTTTGTGAATGCATGGTCACAAATGATTTTTTAGCATGATGTTGTGCAAGGGACCACTGACTTCTTCCACTATACTTTTTTAATGACAAAATAGGTTGTTATTATGCTTTTGGCACACTCCTGCTGATATAGTGCAGCATTTGTACTAATGTTAACTTCTCAGTATGAAGGCTGTCACAGACATGGTGGTATGCTAAGATCAGCAGGCCAGCATTCCTGTGAGTGCTACCATTCACAAGGTGCTTTAGAATAGAGACCTACCTCATCATGCTTGCAGAAGTAGGACATTTGCTAACCCATGTTTTTATTAGTGGACAGTGTCAGTTTGGTTGTACTACCACTGATCAACCAACTTGACAATTCTAAGTTGCTGATTCTGGCAAAGTGTGATTTAAAATACCTGATATAGGTACACAGGGCCCAAAGTAACACATTTCAGGTGCAATGACTATACCTGTGCCCATGCATTCTGTCAAGGATGATCAACTAAGACACTGTCAGCATACATCTTTTTGTTGTTTTGAATCAGAAAAGTGGCCAATCCATGTTTAGCGTAACATTGTCATCAAGTAACACATAGGATCCCTGCAATCATGTTGTCATAGGGGCCATATACGGCTCAGGGTACACTGCCAATGTGGCATATATAACCTACATACAACACTGGCACACCTATTATGGACCACTGAAAGCACAATAATTCATGAACGCACATCAACCCACATGAGCATCACACAGTAACTCATTGTCCCTTGATGCACAAGCCACTATACCTGAGTCACTGGTATTGCAGTGCACCAGGAATGTGGCATTGCATGTGTCTCTCAATTACAAATGATGAAATGGAGTACACTCTGGAATGAATTAAGCACAACATTGAGTATTCATGTTTAGCACCACATGATTGTTAGGGCCAGTGCATGTGTGCATATGTGTGTCTATCACTCACTGGAGTGACAGTGTCAATGCATGTTTGCAGTGGTATGTCTGTTGGGGTGTCTACATGCCTGATGTGGAGCTCTATCATATAAAATGTCACACACAGTGATTTGTTGTTCCAACTTTTGTACAGTGAGCAGACATTGAGCACATATCACCCTTCCATGTTATACAGGTGGACCAGCCCCCTGTACAATAGGTGAAGTGGCTCAATTTGCAGACCCAGACGTATCCAGTAAGTATTCTTATGTTTGTCCTGTGTTGTGTTTACAGCTGTTGTGTGATTGACTCCTGTGTGTTGGACTCATTGCAAGATCTGATGTGCTGGCACGTGATCTGATATGTGACTTGAATGGAGGTTGACATATTGATCCATGGAAGAGTTAGACATTCAGCGGCGGAGAGTCATATATTGGGAGTCGAGTGCTACGCAATAGGCATGGGCAGGTGAACAAAGTGATTTGTTGCTACATGTATGTCAAAAATTGATTTGGAGGTGGCCAGTGTCATAATTTAGTCAGCAAGTCGTGCCCTAATTCACACAGAACAGTGATGCAACAGTTTTACACACAGACTTGCGCATCCCTGTTAAGTAATTAACATGTAGGACTGTATGGGTGACTGTCCCGCAGCATCTAGCTCCACATGTTGTACTCCATTTACGTGGCACTTGAGTGAAATGTCATAGGCGTGCATGCAGGTCAAGGCCAGATGGGTGCTTGCATCAATGTGCTAGATTTTGGTAATGTGTCAGTGAGATCTAATGATGTTGACAATTGTCTGCAAATAGAAAAATGATTGTAGATGTGGTTCTCCAATGGTTGACTCAATCTTAGTTGGCAGGCCTCCTTACCTGTTGTGGACTGACTAAACCCATGGACAGCTGTCCAAAGCTTTGTGGTTCTCCTTGATGTTTGAAAGTATGTGTTGAATGTCCATTCCCCACTGAGGCCCAGGTTTAGGGGTAGGAAATATGTGTAGCTAGGTGTGATGGTCACAGTGTAGATGACAGACGTGTAATTCAAGCATTCATGTGTTCCAAACTACAATGCCCCGTCATGATTACCAACTGCATGCCGTCCTGGCGGTTCCATATACAAATCACAGGTCTTGTGTGCTTTGAATTTGATCCAGAAGATAGTGATTAGTTGGCCTGGCACATGTTGAGTACATACAGCATTTGTAATGTGACTAATAGCAGTACAAATATGCACAGATCATTAATAAAGTACACACCTTGTTGTGCATTGCTGTGCTGTTAGATAGTTGATAGGTGGGCTGCGTTGGCATGTCATTCCTCAGGGACATTCTGTCATCTGTACTGTGATTTTGACTGCATGTGCTATTTTTGATGATGTGTTAGAATATCATTAGCACATGTATCACACATTGATATCACTAATATTTGCTTGTCTCTGTTTTTAAAGCTGCCAACATGAATGGGCGGGCAGTACGGTACCCCCACATACTCAATGTGGAGACTTGGCTCCGCAATATGGCAATGAGATATTGTCATGAGAGAGCCACAGGGGTATGGAGGGCATTTAGCCAAGGGGGGCCAGCATTGCCCACAACTTCCACCACCACCACCACAGCTCAGACCACAGTGGCCCCAAGGATGACAGCCACTCCAGCAGGTCCCTCGACCTTGTCAGCCCAAGGTCCACAAGCAGCACCTTCTGCACCTCCCCCTCCAACCACGGCACCAGCACCAACACCAGCTTCAACAAGTGCCACCCATACGACCCCAGCTGCAGTATTGGACATGACTGAATTCAGGACTCTATAATGTTTCTTGAAACATATGTTGCACTGGACGGACATGGTGCAGCACAAGGTGGCCCGCAATAGCAGGAGACTGCGGGGGATTAAGAAGATCCTGAGGAGGGCCAATTTGTGACTTGTTGATCCTCACCCATAATTCCGTCCCCTCCCTACTCTTTCCTCGTTCTTTTCTTTAGTGGGTTTAGGGGGCTTAGGCCCTCATTGCAACCCTGGCGGTAAATGCCGCCTATTGCTGATGGCCGCCAACATACCATGAACGCGGCATTAATCCACTATGGGTATTATGACCCACACATAGAAATCTGCCACTAGACAGACACCCACACAAGTCTGCCACACCAAAGGTCAGTGATAAACTGGCGATAGCAAGACCCACCCCGTTACGCCAAGAGGAACACACCCACAGTATCATGACCCACGAATCACTGCAGCGGTCTTTCAACCGCGGTAAACCATTGGCGGTACACACCGAGGCGCTCAAAATACACACACACTTATAAAACTACACCACATTGGACAATTCATACTATACACACCTGACACACATACACATTACCCACAACCCCTTCCATGAAAAAAAGATGGCGAACAGAGAAAGGCACAAGGCAGGTGCACCCACTCAATCAGAGGCACAAAACACCATCACCCATACACCATCCACGCACCTCACATCACACACCCCAACACATCACCCCACACACCCTCACACATACCACTCACACCACATCCAATGCACCCCAAAGACACCCCAGGTTTTCAGAGGAGGAGCTAATGGTCATGGTGGAGGAAATCGTCCGGGTAGAGCCACGGCTATTCGGATCACAGGTGCAGCAGACGTCAATTGCGAGGAAGATGGAGCTATGGCAGAGAGTCGTGGACAGGGTCAACGCCGTGGGACAGCACCCAAGAGCAATGGATGACATCAGGAAGAGGTGGAACGACCTAGGGAGGAAGGTGTGTTCCGTGCTTGCTAGACACCAGGTAGCTGTATAGAGGACTGGCGGTGGACCCCCACCTCCTCCCCCCACACCTAACAACATGGGAGGAGCAAGTCTTGGTGATCATGCATTCTAAGGGCCTCGCAGGAGTAGCAGGAGGACTGGACTCTGGTAAGTCAAATCTTTACTACCATATTCCCCACCCTACCTGCATGCCATCACAAACTTCTACCCCTACTCTCACCCCTATCACTCCACCACCTCACATATACCCCACTACCCCATCCTAATACCAAGCCCTGCATGCAACACCTATGCATGGACACCCATCTCAGACCTGCATGGACACCCGTCACCATAGCATGCCCATCACAGAGATTCACCCAGCCCACCAAACCACCACGAACACAAGGTCAAACTGACAGGGAAATCACAACCATACAGGGAAACCCATGCACAAGATGGTACACGCAGATACATTAACACTGCATTTGCATCCCAACAGGACCCCTACTCAATGTCGCCAGAGAGGAGGTGCCAGCTACGACCCTATAGAGGCCCACAGTGATGACAGCAGCTCTGCACGCCTGGATCAGGATGATCAACCTGGCCCATCAGGGACCTCTGGACAGTTGGTTACCCTACCACAGTCCCAAACCACCACAGAGTCTCTCCCCTCAAGAAACACCAGCACAGCACCCATCCAGCGGGCCCATGCCACTGTCCCCAGGACACGTCAATCAGCAGTGTATCCACCATTACAGGGACCCCAGGCAACCCCACAAACACAGGACGATCAGGGACCTGGGGACAGTAGCAGTGGGCACACTGTTCAGGGGACAGAGGCACAGGATAAAAGGGAAGCTGGGAGGACTGCTGTGTGACAGGGGGAGGACAGGCCCATGGAACACACTCTCCATGAGGCACTCTCCAACATCCTGGGAGCATACCACCATTCCCAGGAGACCATGGGCCAGATACTGGCCAAGCTGCAGGAGACCCAGTGGCTGCAGGAGGGGCAGTATCTAGGGACCTAACAAACATCTACACCATTCTGGTCACCATTGCAGGGGTGCTGGCTGACATGACCAAGACCATGAGGGTGGCAGTGGCACAACAACAGGACCCTGACACTAGCCTCACAGATGAACAGCCTTCCACCTCCGCCGGCGCTACTGGACAGGAAGCACCGCCACAGGACCAACAGGCCACCAGCACCTTACCCCCTGCAGTAAGAGAACCACCCCGCAAATGGTTCCTGTGATCCAGGCAGAAGACAGAGAACATTGCCAAGACCCCCACCAAGAAATAAGACTCTCCTGATTGTCACCCTTCTTTCCCACTATGTCACCCTGTCCACTTTGAACTACCAGTAGTCCCCTTCCTATGCCCCCTGGGACAAGTCACCTGTAATACAAAGAGACTGGACTCAAACTGGACCTTCCTCCACCATCACCCCTGCCCATTGCACATCCCCCTCTACTTATGAGCACTGAAATAAACACCCCTGGATCAAATACAAGTACTGAGTCTGTCAATTGATTGCAATATGTATCAGGTTAAGAAGCTGTAAACATTTCAATCCATATGTCCAGTTATATATACATTGGTATGACCTGTAGTGGGCAGCAGTACACATAGCAGGAGCCAGAGTGGGGCACAGGGATCTGAAAATAGAGAAGGCAAAGAGTAAAGTCAGTGGCCAGAGACATAGGGTAAGAGGCTGTCTTGTACAATGTCCAATAGTTAACTGAAATGTAAATTGAACGTACAGTGTCTTACCTGTGTGTCACTGGAAGTATTGCTGAATAATGTTGCTCCTGTTGTCAACATATTCTTCCTCTGCCTCCTCTTCCTCACTGTCCACAGACTCCACCGCTGCCACAAGACCATCTCCAGGCTCATCCTCCTGCAAAAAAGGCACCTGGCGTCTCAAGGACAGGTTGTGCAACATGCAACATGCAACGATGATCTGGCACACCTTCTTGGGTGAGTAGTACAGGGATCCACCTGTCAGATGGAGGCACTTGAATCTGGCCTTCAGGAGGCCGAAGGTCCATTCTATAATCCTCCTTGCACGCCCATGTGCCTCATTGTAACGTTCCTCTGTGCTTGTCCTGGCATTCCTCACTGGGGTCAGTAGTCATGATAGATTGGGGTAACCAGAGTCACCTGCAAATATGAAGGGATACCTTTTAGACACAAACTCACCCTTAGGGACAGCCCCATACCCAAACACCAATATATACTGGGTGGGGACCTTGGGCTTACGTGACCGCCATTTTCTATCTACTCACTTGCTACCTGGCCATCAACAGGAGAGGACCTACACTGCAAGTGCTGCTGTGACCTGTGTCTGGAAGCGACAATGGCTTGAGTGTCTGGGGAAAGGGCCCCTTCCTTCACTGCGGAGGAGTTGGAGAAACTGGTGGATGGGGTCCTATGACAGTACACGTTACTCTAAGGTCCTCCAGACAAACAGGTGAGTACACTGTGAGCATGATGCGTGGGCCATGATTGTCTGGAGTGCTGTGTGTGTAAGCCACATGTAGGGGGGGCTGAGGGGCCCTGGGCAGAATGCAGCATGTAAGGTGGTCAATGTATGTGCATCAGGGGATGGGTGGGATCTGGTGGGCAATGAGTGTGACGGTCCGGACGGGTGACTAATTCCCTTTTCTGCTGTATTTTCCCTGCAGGTCAGCACCCACCAGAAAAAGGATATTTGGCGTGCCATCGCCAAGGTGTTGCGGACCCTGGGGTCTGTGACAGGCGGAGCACCAACTGCCGCAAGAAGTGGGAGGACATGCGCTGCTGGGCAAAGAAGACAGCAGAGACCCAGCCGGGGCTGGCCTCCCTACGAGGAAGGGGTGCCCATCGCACCATGACCCCCCTGATGTTCCGCATTCTGGCGGTGGCCTATCCGGAGTTGGATGGGCACTTAAAGGCATCACAGCAGTCACAAGGAGGTGATTATTGAATCTGACTCCTGCTGTGCGTGCGTTGAGAGTTACCTGGGTGGGGGCTATGGGTGCCACTAGGCCAGGGTGAAGATGGCAGGGTAGGTCCCTTGTTGGGCAGGCTCTGAGGCACACCTACACCAGTAGTGTCAGTGGGCATCTACCACTGGGCAGGGTCCTTTGGGTTTCTGGGGTGCAGCTGATAGCATTAGGCATTGTACCCCATGGGCTAGTGACTATCTTACGAACAGGTTGGGCATGGCCTAGTGCATAGGACTGCTCCCTGTATGTTCCCTGGCATTGACCAAGTATATTCTCTGTCTCTTCCCCACCCTTTTTATTTTGTCACCCTGTCCTTATGTGCCTTAGCATCATCTGGCGGAGGAGCAGAGGCACCGGCAACTGAGGGAGCTGCGTCTCACATGGGCCTGGAGGCCGAATCCACCGAGGGTGAGGGCACCAGTGGGATGGAGGGCGAGAGGAGCACCACGACGGAGACAAGAGGGGACACCACAGAGAGCGACTCCTCCTCCGATGGAAGCTCCCTGGCAGTGGCGGACACCTCTGTGCCTACCCCAACAACAGGTACAGCCGTCACCCCCTCTACAAGCACCGTCCTCCCAGCGGCCCCTCAGCGTGTTTCCCATGCCTGCTCACCCAGGAGGGTGGGCATCTCCTTCACCCAGGCACCTCAGGCCCTGCCCCAGTCAGCCCTGCTGCCCTCAGTGAGGAGGCTATTGACCTCCTGAGATCCCTCACTGTTGGGCAGTCAACCATTCTGAATGCCATCAAGGGTGTCGAGAGGCATTTGCAACAAACAAATGCATACCTGGAGGGCATTCACTCTGGCGTGGCAGCCCAACAGAGAGCATTTAAGGCTCAGGCCTCAGTACTGAAAGCAGCCTTTGTCCCTCTGTCTAGCCTCCCCCCTCCAACTTCCTCTACCCAGACCCAATCACCTCAACCCCAGCCTATCCCAAGCACATCTTCAGACCGCATGCACACAAGAGAACACATAGGAGTGGTTCAGGCAAACACAAGCACCACACATCATCCCACAGGCACTCACACAAGCACCATCCCCATGCAGACACACCAAGATCCACTGCCTCCACTGTGTCCCTCTCCCCCTCGTCGTCCACCTCCCTCCCAGTATCATCTCCACTCACACCTGCATGGACTACATCCTCATCCACTACCTCCATTACCAGAACGCACATCATAACAGGCCCCTCACGCGCAGTCACCACCCCCACAATCATACATACGCCCCCTGTGTCCTCTCCCAGTGTGTCTGTGACCCCTCCTACCAAAGTACACAAACGTAAGCAACCACCCACCCAAAAGCCATCCCCCTCACAACAGCATCCAGCACATGCAGCTTCACCTTCACCCAAACTCAGCAGACATACACCTCCTACAACCACTCCCTCTTCCCCCACTCCCAAACCCTCTCCCTCTTCCTGCCCCAGTGTGTCTAAAAAACCTTTACTAGCTAACATTGCCTTGTTCCCTACCCCTCCCCCCGTCAGTACCCTAGGGCCAGGGTGTCCAGAACCCAGCCCAGCACCTCGGCCACCAAGTCACCGGCCATTGTGGAACCTGCAGCTCCCAGAGCCTCAAAGGGGCACCTATCAGTAAAGACAGTGTACCACCAACCCCTGCAAAGGACCAAATCATACCGCCACCTGCCAAGATGAAGAAGGGGCCAGCATGCAGCAGGGACAAGGATCACGGCCCAACCAGCAAGGCCTCCAGCTGACAGAGCCAAGGGCAAAAAGGCATCAGCCAAGGTGAGGAAGGGGCAGATAACCGAAGGCAAGGCACGTCAGCCGACGGAGGATGCAGGTGAAGCCCTAGGTGCACACCAGCAGAACCGCCAGCCCAGCCACCTGCACCGCTTGCAGCGCCGCCAGCAGCCCTGCCACAAGCACCTGCACCGCCGCTGCCACCACTACTGTGAGCAGCAACATCCCCAGTGGGCAGCTTTCTGAGGCTGAAGGAGAAGGGCTGGAGCCTCCCTCCACCACTGGCAGCACTGGCTCCTGCACCACAGCCATCACCGGCAGAAGCCCCGCCCCAAGCACCGCCGCAAGCACCGCCACCTGCACCGATGACAGTAGCACCACTACCAGCACCAGCATCCCCAGTGGGCGGCCGTCCGAGGCTGCAGGAGATGGGCTGGAGCCCCCCACCCCCACTGGCAGCACCCCACCTGTACTGGAACTACCACCACTTAGCAACCTTAGCTGCCGCAGGATGGGGTCTAGCCCTGCCTCCATGAGCTATCATGCTACCTGTCCCCTGCAAATCTCATGCCTCAGACACCCAGGTGGGCGAATGTGTACTGGCACACCCCAAGTACTGCATCACTGAGCACCAAGCCCCCTCCAGAACCAGTGGAGAGATGCATCCACTCACCCCCTCCTTGGCAGGTTGAAGCACTCTGGGCACCAAGCCCCCTCCAGAACCAGTGGAGAGATGCATCCACTCACTCTATCCTTGGCAGGATGAAGCACTCTGGGCACCAAGGGCCAGATGTAGGAAACGTTTTTCATGCCACAAACTGCAAAATTCACAGTTTGCGCCATGCAAAACGCACATCGCGATGCACATTCCCATTTTGCGAGTTGGTACTGACTCGCAAAATGGGAATGCGACTCGCAAATAGGAAGGGGTGTTCCCCTTCCTATTTGCGATTCACATTGCTATGCAGAATTGCTTTGTGACCGCGAACGCAGTTAGCACCCTTTGTGAATGGCTATAAAAATATTTTTTCAGAGCAGGCAGTGTTCCTATGGACCACTGCCTACTCTGAAAAAATTAAACCAAATGGTTTCATTTTCACTAGTGCATTGCAACTCGTTTTCCTTTAAGGAAAACAGGCTGCAATGCCAAAAAAAACAAAACTGCTTTATTGAAAAAGCAGTCACAGACATGGTGGTCTGCTGTCTCAAGCGACTGTACGACGAAACAACGACTGCAAAAAAAACCACTGCCTTAACAACGAGGTCGGAACACCGACCTCGTTGCTACTACTTATGATTTTACCACGAATGCCTTAACAACGATATTTCGTTGTAAAGGCATTCCTGATAAAATCATTAGCAATAGACACCATTCACCCTACATCCCTCACCCCACCCCCCCAACCCCACCCCAAAACCTAAAACCCCCTGACCCCCCACCCACTCCCCAAAACCAAAAACACCCCACCCCCCCAAACCCACCCCAAAACCTAAAACCCCCTGACCCCCCACCCACTCCCCAAAACCAAAAACGCCCCACCCCCCAACCCCACCCTAAAACCTAAAACCCCCTGACCCCCCACCCACTCCCCAAAACCAAAAACGTCCCACCCCCCCAACCCCACCCCAAAACCTAAAACCCCCTGACCGCCACCCACTCCCCAAAACCAAAAACGCCCCACCCCCCCAACCCCACCCCAAAACCTAAAACCCCCTGAACCCCCACCCCCTCCCCAAAACCTAAACCCACACTTACCTTCGCCAAGTCCCTTCTTTGTACCTTAACCACACATGTTCGTTGTTCAGAACATACGTAGTTAAGGCACAAAAAACCGAAGTCGTGGTTAAAAAAAACGTTGTTGCGCTTTCGTTAACCACGACCTTCGGAAAAAAAAAGTCGTAAAAAAGGATGTTTCCCGTCTCAAGCAGGCCACTATCCCTGTGAGTGCAGGGAAATCGCAAGGGGGTCACAAATTGCTATTAATGAGGTGGGTCTTTGCAAACCCCTTGCGATTCCCATCCTGCATATGGGATTGCAAGTCGCAAATTGCGAGTCGCAATTCCATTTCTATCTACATCTGGCCCTAAGCTCCCTCCAGAACCAGTGGAAGAAGACATCCACTCACTCTATCCTTGGCAGGATGAAGCACTCTGGGCACCATGCCCCCTCCAGAACCAGTGGAGAGATGCATCCACTCACTCTATTCTTGGCAGTATGAAGCACTCTGGGCACAAAGCCCCCTCCAGAACCAGTGGAGAAGCCACCCACTTGAGACACTGTGGCTTTGCGCTCCCCAGGACCAAGCAGTGGGCAAACCACCCATTTGAGAGACTAGAGAGACTGTGACTTTGCACTCCCCAGGACCAAGCAGTGGGCAAACCACCCACTTGAGAGACCTGAGAGACTGTAGCTTTGCAATCCCCAGGACCAAGCAGTGGGCAAACCACCCACTTGAGAGACTGTGGCCTTGCACTCCCCAGGACATCGCGGTGGGCATGGAGCCCCCACGAGGAGCAGTGGCATTGTCCCATCTCCGCCTGAGGTGTCCCCCTTACCCATCCCCCTGAGGTGCCTGTGTGTTTACTACCTGATGCCCCTGCAGTGTTCTCTCCATATTGAGGCAAGAGTCAAGCGTGGGCTTGGCCCATGAATTTTGGCCCAGTGGCCCACAGACATTTTTTCGTCCCCCCTCCCCTGTGTACTAGGTGCAGTACTCACCGTCGTCGTCGCCGCCGTCTTTGATGTTCCTGGTAGATGAGGAGGTAGACCAGCATCGGCAGGACCTGTAGTTCGGGCTCCATGGTGTCCTGGTTCTTCGTTGAGTGTCGAGAGGTGGGTGGTTTCCCTTTTATGTACTATTTCCGCCATGCTTTTGATGGAGTTGGTACCTTCCCGGAAAAGCTGGCGGATAGGCGGGTTGTGATGTGGTGGGTGGTACATTGTCTTCCACCTGTCTGTTGGCAGTTACCGCCGTGGTGTTTGTTGCTACCGCCGTGGCTGTCGGTGTGTTAAAGTGGCTGTCTGTGTTGGCGGTTTCTGCCATGGTTGTGATCCTATTTTGTTTTACCGCTGGCCTGTTGACGGTGTTACCGTCGCTTGAAAACCGACCACCAGGGTTGTAATGAGGGCCTTAGTGATAGGTTAGAGTAGGATGTTAGTTTAGTTAGGATAAGTGGCTTGGGGGATGGATGGTATTATATTATTACATGTTTTTTTTTGTGGGTGGGTCGGTGGGGGATGATGTTGGGGTTTATGTGTACAAAAAAATATATATATAAAATAAAAAATACAAAAAATATATATTTGTTTAGGATAAGTTAGTATGTGTTTAGGTTAGTTTATGGTGTCCTACATGTGTCCCGTCATATAAGGGATCTGGGGGGCTGATGTTTAGAGTGTTTAGTTACATGTGGTAAGTATGTTTAGCTTAGGGTAGTTAGGACCAGTTGTGGGTAATATATAGTTAGGATATGTTAGGTTAGTTTAGGTGTTTCCCATAGTTTAAGTTTTATTTCATGCTGATATAATAAAGTTTTAAGTACTCCTTTACAGTATGTGTCATATGCTTGGGGATCAGCGTCTTTGCATGAGTGTACATCGTCAATTTTGTATTTCCATTTGTGTTCCATCCTGCATCTAAATCCCATTCTTGACATGGTTGTTCCCACTTCCAAATGAGCTGTCACATTGGCAGCTACAACAAAGCTACTTCTCTATGCATCTGCATCCATTGCACCCACCACTCAAGGTAACTATAGTTCCCAATGTGTTGTAACGGTTGGTGTGATTTTAATCTGTCATCGTTTGCGTCCTGTGTTGAAATCTTGGGCACTGCGGGACGTCTGCCTGCAGCCTGATGTTCATGTGAACCCCGATAAGCTGAGTGATGTCATAATCTTATGAAGTTCAGTATACATAACTCACACCTATGATTTCTTACATTGTACTCCCAGGTTATGTAATTGTCCATACACCGAACACATCCATTCCTGCTGTAGGGTGTGTGTGTGTGAATAAAGTTTAGAGTCAGATTTCACAAACATAATGATTGTCTTGAAGGGATTGTGGGCCACATTGAGTTTCATCTTGTACATACCTTGGACCTGACATATTCAGTTCTACACAGCATTACGCTGTTTGTGATCTTTTAACTTCAGAAATACGCCTAAGGAAGCACAGATGATGATAAAATCCAGACCCTTGTGCATAGTTATCAGCCCACATTCTTTCTACACTGTTGTATTGACATTCTGTGTCCATTGACATGTTACATGCATCACAAATCTCCTACACAGTTGATGTGTCACATTACACAGAGACAAAGTGGTTGTGTAAGTGCTATTTATTATTTTAAAGTGTTGTAGTGCAATATTTACATAGTCCAGGATTGAAAGTCCATTAGTGTGACGCCTCCTAGTGTGACGGAACACAAGTGCAATGGTGAGGGACATGTCATTGGACATGCTGTGGTGAAGTGTTATTCAGTGCAGAGAAACATGACTTGCCAATGAGGTAGTGAGAGACAATTGCACTGCATAGTGGTAAGGTAAACAGTGTGCTGGAGAACAGTGCATGTTACCAACTGTAGCAAGACTGGCATGTTACCAAGCACAGGACATAGGAAATCAGTGCCCATGTGGCATGGACTGGTGCTACCGGGTACTCCTATGGGTGAAGGTGATCTGTTCCACGTCTTCATCTTCTGATGTGTGAGTCATCTCATCTGCCCTTGGTGGTGGTGGGTTTGAAGGGGCAACACACACTTCAGTGTTTGAAGAGGTTGACTCAGAATTCCCGGTAGCTGCCAACTGTGTGGCTATTAAGGGCATTACTGCAGCAAGGAGGAGCTGATGGTTCTTGAGTATAGCAGCTACATCGCTGTGGTAGGCAGCCAGGTCGGCCCTGAGGGGGTCATGATTGCAGTTGTGCATGCAGTGAAATGTTTGGGATGCCAGGTGTTGTTGCAACTCCCTAACACTGCTGTGGTGAAATCCATCACACACTGTTGTAGTCCTTGCAGTAGGGATTGTTGCACTTGCATGGCTGCTGACTGTTCTTCAAATGACATCATGCACATCCCCTCAAGGCTGACTGCCATATTTAGCATCCCCACCCGCACCTCCTTGGCCAGCTCCTGCTGTACTCCCATTAATGTCCTCAAAGGTGGTACCAGTGTCATCAGAGTCCTCAGCTGGGTTGGAGCTGGCAGGTCGCACTATTGAGGTGGTGGGTGGGTCCTCTGTGATGGCTGCTACATCTGTGCTCCTCCTTGCCACTGAAGGTGGGGTATGGAGGGTTTCAAGGACATCTTGGGGGGTTTGCTGGCTAATGGTTGTCAGCTCGTCATCCATGTCATTAGGGAAGTCCAGGACCACAGGAGAGCCATTGTCCTCTGCAATGAGATATTGTACTATTAGTGTGTCTGTGCTGTGGCAGTTGTAATGTCACGTCACTGACTTCCTCTAAGTGAGACATTGTAACCTTGGTTCCTGTTCATTGTTCCTGACATTAATATTAGTATTCTCACAGGCCTATGCCCCACCTGCATCTCACATGTAGTGTGGGCAGTTTAGGGAATTGTCTGCGTCTAGGCGTTGGTTCTGTCCAAATTGTGTGTTGCCAACTTCTTGTCCTACTCAACCCTCCCTCTACTTCCATTCGCATGGTGAGGCCTTGCAGTGGCTGTGGGTGTTCTGATGCCACTTGCACCACACTTAACAATATGGGACTGACCCAGTCTCTGATATTTCACACACACCTAAACGTTGCTGAGACCAAGCACATACTATGTATAGCATTGGCATGGCACGATACAGGTGTCAGCAACAAGTGTGTCATGTTGATGTTTGCCAATGTGTGCTACATTGCATTGCACTAATGGGCCTGGCCGTGTTCCATTTCTTCTTATGACTGTGCAGGTGTGTTTCACTAGCTAGACATATATGTCCTCCCCCTCAATGTTGTTGTCTTAGCAGCATGACAGTTGAGATGTTGCAAGGTGGCATTGCAGCTATTGTAACACAGGCACGGGGTGGACCCTGGAATGGGCAGCATGGGTATGACATTACTGCTGTGTACTTCATAATGTAAGTAACAATACATGATGTTTATTGCGCCTATAGACATGAGCATTTGACAGGATTTACACTTTGTTAGGAATTAAAGGGGATTTTTATCCTGAACCCTCTTTTTTGGGTGTGTTTGATCCATGGGCACCTAACTGCCATTTGCTACTTGACCAGCACACACAGCACAGGTGGTAGTGGCAACTGTTGTCAATGGTAAATGCCACTTGCGGATATGGCCTGAGAATGGAAATTGAGTCCTAGTTCATGTTGTGACAACACCAGCTGTCCTGTGACAGCAGCCCAGTTTTACGTTCTACCCTACCCTCCTAGACTGGCTTTGCCTTTCCAACAGCCTTGGCATGGCAGAGTACCCCCATGTAAAGGTTGTTGGTGTTGTGTTGTGCTGTGCCCCTGGTTTCCCCTGCACAGCCCATGCACCCGTGCCGTGCCCCTCTGCCCTTTCCACTGCCTGCTTTCCATGACTGACATGCATTATGTAGTAGGTTTGTACCTCCCCCTGCTTGCAGTTAACATTTAGGCATTTGTGTCCCCATTGCAACTTACCCTGCATCTGTGTTGTTTCCTGGTAGTCTGAGCTGTCCTGTTCTTGAAAATCCTGTGATGATCTCCTCTGGGATGACGGCTGCCACCATCTCCTCCATCTGGACTCCGACCTCCAGTCTGCAGTGCTGCCTTCCTGTTCCTTATCATTTTTTCCTTGGTCCTGTGCTTGCAGTCATGCCAGCGTTTCTTGCACTCCGTGACTGTTCTCCGGACTTCTGCCACACTGTTGATCTTGTCGACAATTTGTTGCCAAATCGCCTCTCTCCTCCCAATTGGCAATTTTGAGGTGACAAAAAGTTGATGTTGGTAGCCGGCACCTCTCTGACCAGTATTTCCTGCTTCTCTGCACTGAAACCACACTTCCTTATGTTCTCCTGGGTCTTGTTTGTGTCCTCCTGGCAGGTTCCTGGTCAATTGGGGTCTCCCTGTGGTCTCTCCTGACTTCTGGGATCCATTTTGGGGCTCCTTATCTCTGTTTGCTGAGTTTGTGCAGCTTTTTGACGCTATTGCGGGGAAAAATGTCGCGAATCCGGTTCTCAACGTCGTAAACCAGATTAGAGTAATTTTCTCCGTGTTAACGTCATTTTGGTTTACGACGTGGCGCAATGGTTAGAGTAAAAAAAAAAAGACTCTAACCTGTGCTTTGTGCCAGGGTGCATCAAAGTATAAATTTGACGCCCGGGTGGTCGTTAACGTTTTTGACGCAAAACTGCGTTATACTCTGTTTGCACCAAATTAGCATCATTTTTTTAACTCTAATTCGGTGCAAAACTAACTCCATATTTATAGTTTGGCACTAGACCCATCTAGCACCAAATTTATGGAGTTAAAGTCATTTTTTGGAAGTTAAAACCTACCTTGCCTTAATGAGATGCAAGGTAGGTGTTCCAGTGCAAAAAATGACTCTATGGCCTTAACGCCATATTTATGGTCCTGTGCAAAAATGGTGCACGGGAGGAAGGAAGGGTCAAAAAATGATCAAAGCTTGCTTTGCCCCATTCTTTAACACCTGGGTCAGGACAGGCATTAGGGGACTTGTGAGCCTATTTTCATGGTGGAACACCATGGAATAAGCCCACAGGTGCCCTCCCTATGTCCCAAGGACAACCCCACCCACACCAGAGGGACAGCGGAGGATGGGGGACGCCATCCCAGGTAAGTACAGGTAAGTACAGCTAAGTATTTATTTTATTTTTTAAGTGTCATTGGGGTCCCTACATGGCACTGGGTGCAATGGCCATGGTGGGCATGACTTCTGTCTTTTCTAAGACAGGAGTCATTTGGTATAGATGGTTATGCGTCAGAAAATGACTCTAGGCAGGTTAGAGTATTTTTTTTTTTACTCTATCCTGCCTAAAGTCATTTTTTGGTGCAAAAACCCCTTCTTCCATACCGCCAGCCCCACACGACTAAAGTCATTTTTTTTCCGCTAGGCTACCCTTTGCACAGGCTTGCACCATTCCATAAATATGGTGCCCAGCTGGTGCACAGAAATGGTACAAGCCGGTGCTAAACTGAGTTTTTCACCAAAAAGTATAAATCAGGGCCTAAGGGGCAGATTTAAGAAAAGTGGCGCTGCACCAAATGCAGTGCCACCTTCCTTGCACCCCTTGGCACCCCCCTGCCGCCAACATGTGTGCGCCATATTTAAAACAATATAGCGTAAAAAAAGTGACGCAATGGCAGCGCTAAGGTAGCGCTAGGGGCTCTTATGTCTTCCGCTAGAAGTGGATATTTCTTTATTACTAGGACTTCTCCCAGATCAAGGTCACTTTAGATGGAATACATGTCGTGTATACAACTATGCAAAAAATACCTAAGAAGTGACTGTAAATGGCAAAAACTTGTAACAAAAACTTTTCTTTGTACTGCAACACCAAAAATGTTGCACATTTTATATCATCCCCATGTAACCTTTATTACATGGTTATATTGGCCAGACCTCCTAAGAAGTGAAGAAGAGAATTATTCAGCACAGATCGACAATCAAATGCTATATACTGTGGGCACCCCTGGTGGCACATCATGAGGACCTTAATCACTCTGAGAATGTCATTCCCTGGAACATACCATCAGTCATAGGACTCATGCAGAAAATTGAACTTGATTACAGTTATTTCCTCTGTGAAGGCAAACAAATAGAGTCGCACGCAGTCCCTTACATTTTAGCATGGGTCCACTTCCAAGGTGACGCCCATGGCTAACTCAGTATATGGGGCCAGGTGCTGGTTTAGGCGAGTTAAATATGCCTCCTAGTCGCTATGACGTCATTTGACACGCACAATGTCAGAATTTTGACAGGATTCTGGTCCACAGAGTTAATTTCTAGTAATGACAGACCATCTGTCTGTCCCGTACCTCCATTAACCAAGGAGCGGTATATTTTTTTGAGCCCGACATAGCCACTACCCATAGAATGGGTCCACACCCAATAGTGATACACGCTGGACAATGAATTATTAAGTAGCCCAGCAGGTTTTACACTTATGGTGAGAATCAGCCTCCATTATGTTTCTTTCCACTTAAATACACTGCACATGCATGTAATATTGAGTCACGGCTCGCTTACTTTCACAGTTTGAATCTAATGATTGGACTAGCTTTACGCAAACCCACACAGATTATTCTAATCGGGAATAGAGGTACCTGCTTTGGCAATATATGCTGGCTCTTTTTTATTTGTGGTAAGAACGTGTTTGTAGCTACCTCAATCTGTCTGAGAGTCTCTATACATTCTGAGACAGTAGTTTGGACGTCCCTTTTACTCAACTAACTAAGTTATCCGGTGTCCCCATACAAGTGGACACCGTTTTTTTAGGGGAGGGGGTCTGCATTCACTGGACCAAGGACAATTGATCATGCACTTGGCTTTATGGAAGGCCTGCATTCATATGTATGTATGTAACCCATACATTCTTGGGAGATATTTGCATTAGTATAGCAACTTTACCCAGAACATTGAGATGAAAAGAGAAGAGATGAGATGGAATGTTTACAATGAAATAATTAATATAACTGACTATACACTTTGAAACAGAGACAGGGTATACACGTGTCCATTAGACTTTGGAATGAGAAGTTGATTTGAACATCAAAAAAAGTTAGTTTTTTATATATATGTTCATGTAGGGCAGGACACCTGCATTTACTTATATAATGTGCTGCAGTGTTCAAATAAATATAGGCTGAAACATGTTGACATTTCAGTTGAAAGAGGCTCCACCTAGGCCAAGGGATAGGAGTTTCTACTACATAAGAGTATGACACTCTAAAGTAATAGCAGCCTTTTCACTGCCCGGATGGTTCACTGAAGAGTAAGTGTAGGAAAGTACCCTCTTTCTTGGCATGGTTACCCCCTTTTCCTGCCTGATGTCAGTGTGCTTGACTGTGTTCACTGGGATCTTGCTAATCAGGACCCCAGTGATTATGCTCTCTCTCTCAAAACTCTGTATTTCACCCACAATTGGCATACTAGTGCCCCCTTAAAAGTCTCCAGTATATGGTACCTAGGTACCCAGGGCATTAAGGTTCCAGGGGATCCCTATGGGCGGCAGCATATATTTTGCCACCTATAGGGAGCCAATACAAAGACCTTGGAGGACCCCCAGTATTGCCATTTCAGCCTTCTGAGGGTTTCCATGCAGCCCAAGCTGCTGCCACCACCCAGACAGGTTTCTGCCCTCCTGTTGCTTGAGAAGCTCAGGCCCAAGAGGGCAGAACAAAGGATTTCCTTTGGGAGAGGGATGTTACACCCTCTCCCTTTAGAAATAGGTGTTGCAGGCTTGGGAGGGGTAGCCTCCCCAAGCCACTGGCAATGCTTTGAAGCCCACATTTGGTCTACACTGGTTCAGGGACCCCCAGACCCTGCTCTGGCATGAAACCGGACAAAGGAAAGGGGAGTGACCAGTCCCCTGTCCATCACCACCCCAGTGGTGGTGCTCTGAGGTCCTCCAGAGGATCCCTAGGTATTGCCACCTTGGATTCAAGGTTGGCAGGGAACTCTGGGAGCATCTGAGTGGCCAGTGCCAGCAGGTGACATCAGAGCCCTCCCCTGATAGGTGCTTACCTGGTTAGGTGACCAATCCCCTTTTCAGGGCTCTTTGGGGTCTCTCCTTTGGGTGGTTCCTCAGATTCGGATTGCAAGACTCCAGCATGAATCCTTGGCACTCTCCACTTCAACTTCTCATCAAAGAAACTGCATCTGGACCTTCCAGGAACCATACAAGCTGCAACAAAAAAGCAAGATGCCTCCTGCAACATTGTATCACAGGCTCCTTCCAGCAACTGCAACAGTTTCCCAGTCGCGCATCCTCTGAGGATAGACCATCTTCAGCCTGCAGCAGAAGGAAGAAGGGATCTCCCTTGGGGTAAATAAGTCACTCTCCTGCTTCTGCAGGCACCAACTGCAATGATGACCGGCTGTGTGTATCCCCTCTCCTGCTGAGAAGTGTGGATCCACCATCATGGGTGGTGGACTAAAGTGGTCCTGACGGTCCTCTCTTCCACCTGTCCAACTTTGGTAGAGATAAGGCCTTGCCTCCCCACCCAAGACAGTACCCCCAGCCACTGCATCATTTGCAGCTGCCAAAGCTTGTTGGCATCCTTCCTCCAAGTTCTTCGTGCAACTTGAAGCCCTGGCCCCCAGTACTCTACCCTGTGATGTACAGCTTCCTGAGTGGTTCTCCGGCAGTGTGGGAGCCTTTGTCATAGAGCTGCATGGGCCTCTTCTGTAACTGTTCTGTCCCAGTGCTGTGGCACTGTCTGGTCTTCTATGGGCTCCCTGTGTCACTGAGGGCCCCTTCTGACTCCCCATCCTGAGTAGAGTCCACCTGGTCCTATCTGGTCCCGGGCAGCACCATTTTCCTCTAACAGCGAGCTTTGCATGTGCTAAGGCTTGTTGGTAGACTCTGACAACGCAAACTCAACTGCAATTCTCCATCCGGCGTGGGGCATCACTTGCACCTTACAGGAAACTGACTTCATCTTCTTGGGTGCAGTACTGACTTTTCTTCTCCATCGGTGCTTCTCCTTTTGCACCTTCATCCGCGTTAGCAGGGGCTCCTGCTCTTCCTGGATTCTTCTATGCTTCATGGACTTGGTCCCCTTCTTCCACAGGTCGTCTTGTCCAGGAATCCCTGTTGGTGTCTTGCAGTCTATTCTGGGTTTTGCATCATTCTTCTTCTCGTTTCTGTGTGTGTTCTGGCAAAATTACAGTGATTTACTCCTGCTTTCGTGGTCGCTGGGGTGAGTTGTGGTACTTATCATTGGGCTTTTCTAACACTCCCAGCTCCCCTCTACACACTCCACTTGCCTAGGTAGGTGACCGGCTTTCGCTTTCCACTTCTTAGTATATGGTTTGTGCTCCCGCAGGCCCATTTCTAACTATTGTGATTATCACTAATTGCATTGTTTTCTAACTGTTTTATGCCTATTTCTGCATACTAGCATATATAATTTGTGTATTACTTACCTCCTAAAGTAGTATAGCCTCTTTGGTATTTTTGGTAATTCTGTCACCAAAATAAAGTACCTTTATTTTTGTAACTGAGTGTTTCTTTCATGTGTGTGAGTCCTGTGTGAATACAGTGGTATTGCATGTGATTTTCCTGTCGACTAGATAAGCCTTGGCTGCTCATCCACAGCTATCTCTAGAGAGCCTGGCTTGTAGACACTGTCTACACTACACTAATAAGGGATAACTGGACCTTGTATAAGGTGTAAGTACCATAGGTATCCACCATACACCATGCCAGTCTCCTACAGTAAGTTAGTAACTTACTTACTCACTCGAGCAGAATACCCGAGACTTGATATGGAATTTGAACACTCAACCTTACTAGGAAAAATATTTCAAAAGGAATGGTGAAGACAAGAATGTAGTTCCGTTGGTGGTAATAATAAAATTCATTACGATTTGATGAGAAATGTTATTTTGGAATAAATGAATTTGATAATCACGACAACACTTTCCATGGTCTAACATATCTAGGGCAATAACGTAAGGTGATAAAATGATAGTGAGCAAAGAGATGTTTACCAAAAGTGACTGATTCTGCTATTGAGTGGGGAAGAATTTGTTTTAATCTATTCCTGTATAGAACCCTATTCACAGGCTTGCATAGGGTATTCAGGTAGTCCCTTATAACTTCCATTGTGGTTTGGGGGCACAGTTCAATATCGCAATTTTGGAAATGCAAAACCCCACGGTGCTGGGGTCCTAAGGCCCCCTCTGCTGCACCCCAAAAAAATTGGGGGGGACATATAAGGTGCACACATGCCAAAAGGGCATGTGTGCTTTACCTGTACATTTTAAAAATGCATTTTTAATGCATTTTTAAATTTTGCACATGGTTACCACCAGGTTCAACCTGGTGGTAAATAGCGATTCCTAAATTCCCAAATCGCATTTAGGAATGGCTTCATACATGTGCTAAGAAATCGCAAATAAGGAGTCCTTATTTGCGATTTCTTATTTAGAGTCGCAATTTGCGACTCTCTAAACAGGGTTGCAATTTTAAGGAATCGCTATTTTTGCGATTCCTTAAAATTGCGTTCAGAATGTCTTTCATACATTCCGAACTGGATTTTTGCATTCGCAAACGGGCATTCGCACCGTTTGCAAATGCAAAAAACCTTGATACATCTGGCCCAAACTTCCCTAATTCGCCACGGGGGGCAGAAAGTCTGTTGTGTCCAATCTGTGATGGGGCACTGCCCAATGCTTGGTTTGGCCTTCCCAACCATTCTATTATTGACCTTTTATTCCCTTGTGTTTAGTGGAATTCCCCAAGTCCCCTTAAAGGGTAAATTGGCAGTAAACTCCCCTTGTCCACATTAGGGCAGCAGAAATACCATTGTGTCTGATTTGGGATGAGGGTCCTTCCCTGTGCCTGCTTAGATACCTCCCATCCCTTGCTGTTTGCTTTTTCCCTCATGTTTTGTTTCTATTGTGGTAAAAATCCCCCAATCCATTCCTAGGTGGGCAGAAAGAAAGTTCTACCTGTTGTGGGGTTGGGACATGGTCCAATTACTGGGTGAACTGCTCCCACCACTTTTTTTGACCTTTTCCCACTGCTGTCTATATACCCTTGTCCAGAGTATATTGTGTCTCCAGAAGTGGGGCAGAAAGGCTGTTGCACATATTGTCGGGTAGGACAAGGCAATATGCTTGGTTGGGCCACCCCCATTCCTTCTATTTATTTGACCTTTTGTCCTTGCATTTTGGGCCTACTATTTCCCTGGTATCTAGTGGGCTTTTTGTCTCCTATATTGAGGGTAAACTCTCCTAGCCCGCCACTTGTAATTCATTCTCACTAACTACATGTCACTGATTCTCACTGAATCCCTTTCACTCATTTACACATGCCTGTGGGGTATCATGATGCAACAAATGTTCTGCCCTTGCTGTGGAATACATACTTACATTCTTGCCCCTGATATTCTGAGATGGAATGTCATGGATTGAATTTATGAAAAGCTGGCAGTGTATGATAAGTTAGCTGTAGTTTCTTTACAAGTAATACATTTTGAAAACACTTCTGGACCTCTTACTGTCCTGTGTCCTTCATCACAGCAGTTGGACTTACACTCAAGCGTACGTATGCTGTCTCCCATCCACAAACTCACCCAATTGTGCAAGCATACATTTAACTGCAGATTTTACTTACCTTATCTGTGAGAGAATCTCATTCAAGCTCCTTGTGCTCAATTTTAATGCACTATTAGTGAATACTAAGATCTTCACGGCTAGGATGATAAAAAATAAGCAAAAAACTAGAAGAGCAGAGCCCCAACTAGTTCACAATGTATGCTGGTATTTGCCAGTGTTTGGCACAAGAGCTTATTTCTAAACACCAGCAAGTATCATTCACCACAGGAGAGTGCAGTGTGGTGATTTGTTTTAGCAAAATTCACCAGTGGAACATGTAATGTTTTCATTAGTAACACATAGGTAAGTCTGTTACTGGCATGTGGGAGCAGCAGAAAGAGCTCAGTGAGGTGCCTGCTGTAGTGGACTCCAGAGAAGTACTCCCTAACAAGTATAAGAATGGCAATGATTTTGCCTCCTTTAAGGTCAGGGATTGCTAAGGCAGTTCCAGAGGTTGCAAGGGTCAAGACAGAGGCACCAGGGGTACGTGGCCATACCTCCCACAAGATGGCTGCATTCTTCTGAGTCTCGGAGATGTCACAGAAACTCTCAACAGAATTGGACTGCAGTCTGGCAAATAAGGGGAATGAACTGAATGGAAACAGTATCCGAATGCAGGGGGAATAGGCGTCCTTGTGTATTGCTTTCTTTTGAGCCTGTTTTACTTGTTCTTTTCCCCCCCATTCACTCTCTTCACACATGGTGATCGTGGCCACCATTTTGAACACAAACACGCAGCAGCACTCTGACTCACTTCACGCTGCCGACTCAATGTAAATCCATTTCTGACACATATACATTTTGTATGACAATTGTTCAACTCATCCTGTGTACTGTGGGAAAGAACCCCAACGTTCCAATCAAATAATAAGTATCTTATTTTGGCGGAACTGTATTAATTCATCGAGATGACCACACATTTTGCCTGAGAAAATCCCGAACAGTTGCAAACTTGATGATGTCAGTGGTTACCACTGGATGGTGGTTGATCTGCCCAAGATGAGCCCACCTGAAAGACCATTCAGAAGCTTGTGGACATTTCTAGTTAGGGAGAGACTTTTTGAAAATGTTATTTAGTCTAATGTAGTTTGTAGAGTCTGCCGAAGCCTGAGACTTCTTCTTGGGTGTTCATGGTATCAGCTCCTGTCCCTCTCCCAGTCTTCTGCCATATATAGTTTTTATGTTATGAGTTTAATTTTAGCCCTATGTATCTCACTTGCTTATGCTGTTTAGTACTAATATGGCCAATCAATTCTAAACTGCTGACCTGCTCTACGTGCAGCCCATGTTCTGCACTGTCCTGATGCTGCTGTCTACTGATGCTGGGAAATGGTGAATGCCCTGCTTGATGAAACTTTCCTATCTGCTGTCCCATGAAAAGAAGAATAATTCATAATGTGGTTTCTTATTTCCTCTTCAACTGAGATATTCACACCAGTATACCCTAGTTAGTTGATTTTTCCAAGTTATTTTAGTCTTTTCTATTGTTTTGCCCGCTTGTGTTAGCCAGCTCCCACACATGCAGGTCCAAATTTGTATTAGAAATAGGGATGGTTCAGCTCTGAAAACTGATTGTTACTAACTGAATTTTTATGATTTACTGGTAAAGGAGATGATTTACTGATGTCATCATCTTCTGATTTGAAATCTGAATTGAATGTGCATAATGTAGTTTTAATGATTTGTTAAATTCTTTTAGAGTGCTTAACAGTGTTGATGCTAGGTAGGCCAAATCTCTTTAGACGTTTGGTCCCTACGTTTTTTTTATGTATGTTTATAATTTAGCCTTATGCACCATTTATGTTACATTAGCTCTGTGGTTTTAATGAAGCTTTAAAACTTTATTCAGTTTGGAGATTGTTTACGGTTAAATTGGTCATAGTGTCTAAAGTGTTTATGTACCGCATGTTGTTGGTTTTAATTTGAATGTTTCCACTATCACACTCCTCACTGAGTCCAAAGATCTAATCGACTTCTAGTAGGTGGGATAAGGTATGGTGCCTCACCAGCGTGCTTGCGGTTTCTGAACCCGAGGCGGGAAGAAGACCTATGCGGGCGCTCCTGCACAGGGTAACTGAGGTGAAGCAATGGCTTAGTACCTTACAGAATGCAGCAACTAAAATGGATGATATGTCCTGTTAGAAATGGGGTCTTTGGTTGGCAGTCAGGTTCCCCCTGTCCAAGCAAGGACTCTCACTCTAGTCAGGGTAAAGGAGAATCACCCTCAGTTCACTCCTGTTCACCCACTTGGTAGCTTGGCATGGGCAGGCATGCTTAACTTCAGAAGCAATGTGTAAAATATTTGCGAGTCGCAATTCTGAATGTTGGATGGTGTCCCTGACACCATCTGTGATTCGCAAGGGGGTCGCAAATGCCCACCTCATGAATAATCATGAGGTGTGTTGCAATTTGCAACCCCCTTGAGAATGGCGGCCCTCACAGGGATGGTGGCCTGCTGTGGACAGCAGATCACCATGTCTGTGACTGCTTTTTAATAAAGTATTTTTTTTAAATTTTGTAATGCAGCCCGTTTTCATTAAAGGAAAACGAGATGCATTACAAAAACGAAAAATGAAACGTTTTAGTTTCATTTTTTCAGAGCAGGCTGCCTGCTCTGAAAAAATGTTTGCAGTGGCATTCTCAACGGGCAAGGGGTCCCATCGGGGCCCCTTCCCTTTTGCGAATGGGTTACCACCCATTTCAAAAGGGTGCAAAATGCGATTAGTTTGCGACCTCGTTCAAGGGAACACCCCTTCCTAATTGCGGCTCTTAAACCTGAGGTTTGTGCATTGCGATGTGCTTTTTGCACGTCACAAACAGCGAAATTCTCTGACTGTGACATGCAAAAAGCTTTCTACATCTGGCCGTTAATCCTTGGAAAAAAGTGAGAACGCTTTTATTGCACAAAAGTACCTGGGTAGCGTAAAAATAAAGCCGCACGGGCGAGTGTGCGTTGAAAAAGGCGAGCAATGTGTTGATTTCTCACTCGCAAGATGGTGCATCGTTCCTTCTCTGGTCAGGTCAGCGTGTGTCGTTTCTTCTCTCCCAAAAGAGAGTGATGTGTCAATTCTGGACGGGCACCTCGGGTCAAGGGCAGGCTTTGCATTGATTTTCCACACCCATCGATGTTGTGTTGAAATCCATTCGCATGGTGTCAAGGAGACGCGCTGTGTGGGGGCTTGCGTCTTTAACAGCAGCCGCTGCAGGTGTTGAGTGTTGTTTCTCCAGCCGCGTTGCATCGATCTCCCTACCGGGATACAGGTGGAGCATTGATTTTAGCCACGAGGCCAGTGGTGCGTCGTTTAGCAGCTGTGAGGCGGGTGGCCTGTCGAAAATGTTCCCGCACGGCGTGGTTGCAATGGATGTCTGTCCTTTTCCACCAGCTGCACCTTTCAAGGGCCCAGAGACAGGTTAGGGCACCACTTGGCAGGCAGGACTCTCAGCCGAAAGCCCAAGTGCTAGCAGAGAGAAAGTCTTTGGTGTCCCTTGGAGATTCTTCACCAGTGGGAAGTCATACTAAAGTCTTTGTCCTCTCTCAGGCAGAAGCAGCAACTGCATACTAACCCAGCAAAGCACAGTCAGAGGCAAAGGGGCAGTGCTTCTCCTACAACTTCTCCAGCTCTTCTCCTGGGTAGAGGTTCCTCTTGGTTCCGGAAGTAATCTGATTTTCAGGGGTTTTGGGTGCCATTCTTATACCCCCTTCTGCTTCGGAAGTAGGCCTATTTCAAAGAGAAGTCTCTGTTGTTTGCTAGATCCTGCCTTGCCCAGGCCAGGCCCTAGACACACACCAGGGGGTTGGAGACTGAATTGTGAGAGGAAATGCACAGCCCTCTCAGGTGTAAGTGACCACTTCTCCCCTTCACTCGGCCCAGATGGCCCATCAGGATATACAGACTATCCCCGAGCTGCCTTTGGGTCACTGTCTAGAGGAGAGGTGCAAACAGCCCAACTGTCAAACTGACCCAGACAGGGAATCCACAAACAGGCAGAGTCACAGAATGGTTTAAGCAAGAAAATGCCTACTTTCTAAAAGTGGCATTTTCAAACACACAATCTAAAAACCAACTTCACTAAAAGATGTATTTTTAAATTGTGAGTTCAGAGACACTAAACTCCACATTTCTATTTGCTCCCAAAGGGAATCTGCGCTTTAGTCACATTTAAAGGCAGCCCCCATGTTAACCTATGAGAGAGATAGGCCTTGCAACAGTGAAAACCGAATTTGTCCCACCTTTAATATGCACTGTACCCTGCCCCTGTGGCTACCGATGGCCTACCTTAGAGGTACCTTACATGTATAAAGAGGGAAGGTTTAGGCCTGGCAATTGGGTACACTTGCCAGGTTGAATTGGCAGTTTCAAACTATACACACAGACACTGCAGTGGCAGGTCGGAGCCATGTTTACAGGGCTACTAATGTGGGTTGAACAACCAGTGCGGCAGGCCCACTAGTAGCATTTGATTTACAGGCCCTGGGAACCTCTTGTGCACTTTACTAAGTGCTTACTAGTATATCAAATATGTCAATCATGGATAAGCCAATGTACACATACAATTTATACAGAGTACACTTTCACTTTAGCACTGGTCAGCAGTGGTAAAGTGTTGAGAGCAAACAAAAACAGCAAAAACAGCACACAGAAGCGACCTGGGAAGTAGGGGCAAAAAGTCAGGGAAGACCATGCTAATTATGCCAAGTCTAACATGTCTAATGAAATCTCGCTTCTGAAACAAAAAAATGAAAATTTGGAAAACAGCAACAGATGTAACAACCTCAGAATTGATGGCATCCTTAAAGGGGCGGAGGGCTTAGACATGCTTGCCTTTCTTAAAGCACACATTCAGAATATAGTTGGGCTCAAGGATGGGACAATCCTCAATTTACAACGTGCTCATCGTGCAGGCCCTATATCTTTGGGATAATCATCATCATCAGAGGAATAATGGTTCTTTTTTTGAAATATACCAAGTTACTTTTAGTTTTTCAGTGGCCAAACAAACGAAGCAAATGTTATGGTCTGGTCTGAAGGTCTTCTTTTCACAGGATGTGGCTCATGCAACTGCGGCTCATCGCAAGACATTTCTGTATCTTCGCCCTGATCCACGCTCCATGAAAGCTTGATATGGCCTTGTGCATCCTTTTTTTCCAAGTTGACGTTTAAGGAGAGGCCTTATTCATTTGATTCCCCAGAAGATCTAAGGAAATTCATTTTTCAACTGAAGGGTGAAGGCATGGACCTTAGAAAGTCTTGAAACATGTCTACTTTCTTATCATTATTATTGTGCCTCCTTTTTATGTTTCATGTCTCGCCCGGTCCCTCCCCAGTTGTATGTACCTTACCCACCCCTAACCTATTGTATATATAATGTCCTCATTTGTCGGTAAGTGCTTTTTATCAGTCATTGAGGCAAATTCTCTATTTTGGCATTCCTCTGTTGTAATTCTATTACATGTTCTCCACTGCTTTCCCAAACTTTTATGTTACCTATTGACTGTCTCCATGGCTTTCAGCACGCATCTCTGGCTGGCTGTAGTTTGCCTTGCCTCTTCTTCTTTGCACTTCTCCACCCCTCCTTGATATTGCTGTTGCACTGGACAGGTCTTTGTTTCATTATGGTTGAAACCTTTCAGCTTATAGCCATCCCTCCTTTTTCTATCAGATACTATATTTCTCTTCTATTACTTCTTCTTACTTCTTTTACTTTTTCGTTTTCAAATAATTGAACCTTATCTTACAGACATATGTTGTATTTGCATTTCGATGATGTGTTGCTTTGATTTTAGTCTTATATTGAACTTCTCCAGAAGATTTAAAAAGATTGGACATCGAAAATGTTTGAACTTCCAAGACCTCTGGAGCTTCTGCAGGACCATGTATAAACATATCTGTTCTAGAAAGTACTCTGCTGGATGGGGCTTAGCCCGCAGAGGAATGTTTAGCTCTGAAAAAAATTCTGAAAGATATTTTTAAAATCTGTTGGGCATCCTGTTTCTTAGCTAGGGTAATGTAGCAAATTAGATTAAGACATTTAGGGCCAGATGTATCAAAGCTTTTTGCATTCGCAAACGGTGCGAATGCCCGTTTGCGAATGCAAAAAGCCCTTTCAGAATGTATCAAAGGCATTCTGAGTGCAATTTTAAGGAATCGCTAAAATAGCGATTCCTTAAAATTGCGACCCTGTTTAGAGAGTCGCAAATTGCGACTCTCTAAATAAGAAATCGCAAATAAGGAATCCTTATTTGCGATTTCTAAAGCACATGTATGGAGCAATTCCTTAATGCGAATTGGGCATTAAGGAATCGCTATTACCACCAAGTTGAACTTGGTGGTAACCATGTGCAAATTTTAAAAATGCATTTAAAATGCATTTTTTTAATTTACATGTAAAGCACACATGCCCTTTTGGCATGTTTGCACCTTACATGGTGTTAAAAAATATTTTACGGTGCAGCAGAGGGGGCCTTAGGCCACCAGCACCCTGGACTTTGCATTTCTGAAAATTACAAATTCCAGTTAGGAATTCGCAATTTGGGACATGCAAAATATTTGCAAATATGGGCCGACAGGCCCATAGATGCGAATAGGGGCCGGTATCGCAATTTGCAATCCGGTAATAGCATTTGCGATTTTAAGAAATCGCTATTACCGAATCGCAAATATGATACATTGCATTTTGTGAATCAGAAATATCTTCTTTTTTTTTTTATCGCTATTTCTGATTCGCAAAAGGCTTTTTTCATACATCTGGCCCTTAGAAATGACTGCCAACAGGAGGTAATTTATTCAAGCATTTTCAGGAACCGCTTGTAGGAAAATTGAATATTATGTGGTGTGGGGGTTGGTCCTCACCATCTAATACTCTCACAATAACCCAAAGATGGTCCTTGGAGTAAATTCTTAGCTCAGTCCTGGTAGTGTGGCAACGAGCAGTCTAGCTTTACTTAAAGGAACATGAGTCAAGCATTTCAGAGCACCAATGTGGACGATAAGTAACTGACACAACTCAAAACAAATCAACACCAAGTTACAAAAATAGAGCCTATTTTTATCTTAAAAAAGACACCAAAATGAACAGAATTTAATAAGTATAACTGAAGTTATATATTTTAAAAGGAAAATTAAATCACAACAGAACTTGCATTTAAACATTGCATTGACGTCTATGGAGAAAAATCACTAGTTGCAAAACAGTACTCAGAAAGCGATTTGCATAGAACCATTTTGAGGTTACGGTTGTGCAGACCCTAGGACCTGATCATGACAGTCAGTGCAGTTTTACCTGGCCCGTGGTATCCAGGTGCAGCGTTGTCCTGGCTGTCTGTGGTGCTGAATGGGACTTGCGCTGACATCAATGGCAGAGAGCCACTGTTTACAAAAGACCACTTGGAGATTAAGGCTCTGAGGTTCCTGGGTCTAGGCTATGACAGTCATTTTTCTTCTACCTGGTCTATGGTGTCTGGGTACAGAGTTGTCCTGGATGTCCCTGGTGCTGAACGGGACTCACACTGGTACTCATTTTACCACTTACATGATGGTGCTGACAAAGGGTTGCAAAATCTTAGCTTTCACTAAACCATTTTTAACTCAATACAACATGTGCCTATGTGTAGTAAAGTGGAATATCATGTAGTGAGGTGTCATACATCTCACTGTGCAATAATCTCACAATAACCCAAAAAGGGTCCTTTGGATTTACACTAATAAATCTCTGGCTCAGTCCTGGTAGTGTGGCAAAGAACAGTCAGGCTTTACTAGAGGAACATGTGTTAATCATTTCAGAATACCAATATGGACAATAAGTAATTGACAACTAGAAAGCAATCTGACACTAATTTATAAAAATAAAGTTTATTTTAATTTTAATTTAGACACCAATAGAGTTATATATTTTTGAATCAAAATTAAATAACAGCAAAATTGCATTTAAACATTGCATTGAAGTCAATGGAGAAAAAACACTTAGAGGTTGAATCCCACCAGGGCACGACTGCCAGTTCAGTTTTATCTGGCCTGTGACATCTGGTTGCAGAGTTGTCCTGGCTGTCCGTGGTGCTGAGCGGAAATCACTTTGGTGCTGGTTTTACTGCTTACAGAACAAGGCAGTGAAGAAGATGCAAAAACTAAGCTAGGGCTCAGCTAGGGCTGGGTTGATGATGCTGGATGCATGGTGTTCTCTGCAGTTGCAGCATTGACTGTGAGGGTCAGTTACCAGAATGTCAATCAACAAGCCTTGGCAGAGATGAAGGTGAAGAAACACTTTGGGAACATCATGGGGCACAGGGTCCGGAGGAGTGACATAGCGGCCTGAAATATCGAGACAGGTGAGACTACAACTCCCAGAAGAAACTAGACCACCTAGATTTGGGTGATACCACATTTTGCAGGTAACTTAATGCCACAAGTCCATGGGAGACTGAGGGTGCTTCTGGCATCCACAGGGAGCCCTCTGGTCAGGAGTGCTGAGTTTGGGCCAAGGACGAGGGTCATTCATTCAGTTCTCAGTCTGTTGCCTCAGGGACAGAGTATCCCTCTTTAGCTTTTTTGCAGTGGGCTAAGTCTGGTTGTCAGTGACAGAAGGCTCCTCTTATTCCTTCTTCAAGGTCAGTAACTCAAATCTGAGGTTCTGGTGTCAGAACGTTGATCCTGGAATTAGGGAAGCTAGGGCTGTGAAGGCTAGTGCCATAGGCAACTAGCTCCTACAGCTAATCTTTCCCTGAGGTGACCACATCCGGTGATGTGGGTCACCTTTTACTACATAGAACCTTATATTCTGCCACTCTAAAGATGGCAGAAATCAACATTTAGTGCACAGACTGGGCTGCTCACCCTAGAGGTGTGGTCATGCATACCTTATTTCCCTCCTGACCATAAGCAAGCGTGCCTTGGGTAGGGGGTGGCGTGTGTCCTCCTCTGGTAGACAGCATATATGACTTTCAAGGGAGATGAAGCATTTGAAGCTCATAACACTGAAGTGCTAATTCACTAGCCTGGCTGGGGAACAGGATGGGTAATCTCCTTCTGTCCTCAGCCTTTGTCTCTGACTCCTGGGAGTGCCCACACTACCTGGCAGAGGGTCAGAACACTGTCTTGGTGGCAGCAGGCATGGGAAAAGCGTGGGCTGACCAGCTAGAGCACAAAGAAGTTGCAGCAAACAGGTGAGTAACATCTAAAGTGTCACCTGAGCACAGAGCAGCTATCCCTCAACACCAGATTCATGTCAGGGGAGAGAAGGCACTTTGTTTGACACCACAAATGACATATCTTGGTGGTACCATAATGCAGTCAGCAACCCAGGTCTGCCCGGGTTCAAGCCCCATGTTATCCTTCGGACATTATAGTGTACTTTAATGTAAAGACAACATGAAGACATATAAGCTCATGTTTACACATCTGTATCTTAAATATAATAGACCCTTCCTCCAGGGCTGCATAGGCCTTCCTTAGGAGTGTCTTACATATATGTAAGGCAGTGTATTGGATTCTGTCACTCATGATGAGGGCATAGTTTAACTCGAGCAGTTTGCACAGCTCCTGCAGTATTCAATGTCAGGCCTGCTATCAGTAGTTTGTTTGGGTCAACGAGGGTGGCACAAACGTGTGCTGCAGGCCTGGGGACCTCTTTACCACCTATGCCCTAGTTACCCCTTGTACTTTATACTAGGGAATTATATGGGAACTAAAGTACATGCCAAATGGGGATACCAATTCATGTTTACCAATATAGAGAAAGAACGCTGGCACTGGGACCTGGTTAACGGGTTCCATTTCACTGTCAGAGTGAAAAACCAGCATGTAGTAGCTCAAATAGGGAGCAAAACGTGGGGGAGTATTTGCAAAGATCCCAGTTTCTTACACTGCTGTCATGACAGTTCCTGTCAGTGCTTTTTTCAGTTTGGTGCAAGGCTCCATCAACATGATGGAGCCCTTCACCAAACTACTTTCTTCTTCATTTTCAAAAATAAAATCCTTAAGTATAATTTCAATTTTGAAAATAAAAAATAAAATGTTGCCCCCACCAGGGGCATCCTACCCCCTACCAGAAATGTTTTCCCGCTGGTAACAGGTAGAGAAAAATAAGCTCTAATTTCACCCATCTAAATTAGGTGGGTAGAATTAAAGGTTTGCCAGTGACAGCCCTTATGCTACAGGGCAGCCAGATGAGTTTCATCATGTGATTAAACCAAAGGTCCACCCGCAGCTATCATCATTGACCATTATGCTGGTGGTAAGCATTCTCTGCCACCATTGTGATCGAGGATGCTTACCGCCCACATATAAATCAGGCCCTCAGTCTTTTTTTTTTTTTTTAAATCTGTTTATTAAACATTATGCACACACAACAAAACATTTAGTCATTGGTAATTTTCCAAACTGTTTACACACATTTATAAGTCACTACAGCGCAGTTGCGCGATACAGTTCCAAGAACACCACTGAAAAATTATACAACTAATTAACTAAGGTCACAGCTAAACACCGCTAATATTATTCCTAATACTGGATACACCAACCGGAAGGTGGGAGGGATAAAGAGAAGATCAGATTGTTGTGCATGGAGGACGGGGCAACATAATTGAGATGTTGGTTGTGAGGGTATAATAGGGCATGGAGCCACTTTAGGGATAAACAAAGCAAGGCATGAGGGGCGTGAAGGCATGGCCCTAGCATGAGCATCCAAAAGTGCCACCACATTACGTTAGGAGGGGGTATGAGGAGGTTAGTGTACAGAATGGTTAAAGATGGGGCAGCTGAGGATAACATACTGTAATTATTAAACCGAGGGATAATGCCTTTGCCGTTGTTATTTTTATTTTTATTTATTTTTTTATTTATTTTTATTATTATTAAGGGGGGTATGTGTCATCCCTATTTTCAATCGCTACCACGAAAGTGTCCCAGACTTCGGGGCCATCCTGTAGTAGGCCTTTGTATTGCAGTAAGCGTAATGTCTGAGCTTCGGCTTGTGAGCGGCTGTGTAAGTCGCGAAGCCAGGCAGAATGAGATGGTACGTGTGGGGCTTTCCAGTGCGTGGCTGTTAGGCGTTTAAAGACAACAACTACCAAATCAATAAATCTGTGCAGATGTTTATCGCCTTTGGCGCGTTGACGTATACCAAGTAAACAAGCGTCTGGGGTGGGCGACAGAGTATGAGATGAAATGTCTGCTGTGGCATTTGTAACCCGATGCCAAGCTGAGTTTATGGGGTGACAGCTCCAGACCATGTGGTAGAAATCTGCTGCCGGAATAGCACATCTAGGGCATGTCGGGTTTGCGCTCGGGTATATTCTTTGAATGCGGGCCGGAGATAAATATGCGTGGTGAATATAATTGAATTGGGTGTAACGCAGCTGGGAGTTGCGGGATATTGACTTAATCATTGTGAGAGCCGCAGTCCACGTTTTTTGTGGTAATGGTGCAGGGAGGACAGAGTCCCAGCATGCTTTAGCGAGCGGTAACGCAGAGCAGACTTCCGCTAACAGTACTTTATAAAGTTTAGTTATGATGCCTTTTGCGCTACCCATGGTAAGAATAACAGTGAGTAGTTGGGATTTGGGTGGTTCATTGTTGCCAGATCCCCAGAGGTTGTTAAGTAGCCGTTTAATGGCGTTGTACGTCAGAAAGGCTCTTGTGTGCATAACCCCAGCAGCCACTAGGTCCGCGAAGGTGCGCATTTTAGAGCTAGAGTAGTAGTCGCCTGCGTTTAGTGTACTTATGTCCCGCGTATCGTGGTTTAATGATAGTGTTTGGGTGCTCGGCAACTGGAACAGCGGTAACAGAGGGGAGTAAGGAGGTGAAGGGGTCTTACTTTGAACGTATCTGCGCCAGCAGAAACGAGCTGCCTCTAACAGTATAAGTTTTGAGGGTAGGCGATTAGGACCAGATAAAAGTGAAGACAGTAACGTTTGCGGGGCCAGATATGCCTGTAGCATTATATATTCGGGGGAGGGGGTTTCTTTGAGCCATGTAGATACCCACATCAGAGTGAAAAACCAGCATGTAGTAGCTCAAATAGGGAGCAAAACGTGGGGGAGTATTTGCAAAGATCCCAGTTTCTTACACTGCTGTCATGACAGTTCCTGTCAGTGCTTTTTTCAGTTTGGTGCAAGGCTCCATCAACATGATGGAGCCCTTCACCAAACTACTTTCTTCTTCATTTTCAAAAATAAAATCCTTAAGTATAATTTCAATTTTGAAAATAAAAAATAAAATGTTGCCCCCACCAGGGGCATCCTACCCCCTACCAGAAATGTTTTCCCGCTGGTAACAGGTAGAGAAAAATAAGCTCTAATTTCACCCATCTAAATTAGGTGGGTAGAATTAAAGGTTTGCCAGTGACAGCCCTTATGCTACAGGGCAGCCAGATGAGTTTCATCATGTGATTAAACCAAAGGTCCACCCGCAGCTATCATCATTGACCATTATGCTGGTGGTAAGCATTCTCTGCCACCATTGTGATCGAGGATGCTTACCGCCCACATATAAATCAGGCCCTCAGTCTTTTTTTTTTTTTTTAAATCTGTTTATTAAACATTATGCACACACAACAAAACATTTAGTCATTGGTAATTTTCCAAACTGTTTACACACATTTATAAGTCACTACAGCGCAGTTGCGCTATACAGTTCCAAGAACACCACTGAAAAATTATACAACTAATTAACTAAGGTCACAGCTAAACACCGCTAATATTATTCCTAATACTGGATACACCAACCGGAAGGTGGGAGGGATAAAGAGAAGATCAGATTGTTGTGCATGGAGGACGGGGCAACATAATTGAGATGTTGGTTGTGAGGGTATAATAGGGCATGGAGCCACTTTAGGGATAAACAAAGCAAGGCATGAGGGGCGTGAAGGCATGGCCCTAGCATGAGCATCCAAAAGTGCCACCACATTACGTTAGGAGGGGGTATGAGGAGGTTAGTGTACAGAATGGTTAAAGTTGGGGCAGCTGAGGATAACATACTGTAATTATTAAACCGAGGGATAATGCCTTTGCCGTTGTTATTTTTATTTTTATTTATTTTTTTATTTATTTTTATTATTATTAAGGGGGGTATGTGTCATCCCTATTTTCAATCGCTACCACGAAAGTGTCCCAGACTTCGGGGCCATCCTGTAGTAGGCCTTTGTATTGCAGTAAGCGTAATGTCTGAGCTTCGGCTTGTGAGCGGCTGTGTAAGTCGCGAAGCCAGGCAGAATGAGATGGTACGTGTGGGGCTTTCCAGTGCGTGGCTGTTAGGCGTTTAAAGACAACAAATACCAAATCAATAAATCTGTGCAGATGTTTATCGCCTTTGGCGCGTTGACGTATGCCAAGTAAACAAGCGTCTGGGGTGGGCGACAGAGTATGAGATGAAATGTCTGCTGTGGCATTTGTAACCCGATGCCAAGCTGAGTTTATGGGGTGACAGCTCCAGACCATGTGGTAGAAATCTGCTGCCGGAATAGCACATCTAGGGCATGTCGGGTTTGCGCTCGGGTATATTCTTTGAATGCGGGCCGGAGATAAATATGCGTGGTGAATATAATTGAATTGGGTGTAACGCAGCTGGGGGTTGCGGGATATTGACTTAATCATTGTGAGAGCCTCAGTCCACGTTTTTTGTGGTAATGGTGCAGGGAGGACAGAGTCCCAGCATGCTTTAGCGAGCGGTAACGCAGAGCAGACTTCAGCTAACAGTACTTTATATAGTTTAGTTATGATGCCTTTTGCGCTACCCATGGTAAGAATAACAGTGAGTAGTTGGGATTTGGGTGGTTCATTGTTGCCAGATCCCCAGAGGTTGTTAAGTAGCCGTTTAATGGCGTTGTACGTCAGAAAGGCTCTTGTGTGCATAACCCCAGCAGCCACTAGGTCCGCGAAGGTGCGCATTTTAGAGCTAGAGTAGTAGTCGCCTGCGTTTAGTGTACTTATGTCCCGCGTATCGTGGTTTAATGATAGTGTTTGGGTGCTCGGCAACTGGAACAGCGGTAACAGAGGGGAGTAAGGAGGTGAAGGGGTCTTACTTTGAACGTATCTGCGCCAGCAGAAACGAGCTGCGTCTAACAGTATAAGTTTTGAGGGTAGGCGATTAGGACCAGATAAAAGTGAAGACAGTAACGTTTGCGGGGCCAGATATGCCTGTAGCATTATATATTCGGGGGAGGGGGTTTCTTTGAGCCATGTAGATACCCACATCAGCTGAGAAGCTGCGTAATATCTCTCGAAGTTGGGCATGCCCAGACCGCCTGCCTCTTGCGGATATTGTGTTGTAGCTAACGCTACCCTGCGTCTGTCCCTGCCCCAGAGTAAGTCGGTTAATAATGAGTGCAGTTTGTTGAAAAACGCCCGTGGCAAACATAGCGGAAGGGCAGTAAAAAAATATAAAAACCTTGGAAGGATGAGCATTTTAGCTATCGCTACTCGATCCATGGGAGATAAGGGGAGCGAGCCCCAGAACGACATTGAGCTGCGAGTAGAGCTGAGTGCCCTATCGATATTACCTTCTTTCAGGTCAGCTATGGAGTGATAAATTTGGATCCCGAGATACTTAAAGGTAGTGTGTTACCATGGGAGTTGATATTGCGGTAATGTCATGTGAAGGTCTGTTGGTATGGGGGTGAGAGGAAAAGTACTTGATTTGGACCAATTGACGCGTAGACCAGAAGCCAGGGCAAAGGAATCAAGCATTGATAGTACCCCAGCCATGGAGGCGGAGTGGTTACGCAGGTATATCAAGGCGTCGTCTGCGTATAAGGATATAATATGATGTGCGTTGGATTCGGAGATGCTCCATAGGTGTGCGTAGCTGCGTAGTTTAATTGCTAGTGGTTCCATGGCTATAGCGAATAATAAAGGGGATAATGGGCAACCCTGTCTGGTGCCTCTGCCTATGGGGAACGCCTCAGACATAGCACAACCATTTTTGACTCGAGCTGTGGGTTTAGAGTAGAGCGTTTTGATCCATCGTAGGAAACCGGGGCCAAATCCAAACACTTTAAGTGTACGCAGAAGGTAATCCCAGCTCAACGTATCAAACGCTTTTCAATGTCTAGGGAGAGGGCTACAGCTGTTGGTTCTGTGTTACTGTGCATTATGTGAAGCAGTCTTCTGATGTTTAAAAAGGTGCTTCTCCCTGGGATAAAGCCAGACTGGTCCGACTGTATTAAACTTTCTAGGTGGGGAAGTAGCCTATTTGCCAGTATTTTCCCCAATAGTTTACAGTCTGTGTTGAGAAGAGAGAGTGGCCTGTATGATTTAACGTCTAGGGGGTCGCGGCCTGCTTTTGGGAGAACGACTATTAGAGCTTCGCGCATGGATTCTGGTAATAGTAATTTATTACGTGCCTCTTTGAATACTTCTATGAGTGGCTGCAGAAGATGTGTAGCGTGGGAGTTAAAGTACTCTAACGGCAGGCCATCTGAACCAGGGGGTCTTGCCGCGTGCCATCTGCGTTAGTGCTGAGCGCAATTCTTCTATTGTAATGGGACCGTCCAAAGTGGTGACATTGTCCATAATATGTTGGTTGTGAGAGACAAACGTTAATATGTCAGTTAGTTGCTGCTCCGATGGGGGGGAGGAGGTGTATATAGAGCACGGTAGTATGTAGAGAAGGCGTCATTGATTTCAGATTGAGTATTGACAATGACGCCGGAGCTTAAACGTATTGCACCAATAGGTGATGATTGCGAGGGTTGGCGGGTCAGCCACGCCAGTAGTCTACCTGACCTATCCCCTTCAGCGTGTTGCCGTGTCATGTAGTGTCTGTAGTCGTGTTTACACAGTCTAGTGTCTGCTTCTCTGTGGGCAGCTTTAAGCGAGTTCAGTCCAGCTAGTGTGGCCTCACCTCTGGAAACTTCGATCTCCGCCTTACGGAACTTAACCTCTAAATCTTGTAGTTCTTTAGTGAGTATCTTCTTCACCCCCACTGTGGCTGCGAGGCAGTGGCCACGTATCACCGCCTTGTGGGCGTCCCATTCTGTGTCACGAGATACTGTTGTGTTTTTATTTAGTGAGAAGTAATCAGCCAATTGTTTGGACATTTCTGCATGAAAGGGGGGATCTAAGAGAGTTTCTGGCTGCAGTCGCCATGTTGGTATGCGAGTATGCATGTGGCCCCAGGCCATTATTGCGCATAGTGGGTTGTGATCTGATATAGTGCGTGCCAGATATTCGGTACTGCACATTCTCTGGATTACGGTTGCGGACACAAAGATCATATCTATTCTGGTGTGTAATTTGTGTACTGGGGAGTAATAAGAATATTCACGGTGGGTGGGGTGACCCATCCTCCAGATGTCTCTTAAATCATTGTGAGAGGCCCATTTTGCTAAAGCTTGTGAGGCACGGTTGGATGGAGCCGCAATAAGAGGGGGGAACGAGCGGTCTATTTGAGTATCTAGAACGCTATTAAAGTCGCCCCCCCAAATGCACTCTAATGCTGGGTCACTGAGACTGCCAGTGGTAAGCGTATTCAGGAAGTCGCCTTGACTAGAGTTAGGGGAGTATAGCGCTACCAGCGCTAATGGGGATCCGTCAAGGACGCCTTCTAGTATCACATATCTACCTTCTGGGTCGCATTGTGTGCGAGATGTAGTAAATGGGACCCCAGGAGCAATCCAAATCGCCACACCGCGAGCAAAGGAAGAGGAAGTGGTGGCGTGTAATTGTCCTTTCCATTTTAAGCGTGTATTCTCTAACGTGGATTTAGAGAGGTGTGTCTCTTGTAGCAGGGCAATGTGTACTTGTTGTCTTTTAAGAAATGTATGAATCCTTTGTCGCTTTTGCGGTGCTGCCATACCTTTGATGTTCCATGTGAGTATCTTATATTTCAAGATTCCCCGTTGTGTTTGAAAAGCCATAATGCATTTGTAAATATAACTGAACCAGAGAAATGTTTGTCCCCCGGTCCCATTATGGAAATATTACAACGATTACCCTCCCAGGCTAGCCAGGCAGCGTTCCCAGCATTGTTAAATGTGAACCTATTGACGTGGTATATGCGGGGTAAGCGTTTGGGGTTGTATTTGCGGTGGAGTAGCGTGTGACAAAACCAATAACCAAAAAAAAAACAAATGCACTCTAAAACAATATATAACATCAACAAAAATAGTGAAAAAATGGAGAAAATTCCGGCTATTGTCGGCATGGGAGAACAGTCCATATGGCACATGGGGGGTGCCAAAAAACGTTAGTTCAGAGTGATAAGATTACCCTACCCAAGTTGCTTATGATGCTAAGTACGCCGCCCAGGTCCGCAAGCGGGCAGCCCTCCGCGTCCAAGGATCCGCAGTGCCGCCAGGTTCCACTAGGACATCCGGGGGAAGGAGGTCCTGTTATTGTGTGTAAAGAGCTGGGATGAATAGATCTCAGTTAGTTTAACAAATATCATCTGCTGTGCGCGGCGTGAGAATAGGGCCTTGTGTAGATTCCGCCGAATCAGAAGTAGGATCATGGTCTGGTTCCCCATCAGTTTGATTAGACAGGGCAGTTGGTGATGTATTAACGAATCTAGACGTGACCTGCAAGAGAAGGGAGCGTTCAGTTTGAGATTGTTCAGGTGAGGGTTTAGCGCCTTGTTTTTTACGTTGCTTCCGCCTTGTCTTGGGCGAAGACCAGCTGTTACCTGGAGTGTTTATGTCTATCGGGTTGGCAAAGCCCTTGGCGTGTAGCCAGGTCCAGGCATCTTCTGGTGTGGTGAAGAAAAGTACACGGGTGTCATCTTGTACCCGGAGTCTGGCTGGAAACATCAACGCATACTTGATGTGGTGCTTGCGAAGGCATTCTTTGACACAATAGGAAGAGCTCCGTTTCCTCTGGACTTCTGCTGTGAAGTCTGGATAAGCAGTGATCACTGCATTTTCAAAACGCAGTGGGCCGGATTTGCGAAATAATTGTAGAATGAGGTCTCTGTCTCGGTAATTAAGGAGTTTCGCTATCAGCGGACGAGGCTGTGCACCAGGCGGAGGGGGTCTGCCCGGAACCCTGTGGGCTCGTTCGACAGAGAAGAACTTCGGGATATTGTCTTTGAGAATTGTGTCCGTAAGCCATTGTTCTATGAATAATTCTGTGCTGGGGCCCTCGACCCGCTCAGGAAATCCTACCAAACGTATGTTGTTGCATCGGGACCTGCTCTCTGCATCTTCAGCTCTGCGTTTTAAGAGGTCCACCTCCGTTGTTAAGTGTGATAGTTGTAATTGGAGATCCTTCACAGTCCGGGGTAGTATTGCAGAGTCTTTCTCTAATTCAGACACCCTGTCGGTCAGTGCGTGTTGATCAGTGCGGAGTATGTTAAGGTCTTCTGCCACCGAGCCTATTTTGGCTTCTAGGGTGGACTTAGTGTCTAGGATAGCTTGCAATACCTTCTCGAACTGCGACGTGTGTGATTGTAATGTGAGGTCCATCTTCTGCAAAGCCAGTTGCATGGTCGCTTGGGTGTCAGTGGGAGAGGGGGCGTTGAGATCCATTTTACCCAGAGGTGCACGTGGGGTTTTTGGTTTGACCATTTGGCAAGTGTGATTTCAGGTGGATCCAGGCAGAATAGAACCCGGTGGAGGCGATGCAGGAGGGGCGATCATAAAAAGCCACCTGTGGCGCAGTGAGGACGCAGTTCCGGAGAGCTGAGGATAACAGTTGAAGGCAAAAAGTGATACACTACCGTCCGCAGGGTAGTGTATCAAGCGTGGGAGTCGTTCCACACGCTACCGGGCTGGACCTGCAGGCTTGCGGTGGAGATGAGAGCTGGTAAATATCTGGTGGATAGATGGGTGCACTGATGTTTTAGTTCGAGCTTAGCGCCCGTCCCGACTTCCGGTAGTTGATGGGTTGAGCATGCTATGCTGCTGTAGACAAAAGAAATGGTGATGCTCCAGAGCATCACAGGGGCAGCGGGACAACAGAATAGTTGGAAGTGTCACATATGGCCAGGATGGTGAGCGCGCCTCAGATCGGTTCAGCCTGGGTGCTGAGGGCAGATTGCTCAGTTGAGGGTCAATGAGGAAGAATGCGTAGATAATGGCCAACTATATTAGCAATTGCTAGCGCAATTTGGAGGACTATTGCGCTTCCACTATTGGTTCATCACTCCAGCAAGCCCACACTAGGTACATCGGCGTGGCCTCAAGCAATGGGCCCTGCAGGACTTCAGACGCGCCCACTCCCAATGGTGACAACCCCGCACGGGGTTGTTGATGTGCAGAATGTAAGCTCGCTCTCACAGGCACAACATGCAGGTCACAGCTCAGTTACAGGCGCGCACCCACCTCAGGCCTAATCAGCAGGGCTGAGACTTTTGTAGCATGGCCTCCAGGCCGGACGTAAGTTCAGTCCCTGATGTGGGTCCTCCGGCAGCAGCACGCGATTATGTGAGCCGCAGGCACGGTCGCGGGCTCGGCCGCACAGCAGGACGCGCGCCTCTGGCGTAGCGGGCGCTTCATTTGGTATGTAGCTGCTGCTGCCGGTGTAGGTCCCTCTACCAGCCGGGGTGTCCAGGGCACAGCAGTGCCAACCTCATCCGGTGGTCGGCGGGAGGAGTATGCTGTAGGGCGGAGCAGCAGGCTTCTGTTGGTGAAGAGTTGCTTTTGTAGCGGGGCAGCCTCATCCAGCGCGGCTGCCCAGAGGCGTAGTTGAAAGTGTGGAGCCGTCCCCGGCCCCACCCGCTGGGCCGACACTACCGCGACCCGGCTTCCGGGCCGGTCGCGAGTGTGATAGCTGGTGCAGGCTCAAGCCCGGTGGCCTGCGTCCACGCGAGCCCCCAGGCCACAGACGCAATCGCGGATCCGGCCGCCCAGCAGCCCACACGCAGCATGCGAAGCAGGCGCGGCGGCCGGAATGCAAACGCGGGCCCCAGTGCAGGTAGAGCCGCCGACGGCCCCAGCAGCAGAGCAGATATTCACGCGAATCAGCCTCCGGGCCGGTCGCTAATGTAGCAGCTAGTGCGGGTCCAAGGTAGGCGGCCCGCGGTCTCAGAAGTCTTTGGGCCGTAGCCGCGAACACGGATACGGCCTCCTGGCAGCCCGCTCGCAGAACGCGGAACGGGCGCGTTGTCCAGATTCCGGACGCGGTCCTCAGCGCGTGCCTGGGTCAGCGGGTTTGGGAGACGCCTGCAACCCTCGCACAAGGCGCAGGCACCGCAAACAGGATACTTGTTCGGGCCAGGGATCGGAGCTGCAGTTTATGCTGCCGCTCCGGTCGCCATGTTGGCCACGCCCCCCATCAGGCCCTCAGTCTTACGTAAGAAATCTTGAACTGACAAAGACGTCAAAGGTGTCTAAACAATAAGAGTACTGCAGTAAGCAAAAAATTTTAATTTTACCACTCCATATTTTCTCTGCCAAAAACAATGGCTGCAGGTGGACCTTGCCTAATGATTATCTGTCTTCAAGATAAATTCACTGGATGCAGCCTTCAACTTTTCCAAACTGGAGGATTTCAGCTTCCATTTTAGAGACTAAGGGCCTCATTACAAGTTTGGCAGTCCGTGGACCGCCATGGCGGTGTGGGCAGTCGGATCGTAGTCGGTCTGTCAGTCAGACCACTGTATTATGAGTTTGCCGGACAGATCAGCAAAAGCTCGCAAGCACTCTGCCGGCACCGCCAGGCAGCACAGACTGCCACAGGCACAAGGAAGCACAAGCAAGTCAGCAGAGTCCGTGTTGCCATTGGAACCATTACGAGCTTGCACACCGTCATTGTGACAGTGAGGTTCCAACCACCATGTGTAAGCCGGTAGAAATGGACAGTATAAAGGGAGACATTCACCTGCAGGAAGCCCCACATGTCCGATGCCGCCATGGAGCCATTCACAAACATTATGCCGCTGCTGATGCTCATCGATAGACAACAAAAGCACACCTCCGTGGATGCCAACAACTGTAAGTACACACAACTATCTGTATCATTAACCTTAAAAACTGTCTGTAGCACCAGCTTACACATGATAGGGGGCAGCAGGTACACGTCTCAACCTTCACACACTCACAAGCATACATCAGCACAGTGTTAATACAGCCCTTTGGACAGCACAGTTACACTGCACTGCAATACTACACAAATACACACGACCCCACAGCTCAGGCACAGGGAAACTGAAGACTACATACACATAAAAAATATCACACCTACACCACATATACAAATACAAATCAAACACTTACATCCTCCACTGGCACTGTTGCATTGATGTGACATGCAACACAAACACCACCACCATCAAATAACCGACAGTGGACACAGACATCATACACACAGCAAAATGGAAACACAATGGCATGCACAAAACACAGAGAGACAAAAAGACAACAAACAACATGCCAACTATACCTGCACAATTGAGACTGCACTTGTACATATTCAACAGGCCCCTCAAACAACATGTGCACGGGAAATGGCCCTACATGGCTCACAGGGGCAAACAATACTAAACCCAAATGTCATGCACATCTGCACAATGGGTAGGGGCAAGTCAACAGAGCACATACAAGTCCTACTGCATACGACATACCTCTACAGGAACTAGCTGCAAGGGATACACACCTAAATGGACACATGCACAGACAAACGCAAACACAGCTAGCATAACACACTCCATGTGTCCCCAAACAAAAATCCAGCTGGCACACATCACATGAATACATAAGCCATATCAGTGGCATAAGTCTAACACCATACATTCCTACATTGAACAACACAAAAATAAATACTTACCATACCATATAGTACACAATTTCAATACACCACCATTACATTTGTGCACATAAACCGTTACACACAATATATACTTTTCTCTTGAGGGACACCAGCACTTCCCACAAACTCACATACTGCAAACAACAGCACATGGAACAGCAAGCAGGCTAAAACACACAGAAGCGGAGGCATACAATACATTTCAATTAGGTACAACATTAAAGTAGAAAAGGAATGACAGGAAAAATGTATACTCAAAATAACCAACTGTTTGTGATTTATACATGAGAAAGATATTAAAGTCCGAAGGCCATTGACCAGTCCAAATATTTGGTCCCAAAAGCAGCACAGTATTGTGCCACAACCTGACTCCTAACTGCCAGGGAACCTCCACAGGAAGGGTCATCAAGGGGGCAAGCGGAAGGTGGGTGATTGAATTTGGGAGGGGCGTTTTGGATTCGGTCTTGGAAGGGGTGGTCTTCTTCTTGGGAGGGGTGGGCTTCTTCTTGGGGGGGAGTGGTATGGCTACTTGCAGGGTGAACAGGGGATGCCTTGGAGGGGGAAGTGATAGACTGGGAGCTGGGTGGAATCCTTCTTGGTCTGGGATGGGGGATGGAGAATAACAGGCCAAAGCTCAAGGTTAGATAAAAAAAACTTTTTGGGACAGACAGGACGGTCATCAGAATGGGGTCGGAATTTGGAGGTTGAGGGAGTAGTTGTAGGCTGTGTAGGTATGGATGTCATGAGTGTTTGCTTATGGGAGGTATGCTTCTGTGTGTTGAGTGTCTGTTGGATGAGCGAGTGTGGCATTTGTGTGTCTTGGTGGGACAGGAGGTGGAGGTACTAGGGGATGTGGGAGTGGTGGATGTGTATGTGTCTGTTGGGGTGATGACTGTGGGTTGGCTGGATGTGGTGGATTTATGTGGATGTCTGTGGGGATATATGTGTGTCTGTAGTTGTGGTGTCTGTGGGTATGGTGCTTGTGGTGGAAGTCTGTGGGTCTGCTGGGGTTGCTGTTGGTATTGTGCCTGTCAATATGCTTGATGTATGTCTATGGTGCTGGGGGTGGTAGGAGTGTCCATGGAAGTAGGGAGTGTTGATGTGTCTGTAGGTGGATGTTGTTTGTGTGTGTCGGTGTGTTTTGAGGTGCTTGTGTTTGCGTGAGCATTTTATGGGTGTTGAGGGAGATGTCTGTGGCTCTGTCTGTGTACGTTGGGTAGGTAAGGGGAGGAGGGATTAGGATTAGGAAGAAGGAGGTGGAGGGGAGACAGAAGGTGGGGAATGACTGGCTGCCACCAGAGAGGAGGCCAGAGCCTGAAAAGATCTCCCCAGGCCTGCTATTGCACCAGGAATGCGTTTGTCTGTTGGAGCTGAGTTGCCACTCCTTGGACGGCACTCACAATGACTGATAGATCCACAGAGATACACCTCAGGATGTCAATAGCCTCCTTACTGAGGGCAGCAGGGGTAACATGGTCTGGGAGGAGGGGCCTGTGGCGAAGGAGACACCTAACCTCTCAGGTGAGCAGGCACAGCCAACTGTGAGGGTGGTGATAGAATGGGGTGGTGGACAAAGATAGTACAGGGGGTAGCCCCAATAGGTCCGCCATCACTAGGGAGTGGCCACTGGAGGAAAAATGCAATGATGAAGAGAATGTAGATCTGGTCTCCCCAGTGGCACACCCTCATTCCCCAGGCCACTGGGTCCCTCTGTGCTAGGGGTGTCTTCACCCGAGGTTCTGTGGCCACATGCATTCCCACTTGACCCAATCCCTCCTCCTCTGCTTGCTGGTGCTAATGCTGCAAGGACAAAGAGGAATTGGGTCATCACATGTCCATGATAACACTTGACCCACAAGCCTGCTTGACAAACAATATCATAATGGCAAGTAGGCCCCAACACCTGTTTGGCACATGCATGTGCCATAAGATACGCATGCATTCATGTGGATTTCCTAAAGTTGCCCACAGGAAAATCAGGATCTCAGACAACTGCAATTGCATGGCTGAAGTATTGAAAGCACAATAACCATACAACAAGTATGAGACCTCTTCATCGTTAAAGTTGTCCAACATGCAGCAGACCTCAGTTAACTAATGGCCAAGAATAGTATCCCATTGTAAAGTCCATTCCCACATATTATATAGAAGGTCATGCACACATCTCCCTGGTACATATGTAATGAACCAACAGTGGGAAATGATGTCCTGACATCCTGTAATGTTGCCTACAAAGGTACAATATCCTGAAGTAGGTGTGTTGGAAAGTGAATTATTGGCAAGAGCAGGTAAGTATCTGCACTTAGCAATAGGCCACAAATCTCAACTAGGTCCAGTCAGGGTCTCAATAAATTAAGCCCAGCTCAACCCTTGGTAGTTTGGCAATGAGAAGTTAGGCTTAATCTAGGAGACAGATGTGTAAAGCATTAAAAAAAATCTCAAAACATTAAATAAGTAAAACACAATAAAAATTCAACACCGATTTATCAAAATAGATTATGGGGGTCATTCAGACCCCGGCGGGCGGCGGGAGCCGCCCGCCTGGAGGGAACCGCCATATGGCCGCTCCGCGGTCAAAAGACCGCGGAGGCCATTCTGGCTTTCCCGCTGGGCTGGCGGGCGACCGCCAGCAGGCCGCCAGCCCAGCAGGAAACCCCTTCCCACGAGGAAGCCGGCTCCGAATGGAGCCGGCGGAGTGGGAAGGTGCGACTGGTGCAGTTGCACCCGTCGCGAATTCCAGTGTCTGCTGAGCAGACACTGGAATTCAAAGTGGGGCCCTCTTATGGGGGCCCCTGCAGTGCCCATGCCATTGGCATGGGCACTGCAGGGGCCCCCAGGGGCCCCACGACACCCCTCACCGCCATCCTGTTCCTGGAGGTCGGAACCGCAAGGAACAGGATGGCGGTGAGGGGGTCGGAATCCCCCATGGCGGCGCAGCAAGCTGCGCCGCCATGGGGGATTCCCAGGGCAGCGGAAAACCGGCGGGAGACCGCCGGTTTTCCTGGTCTGACCGCGGCCAAACCGCCGCGGTCAGAATGCCCTGCGGGGCACCGCCAGCCTGTTGGCGGTGCTCCCGCATCCCCGGCCCCGGCGGTCCTTGACCGCCAGGGTCGGAATGAGCCCCTATATTTTTATCTTTAAAATGACACTAAAATGACAAAAAATCCAATAAAGGGAACCGGAGATATGAATTTTTAAAGATTGAGGCCCTCATAATGAACATGGCGGCAATCACCGCCGAGGCGACGGTGAACAGAAGACCGCTGTTTGCGGTGAACAGAACACCACCGTATAATGATGCCAAAAAGTCAAACCTCCAAAAATCCTACAACCTCCACCCACCGCCAGGGTCTCTGATGGCAGAAAGGCTGTACACCGCTCCCCGCCACCGCAATGCAGACAAATCCTCCGCCCACCAAATAATGATGCACAAATCAGCATGGCGGATAGTGGATGTCGAACAACCATTGGCGGTACGGCCTGCCACGGCCACCAATGACACCCACCAACAACAAATACACACATTGGCAAGTTTGTAACCCACACACCTGACACACATCCACAACACTATAAAAGACACACATACACACTCCACAATCCTTTGCATCGCCAATAACACGAATGAGACAACACAACACGCATACACTGAACACAACATAACAAAAGTCACACACACAAATACACCACCAAAACACATACATTCCCAAATCACCATCACAAGTCACACACACAACCACACAACAGCACCCTCACCAATACACCCATAACACCACACCCAAAACACATACCATGGCAGCCCCCTAAGCACCCTCGCTTCACAGATAGGGAGCTAAGGACCATGGTGGACGAAATACTCAAGGTTGAACCCCAACTATTTGGGGCACAGGTGCAGCAGACAACCATCACCATGAAGATGGAGTTATGGCAGACTATTGTCAACAATATCAACGCAGTGGGAAACTATCCATGCACAAGTGACGGCATCTACAAGAGATGGAATGACTTGCGCGGGAAGGTGAGGTCAATGGTATCCAGACAACAACATCATGGAACAGAAGACTGGTGGAGGACCCCCACCAACAGCCCTCGACTATACCGACAGGGAGGAGAAGGCACTGGCTATCCTGCACCCGGAGGGCCTCACTGGTATCACTGGAGGACTGGACTCGGGTAAGTCAACTACAATTTCTTCATATCCACCACACCTGTAATGCATGTACCACCCCACCCCTCCCACTCCCACTAGGACCACATCCCCATCCAGGCCACAACACCCACATCCAGTTATCCTGCATGCCCACAATCCCACTAACAGGCCCCCATCCTGCCCCCTGTGCACAGTCACCTACCCCTGAAAGTATTCACATTGGCACTACATCACCCACAATGCACCTCCACCCCCCACGCAAAATGAAAGGATAATTCCACGAAAGGACCCTGCATGGCATGACAAAGGAATAAAAGCACAAAATAGTGCAGAGCTGTGCATCCATTTCTGATTTAGTACATGAAACATACATGTCCACTCCCCCCCACAGGCACCACCACCCATGCCACCTGGACAGAAAGGCCAACGAGTGCCAGCGCCTCACACGAAGACAGAGGCCCCACTCAGGAGACTGGAGAGGGATGTATGGAAAGTGAGGAATACCCTGGCCCGTCACACAGGCCTGGACTGCCACCCTCCAGCAGCCCCACCCAGGATACTACTGACCTACCACCAAGCCACCAACATCAGCTCTGGGCGAACAACACCACACCAGTGTCTCCCAGTCACAGACTGGCGGCCCACATGTACAGAGGCCAGAGTCTCTACCCACCAACAGGCAGTATGATGAAGGGCCAACTGCAAGTGGGACTGCCAGACCTGTGCAGGGGACACAGGCACAGGGTGCAAGGGCCAGTGGGAGGGCATCAGTGGCCCAGGGGGGAAGCCAAAGGATGGATGCTACAGCCCAGGACATGATATCTGAGGTCCTAGGTGCATACCACCATACTCAGGACAGGATGGGCCAGATCCTGGCCACCCTGAAGCAGAATCAAAGGCTGCAGATAGCACACCACCAAGAGGCCATGGAGCAATGGAAACTGCTCAATGCCACCATGGCCACCATTGCATTGCAAATCTGCAGCAGCTACTGGGCTGGTCATACTGCCGGAGGACACACACGAGACCAGCACCCCTAGCTCTGCAACCCAGCTCCAGTCACTCAAACGTAAGGACCATCTCTGTAGGGCAGACAGCCATCATGAATGCCATCCAGGGGCTAGCATCCCAGATGCAGCAATACAATGCTTACCTGGAAGGCATTCACAGTGCCATGTCTGCCCTACAGAGATCTTTTCAGACTCTGGCCGCCTCTTTGAGGCAGCCAGTGTCCCTGGTCTTTCCGTGCCCCCTCCAACCACGTCTACCCCTTCCAGCACCCCATTCCCTTCACCCATCCCAAGCACACGTACAGACAGCTATGCACACACATCAACACACAAGAAGCACACAGACAAACACAAGCACCACACCTCCCACCACAGGCATACACACACCCAACATACAAAGGCACACACAACAACATCCACTTCCCCCACTGTTTCCACCTCTCCAGCCTCCCTGTCTGTCACCTTACCATGCACACCGACAAGCACTGCACCCTCAGTCACTGCTGCTGCCCCCATTCTTGCAGTCACCACAACATCTGACATCCAGTCATCCACCCCAGACACCACACCTGCATTCACCACAACTACATTGACAGACACTTGCAGTTCACTCACCTGACCTGCAGACACCCAGACAACATCCATGTACTCCTGCAGGCTATCTTGTCCCACTGTGTCCACCCCCCTCCTCCCAAATTATTCACAGACACCAACACAACACACACTGGCCCACCCTGCCCCGTCCCTAAACGTGCCCAGATCCTTGCCCAGTCCACTCCTTCCTCGTCCAAGTCCACCACAGTCCGCCCTTCCCATTCCTGTGCCCCTTCTCCAGGGAGGAAGAAGCCCCATGTTGCCCTAGGTCCCTCTGCCACCCCCCGGTCCAAGCCCACTCACCCACCTTCCAAGGGCAAGCCCAAACCCCCTCCACCTCCCAAACCTAAGCCCAAGCTCCCCCCTTTCCAGACGTAAGTCCCCACCCCGTCACACCCTGCCCCTGTTCCCTGAGGTGCCTGGCTGCCCCACTGATGTCCCTTTACTGTGGAGTACCCTGTGCACATGTGGAAGTCAAGTCCGGCCTACTTAGACCTTCAGGGTATTTATAATAGACTGGCCGATGGCCTTATTTGGACAATACATTTTTAACTTTTTATTAAATTTTGAGTGCCCAGTGGTGCTGTTGGCACAATATGGTGATGTGGTTCATTGTTTCATTGTGGAGGTGTGGTGTGCACATGTGTGTACTTTGGTGCAGGTCTTTGTTGCCTTGTGTTGGATACGTACATCTTATTCTGGTGTGTATAGTGTGGGATGGTGTGAGGGTTGGGAGTGTGTTGCAGGGTGGGTGAGGTGGGTGTGTAACTATGCCCTTTCTTCCCATGTGCACTAGGTTTCAGTACTTACCGTTGTCGTCTTCGTCTGCGGTCACGGTCGTGGAGGTATGTGGCAAGGAGCAGCACTGGCATTATTTCCAACTCTCTCTCCATGTCTGCGTCCGCGTGTTGTGTGTACCTCCGGTGAGTGTTTCCTTTTATTTTGTTAGTTTCCAACACGCTTTGCATGGCAGTGGTTCCCATACCGGAACTGACGGCGGTCTTGTGCTTCATTATTTGGTGGGTGGGTGGATCCTTTCCGCCGGCCTGTGGGCAGCCTCCTCCGTCCTCATCGCCACTACAATGATGGTGGTGTGTGGATGGACCGCTACTTGTTTCTCATGTGATTCATTATTTGGCGTTTTAGACCGCCAGCTTGTTGGCAGTTTCCGCCACTGCCGGTGGGGCGGCCTTTGCTGCCATCTTCATAATGACCACCTAAATGTTTTTAGTGCATAGAAACTAAGAGCGCCAATCTGGACTTCTGGTCGGACTCCACTGGGGCAAAGTCAAAATTTTAGGCTGACGAGATGAAGCCCTGCTTGGCTACAGTGAGCGGGAGTCCTTAGTTAAAGTTTTACCTTCGGACTTAGGGGAAACCTTTTCACAGACCGTCAGCCCCCTTGAGACCCCACCGGCCGTATAATTGACATTCTGCTGGGCCAGGACATTGCCAATGTCTCCACATGGAGCCATCATCAATGCCGCTGTGCGACGGGTGCAGCAGCACCTGTCGCGCAGATCACTGCCCGTAAATCAGGCAGTGACCTGCGTGACGGGGCACTGCATGGGGGCCCCTGAGCACCCCATCCGCCAGCCTTCCCCTGGCAGGGGATCCCGGCAGGGAAAGGCTGGAGGAACAAGGGTTCTTTATCCGATAGGGCAGCGCTGCTTGCAGCGCTGCCCTATCGGATAAAGTATTCCGCCATCGCCAGGCTGCCTGTTGGTGGTTGTTCAGAATATGGCGGTTCAGACCGCTATGCCGGTGGTGGTATTTTCCACTACCACCAGCATGGCGGTCTGAAACGCCATGTTCGTAAAGAGGGCCTTAGTCTTTTTCTTTAAGATTTTCTGGACTGGGATGAACTCATAATTCAAATCCAACCCCCCTGGATCTATCTTCATACAGGCGTCACAAGTCAAGGATTAGAGATCAGACTTAGAAAATATTTTGGGACGAAAATCTTTGTCCGAGACCAAATTGAAATTGAAGCCGATCTCCCTGAAGCCCTCCTCGCATCCACTGCGCTAGAAGCCTCGGTCAACTTTTTACGTTCACACTTAGAATTTTTTTTAAAGCTTTTTTTATCTGATGTCCGACAACCCTCTACTGCAAGCTGATTTCAATTCAATGTCATCGGATTTCCTTTCCACGAGCCACCAGTGAAATGCTGGAAGTCTGGGACTCTGGAGATTTTCAGCAGGATGAACCTGCAAGTCAGGCCGGGTCACAGTCGACGAAAGCTGGCTTGACTCACGACATCGGGTTGGTCAATTTATGGAGCTTTTTTTCAAAGTTGCTTCAAACTTCTCCAAACTTCTGGATCTTCTTTCTGAAAGCTTTTGAAGGTTCTTTAGGCGTCCACAACTCACCCCAAGATTCCAGAAGCTCTGAGTTGCTCCTAAGGGGTTAGTACTCCAACTCCCAGAATGCACCAAGTTCAAATCCAAAATGTACCTCTGGTCTGCTGGTCAGTTTCTTCAGGGCTTGATGCAGGGAACTCTGGTCAGCTATTTTCCACCTGTAGCATACAGGGAGTCCCTTCTTGAAGCATTAGAAGACAGGCAAAGTATTTTTCTTGGTGAAGCCCAAGTGTCCAGCTGGTACAGTCCTTTTGAGGGCAGTGTCCAGGTGCAGGCCAAGGATCCAGCAGGACAGTCCTTCTTCTTCTTGACTTGTTCCAGTAGGGATCTGGTGGGGTGCAGCTCTGATAATTTTATCCTTGCTCCTAAAATGGGAAGCAGGGGGGTGCTGTTGGTAAACTAGCACATAGAAGAGCTTGATTAGAGTAAGATGCTGTTGCTTGCAACATTCAGACTTATTTGTATTTATTAATTACATCGTATAGATCAAGCCTTCAACAACTAATGCTTATTAAATGTCTACTTTATTATAACCAATGCTTGTTGATTATTCACATTGTATCCCACCTGCTAAACCTGTGCCAACTGTAACTGCCAAAACATGTGCTCTTCAGAATGTGATCTGCATTGAGCATGTGCCACAATCAGGAGGATAATCTCTGATTTCCTTAATAAGCAACCAACTGCCTTTCCACCTGCTCCAACTGAAACTGCCAAAACATGTGCTCTTCACAAAGTGATTTATTTTGAACATGTGCCACAATCAGAAGGATAATGGCTCATTTCCCAACAAGCAATCAACTGCCAAAAGGCACATGTGCACATTTGATTATTTAAGGAAACGTGTGAGTCTGAGGCCTTGCTTTGCTTCATACCTATTGCTCGGCTCACCTGTTTCCAGTCAAGTCACGTTCCTTGTCCTCCAGCCTACCTCAGGTCAAGTTCCAGTGCAAGTCAAGTTCCTTGTTCTAAAGCCTACCTCCAGTCGAGTTCCAGTGTTCCTTGTTCTCTTATTAGCTTCCTGTCAAGTTCCAGCTTTTCTCATCCTCCGGACAGCCTCCCGTCAAATTCCAGCGATCCTCGCCCTCCGGTCAGGGTCCTGGCTCTCCACTTCCATCTTCTGCCAACAATACAGTATTTTCTGTAAAAGACAGAAAATAAGAAAGGTGAAAAAACCCAGTTTGGGTTCTTCGTAAATTTTCAAGCAAGTAACTTCATGTCACGGTAAAGAAAGAATAATCACTGAAATGAAACAAAACAGAGCTCTGTCTTTTAAATAATTTAGAACTAGTGTGATTTATTGTTTTGGTGAAAAGCTAAGATACCGCTAAACAGACATTAAGGAAAGACTTAGGGCCAGATGTAGCAAGGCAATTGCGCCTCGCAAACGGCGTAAAACGCCGTTTGCAAGGCGCAAAAGCCCTCACGCTATGCAGAAATGCATTTTGCGAGTCGGAACCGACTCGCAAAATGCGTTTCCGACTCGCAAATAGGAAGGGGTGTTCCCTTCCTATTTGCGACTTGCGCGGTCGCAAATCAACTCGCAGTTACCATCCACTTGAAGTGGATGGTAACTCATTCGCAAACGGGAACCTTCCCCTTTGTGAATGATCACAAAAATATTTTTGCAGAGCAGGTAGTGGTCCAATGGACCACTGCCTGCTCTGAAAAAGATCCGAAACAAAAGGTTTCGGTATTTTTTTCCAAGTGCAGCTCGTTTTTCTTTAAGGAAAACGGGCTGCCGATGGAAAAAAAAAAACTGCTTTATTTAAAAGCAGTCAGGGACATGGTGGTCTGCTGTCTCCAGCAGGCCACCATCCCCGTGAGTGCCCAGACTCGCAATGGGGTCACAAACTGCGACCCACCTCATTAATACTAATGAGGTGGGTCTTTGCGACCCCATTGCGAGTCGCAGAAGGTGCCTGAGACACCTTTCTGCATAGCAAATTGCGAGTTGCAATTTGCGAGTCGCTCGGACTCGCAAATTGCAACTCGCAATTTGCCACCTACCTTCATCTGGCCCTTATTTCCTGTAACACACACGCCCCTGAGAATTATTAGATTAGAATTAGAGCAAGGTTGTCAAAACTGTTAGTGGCAAGAGATTATGCCAGAACACAAAAAAGCCCTTTGGTCAAGTTGATTGTTTTTGAGTTTGGACATTGCTTCAGAGATTCTGGAAGCACTGTAAAAAGAGGAAGAGTCTTGTTCAGGTTTATGAAATGTATGCACAATGTGTCAACAATAACTGACATGCAATGTATAGTTTTGCATTAGTTTATGCAAGTTCAATGTATTAATTAAGTAAATCTTTTGCAGCTTAGAATCCTAAAAATCAAGAACCCAGTATTTTGAGAAATCAGAAGTCCCGATGCTCAACATGACATGTAGTTGAGGGACCAGTAATCCAATTCTGTAGTCCAGGAACCAGAAGCGGATATTTTCTCTTTTTCTGTTCCCAAAATCCCCTTCCCCTTGCGGACTTGCAAGAGGGCAATGCACTCTTCATCACTGTCATGTTAGTCCTAAAAGGGATTGGGGATTTGTCATCACCACATCTTAACGCTTGGAATACAGGTGAGTGGTCGCACAGAACAGGGGGCTTCTGTCCAATCACATGCAAGCTACCACCCTCTTGAGTGACCACTTCCTGGGAAGAGTGGCAAAAATCGATCCCAGGGAGCAACATTCCTCCAAAACCAGATTTAGGTGTCTCGACAAGACAGGTGGAGCCCTCCTCAACTCACCTGATAAAGTGTGTAAGATCATTGTGTCATGCTACATGCTCCACAACATTGCCCTGCGGACAAATATCCCACACATCCCAGAAGAGGGGGAGCTAGCAGTGCCACTGGATAGGAATCCTGAAATGGCAAGTGAGGATGACACGGATGAGGAGGAAGATGAAGACTTGCGGAGAGATCTCATCAATTACTGCTTTACCTGAGTGTGAGTAATAATTGTGATGTGAATACTGTGACTGTATGAGCAACTGCAGTTGTCATAATGTGTTGGATAGGGTGTTTTTCCAAAAGATAGAGGATCTCATGCTTTGCAGTATACAGCCAAGGGTTACTTGCTAAGTCAGGCATGAACGTTTCACTACCTTGATTGTCTGCTGGGTTTGTGTCAGTCTCATTGCAATGGGAGTGTATCAACTGATGTTTTATATGAGCTTTTGGTCACAGATATGAATTTCCAACGTAAACTCCTTGTATTGTTTTTATCCAGGTGCCTTCACCATGACATCCTCATGTGGGTATTTCAGAGTTGTGACATTGGCAGGTATCTGATGCTGTTCTGACATAGGAAGTGGACGTATGAGTCCTGTGCCAAACATACTCGTATAGTGGACGGGTGGAAGTCTGAAATGCACAATTCCCTGGTTTGATGTGGTGTGTTAGGCATTGAGATATGTTGTCATCAAGTGCAATGCATGCATTCTCCCTTCACATTGTGTTGACAATTACCTTGTATGACCTGTATGTAGCTGTAGATGTGTTTCATCATTGCAGGCCACAGTGTCTGTGCCACAACACTGACACAGGTTTGTGCCATGCCACCAGATGTTGGTCATTATAATGGGAGGGACCAATGATCAAGGACTGTTGAACCGGTAAACAGTCTTTACTATGCAATGGGAACCATGCAGTTCCTTAACAACATAGTCGAAAAAATGAATGCATCTTTACCACGCATTCCTGAACCACGCAGGTCTTTACAATGAGTTGTTTTAGAGAACGTGTTGTTGGACTGGTGTTAGATTTTAGGTCCAACACCTTCCCGACTGTAGCGCTGAGTGGAATTGGAATAGTAAATTATACTATTCCAAAGTCCAGCGCCCCCTAGAGAAAGTAATTGTAAAGATCTACATGGTTCACGATACGTGGTAAAGACGCATTTGCTGTTTGAACTGCATTGTAAAAGCATGTGTTAAAAATGCCTGCATCGTTTCATCATACAAACTTGTACTGCCTTCTGTCTGTGCCATGGCTTATGTTATGTTGGCAGACCTGGTTTTGGTATGTGATAAGGCTCAAGCTGGTGACAAAATCCAGAAATCTGTTAGCCTTTTCTACGGGATGAGGTCTGACAAAGCCCTTTCCTCTGTGGTCTGGGTAACTGTACCTTGGTATATCTAGTTTGACTCTCTGTGGTTCAACTATTCTTGTTTATGACAGTCCAGACATTTTGACAGCCTATGTGCTGTACATTGTAACAAAATGTTTGGTGTGACCAGACTCTTGTATCGGTGTGTTGCTAGTAATCCTTGGCATGGCACTACCTGTGACACATCCCTCCTTCCATTACCATCTTGTGTCTTACTCTTGTGCATCACATGGGCTTATATCTCAACATTCCAAAATGTGGAATAGAAGCAAGCAGACAATGATTTTCTGATACGCGAGTTAATTGACATAGGTGCAGGAAATACTAATGTGATGCAACACAAAAGTAATGTGAAGGGATGAGTCATGGTGCATGTAATCATTTAAGTACATGCTACAACATTTGAAGTCCAAAGTCTAGTGTCCTGGTGTTAAAGAAGAGTCAACAGAGTGAATATGTGGCACACAAAGGATTTCCTTCAGGAAGATCTGACTTGCTGCATTGGTCGGTGTCTTGTCATCCGATGCTCCTGGATTCTTGGCAGGACATCCCCGCTTGCAGGGGGTCTTCTGCTGCTACAGAGGTAGGGATATCTGAGGTGGGTCCTTCCTCTGACAGGACCTTCCTTCCAGTGACTATCACTAATGTTTAAGAGACTTGTGTTACTTGGCCAAAGGAGAAGGTGTGGTGTTGCTCACAGTCCATGATCAGGGTACTGCCTAGCTCCCTGAACAACCCTGGTAAGGAGGCCAAATGGTGCTGGTGGCCTCCCACTTTTTCAGTGACTTACAATGGAAGCCCCTCTACAGCTGCTTCATTTCCCTGAGTTCAGTAAGTACCTGACCCATCACGCCTTGGGATTCTTGATATGCTGCTAAGACTTGGCTGATCGTGTCCTGGCCAAAAGCATCCCCAGTGGCCACATGCCTCTGGCCCACAATATCCCTCCCATTCACCCGACTCCCACGTGCCTCTGCCCTTGCCACAGATTGTCCCCTACTACTGGTTCCAGGACCAATATTGCTAGCGGTATGTTGCTGTGACTCAGGATGGGGGCACAAGATGGTTGTCACTATTCCAGGGACACAGGCTGGGGGGGTGAATGGCTGTCTGCGATATTGATGCAACAGTGGCTGGGAGGACTGAATGTGGTCACGGTGAGGCTCACTTGTGTTGTCTGGCCAGGTTGCCCTGATGGGCCAGAACCATCTTCAATGTCCAGGAATGTTGTCCTGACTGAGGATTTCATCCATGGTGTTAGTGGCAGTCTCATCAGTAATCTTGGTGTTCCCAGTGGCAGCTTGACCAGTTGATGTGAGAGATACAATTTTACAGGTTGTATTTTGACATCTATCTCCAATAGTTGACAGTGACATTTAGCAAAGGCTGTGTGCACATTGGATTTGCAGGTTTCCCTTACATGACAATTACACATGGTATAAATTGCATTGAACTGACATTTGTGAAACATACCAAGTCCATTTCAGGCAACCAGATGCAGTATGTATGAATTCACTAGCACTTGGGAGGAAGGGCACCAGTGCAGGCAAAACAGTGGCTGGGAAGGATGTGGCTTTGATCCTTTTAAGGCATAGTTGACTGTTATGCAGGCAGACCCAGCACTTTGTTTTAGATGTGCTTGGAGTCATCATGTGGTCAGTGCATTATGAATGTGTCTGCTGCCAATACCATTCAGGTGGAGCATCTTGAAACCTTTGGTTCTTGTGTTTTTTTCATGAGGATCGAGCTGTCCTTCCTGTCCACAATATTTTCCTCTTGGCTTAGCTGCTCAAGATGGATCCAGGTGGTTAGTCACATCACAGAGTACACCATAATCTGTTTCTTGGCTCCTCTCAGGTGAGTAAACTTCATTTGTGAGTTCACATACAGGTGTATTATTGTATATGGAAACTGGCCTGCTATTTGGAGTTACAGGAACTGGCCCTGCTGGGATTTACAGTCAGGCTACTCCACGTACTAGACACAGTATACATAAGCCATCCTCCCAGGTGAGTTCACTTCCATTGCGAGTTAACGAACAAGGATATTTGAACTGATGCACACTGGGTTTGTGTTTGGAGTTTGGAGATACAGAGGCCCTCATTATGACATTGATGGTAAGTACCGCTTACCGCCCTGCCGAATGCTGGCAACATACCGCCGCTGCAGCGGATTACCACTACCCGTATTATGACACACACATAACAATCCGTCACTATACAGCCACACACACAAGTCTGCCAGCGAAAGGTCAGTGATAAACTGGCGGTATCCAAACCCACACCGCTACGCCAACAGAGCTTTGCCCACAACATTATGACCCACGAATCACCATGTCGGACATTCAAAGGCGGTAAACCATTGGCAGTACATCCTGCCGTGCTCAGAATATACACACACACACAAAACAACACCACATTGGACAATTCAAACTACACACACCAGACACCCATACACACACCACACCCACACACCCACACCACTATAAAACACATACCCAAATTACCCACAACCCTTTACAACTAAAAACAAGTGCCACAAGAGAGATAGCATGACCACAGACAAGACCACAGCCCCACACCACCATCACCTTTTTACCATCCTCACACCTTACATCACACACCCCAATATGTCACCCTACACACCTTCACCCAAACCACTCACACTACACCTATGGCACCACAACGATACCCCAGGTTCTCAGAGGAGGAACTAAGGGTCATGGCGGAGGAAATCATCCAGGTAGAGCCACAGATATTCGTATCACAGGTGCAGCAGACATCCATTGTTAGGAAGATGGAGCTATGGCGGAGAATCCTGGACAGGGCCAATGCCGTGGGACAGCACCCCAGAACAAGAGATGACATCAGGAAGAGGTGGAACGACCTACGGGGGAAGGTGCATTCCGTGGCAGCAAGACACCAAATAGCTGTACAGAGGACTGGATGTGGACCCCCACCTCCTCCCCCACAACTAACTACATGGGAGGAGCAAGTCTTGGCGATCATGCACCCTGAGGGCCTGGCAGGAGTAGGAGGAGGACTGGACTCTGGTAAGTCAACTCGTTACTACTTTCATCACCCCTACCTGCATGCCATCACATATCCATGCCCTTACCCTCACTCCCATCACTCTACCAACTCCCACACTCCACCATCACAACCCACCCATCCCAATACCAAGCCCTGCATGTAACACCAATGCATGGACACCCATCGCAGACCTGCATGGACACCTATCACTAAAGCATGCACCCTAGAGGGAAACAGCTAGCCCACCAAATAACAACTCACACAAGGCAAAGCTGCCAGGGCAATAACAACCATAGAGGGCAACACACCCATGCACAAGATGTCACACTGTAGGAGGCTGGCCTGGTTTGTAGTGAGTTCCTTGGGTACTTACACCTTATACCAGGTCCAGTTATCCCTTATTAGTTAAGTAGTAGTGTTCTAGCAGCTTAGGCTGCTAGAGGTAGCTATTGCAGAGCAGCTTAGGCTGAACCAGGAGACATGCAAAGCTCATGCGATACCACTTATAGTTACACAGTACTTATTCACAAGTAAAATAAAGATAGTTTATTTGGGTGACACAGTACCAAAAATATCTTAGAGGCAATACTCCTTCTGGAGGTAAGTATTATACACAATATATACACTAGACACCAAAATAAGGTAAGTAATTAGGCATAGGACAGTGCAAACATTAGGAAATGCTATAGAATGCAATGGGATATAAGATCTTGGGCAACACAAATCATATACTAAAATAGTGGAATGCGAATCAGGAATTCCCACCTAGACAAGTGTAGTGTCTGCAGAATCACTGGGTGAGTAAGAATACAGTAAAGGTAAGTAAATTACCCCACCCTAGAGCCCACAAAATCAGGAGTAAAGTACTGCAAGTTTCCTTAGGACACACTACACCTCGTGATTGGGATATTGCAGTAACCAACCAAGTCTGCAAACAACAACTTCTGGATTCCTGGACCTGAAGACCTGCAAAAGAAGGGGACCAAGTCAAGAAGTCGAAAGAAGTTCCAGGAAGGGCAGGAACCCCTGCCAAACCAGAAGAGTGTGCAAAAGAAGAGTCCCCAGTTGGACGAAGACTGCAGGAATGCACCCTAGGAAAATGCCAGTGGGTTCCTGCATGATGTAAAGGATGTCCCACGACATGAAGATGGATGCAGATGTGATTTCTTGTTGGAAGTCACCAAGAGGCCTTGGTTATGACAAAAGTGCGTTTTGCATCAAAATGGCGCTGGCTGGATCGAGGAGGGACCTGGGGGCCTCAACTCTGTGTGAGGAGGAAGAGGGGGCTCTCTTCAAATTAGAGAGCCCTCAGGATACCAGACATCACCCACACGAGTCCCAGGACACGGGGACAAAGGAGGTGCAAAATGCAGTTGGTGTAGCACAACAAATGAAGGTCCCACGCCGCCGGAGAACAACTCAGTGAGTTGACCATTGCAGGATGGAGTGCTGGTGACCTGGGCCAGGCTGTGCATGAAGGAATTTTGCAAATAATGCACAGAGCCCTCGGGAGGTGAAGAAGACACAGTACACAGGGGTACTATCGCTCTCAGGGAAGGCAAGGTCTTACCTCCTCCAAATTGCATCAGCTGGACCCCCAGAACAGTCGCTGTCGATGGGGTCCACCCTCTGTGTCCATAGGAGCACGCTCTTCATTGGGAAAGGTGTCCAAGGGTACCGGTCGTCATCTTGGAAGGTGACCGCGTGAGCAGGGGAGTGACTCCGTCACCCCACAGGAGATTTCTTTGGTCCTTCTGGTGCAGGATGAAGACAGGGAGTCCTCAGAGCGTGCACACCATGGAAACTGTTGCAGTTGCTGGCTGGAGTTGAAGTTGCAAAAGAAAAGTATCCCTTATGGATACTCTGTTGCTGTCACAGCGGTTCCTGGAGCAGGCTGCGGTCGATCCAAGGTCAGAGGATGAAGTAGTAGTTGCAGAGGATTCCTGCAGGAAACTTGCGAGCAGAATATGAAGAGAACCCACAGGAGAGACCCTAAATAGCCCTGAGAGGGGGATTGGCTTCCTTATCAGTTAAGGACCTCTCATGAGGTGTCTCTGACATCACCTGCTGGCACTGGCCACTCAGTGCCCTCCAGAGTGTCCCCACACCTTGCAAAGCAAGATGGTTGAAGGCCAGGGAGCTCTGGGCACCACCCTCAGGGTGGTGATTGACAGGGGAGTGGTCACTTCCCTTTCCTTTGTCCAGTTCACGCCAGAGCAGGTGACAAGGGGTCCCTGAACCGGTGTAGACTGGCTTATGCAAGGAGGGCACCATCTGTGCCCTTCAAAGCATTTCCAAAGGCTGGGGGAGGCTACCCCTCCCCAGCCTGAAACACCTATTTCCAAAGGGAGAGGGTGTAACACCCTGCTCTCTGAGGAAATGCTTTGTTCTGCCTTCCTGGGACTGGGCTGCGAGGTGGCAGCAGCTGTAGCTGCAGTGCAAGCCTCAGAGAGCTGGTTTGGCAGTTCTGGGGGTCCATAGTGGATCCCCCAGGATACATGGAATTGTCTCCCCAATACCTGATTTGGAATGGGGGGACAATTCTATGATCTTAGACATGTTATATGGCCATATTCGCAGTTACCATTGCGAAGCTACATATAGGTATTGATCTATATGCAGTAGACGCGTGTAATGGCGTCCCCGCACTCACAAAGTCCGGGGAAATGGCCCTGAACTATGTGGGGGCACCTTTGCTAGTACAAGGGTACCCTCACACTTAGTAACTTTCCACCTAACCTTCAGCAAGTGAAGGTTAGACATATAGGTGACTTATGAGTTACTTAAGTGCAGAGGAAATGGCTTTGAAACAATGTGTGCATTATTTCACTCAGGCTGCAATGGCAGGCCTGTGCAAGGGTTTGTCTGAGCTCCCTATGGCTGGAAAAAGAAATGCTGCAGCCCATATGAATCTCCTGGAACCCCAATGCCCTGGGTACCTAGGTACCATATACTAGGGACTTATAAGGGGAGTTCAGTGTGCCAATTGAAATTGGTAAATGAAGTCACTAGCCTACAGTGACAAATTTAAAAGCAGAGAGAGCATAAGCACTGAGGTTCTGGTAAGCAGAGCATCAGTGCCACAGTCAAGCACTAACAGAAATGTGTTTGATTGAAGCACTATACAGACACACATATTAGGCCATAAACTATGACCACTGGGGTCATGACCAGCAGGATCCCAGTGAGACAGGCAAAAACATACTGACATAAAGGTAAAAATGGGGGTAACATGCCAAGGAAGATGGTACTTCCCTACACACACACAGAAACAATAACACTGCATTTACATCCCCACAGGTCCCCCAGCCAACATCACCGGAGAGAAGGTGCCAGCAACATCCAGTCCCCCCTAGAAGAGGCCCACAGTGATGACAGCAGCTCTGGACGCCTGGATCTGGATGACCAACCGGCCCATCAGGGATCTCCGGACAGTCGGTTATCCAGGCACAGTCCCATACCACCACAGAGCCTCCCCCCTCAGGAAACACCAGCACAGTACCCACCCACCAGGCCCATACCTCTGTCCCCAGGACACGTCAATCAGCAGTGTGTCCATCACTGCAGGGAACCCAGGCCACCCCACAAACACAGAACGATCAGGGACCTGGGGTCAGCAGCAGTGGGCACACGGTTCAGAGGACAGAGGCACAGGACAACAGGGAAGCTGGGAGGACTGCTGTGCAACAGGGGGAGGACAGGCCCAGGGAACCGACTCTCCAAGAGGCACTCACCCCAATCCTTGGAGAATGTCAACATTCCCAGGAGACGATAGGACACATACTGGACAAGATGCAGGAGACCCAGCGGCTGCTGTAGGGACAGTACCTGGGGATCAGGGATGGCTTGAAGGACATCAACATCACCCTGGTCACCTTTGCAGTGGTGCTGGCAGACATGGCCAACACTATGAGGTAGGCAGTGGCACACCGCTGGGCCCCTACCACTAGCCAAACCAATGAACAACCCTCCACCTCTGCTGCCGCTAGTGGACAGGGGGCCCCGCCACAGGACCAACAGTCCACCAGCACCCCTCCCCCTGCAGAAGGAGAACCACCGCGCAAATGTTTCCTGTGATCCAGGCAGAAGCCAGAGACTATTGCCAAGACCCCTGCCAGGAAATAATACTCTCCTGAATGTCACCCTTGTATCCCACACTGTCACCCTGTCCACCTTGAACTGCCATTGATCCCCTTCCTGTGCCCCCTTGGACAATGCACCTGTGATCCACATAGACTGGACTCTATCCTGGACTTTCCTCCACCATCATCCCAGCCCATTGCACATCCCCCTCTACTTATTAGCACTTAAATAAACACCCTTTGAAAAAATACAAGTATGGAGTATGCCAAATGATTTAAGTATGTATTCATTCAACAAGGTTTAAACACTGCAATTCAACTGTACAGTAACGTATATATGAGAATTACCTGTAGTTAGCTGCAGTCAACACCAGGAGCGATAATGGGCACAAATATCTGCAAATAGAGATGCCAAAGGGTACAGTGAGTGGCCATAGAAGTGAGAAAATCAGCCTGCCAGTGACAATGTCAAACACAAAACTGTCAATTAAATGTGAAGTTACACTGTCTTACCTGTGTGTGATTGGAAGTATTGATGAATTATTGCACTTTTGCTGTCCTCATCCTCTGCCTCCTCATCTTTACTGTCCACAGGGTCCACTGCTGCCACACGCCAATCTCCACCCTCATCCTCCTTCAGAAAAGGCACCTGGCGACATAAGGCAAGGTTGTGCAACAGACAGCATGCCACGATGATCTGGAAGACCTTCTTGGGTGAGTAGCACAGGGATCCACCTGTGAGATGGAGGAAACGAAATCTAGCCTTCAGAAGGCCGAACGTCCTTTCTATAATTCTTCTTGTTCACCCAGGTGCCTCATTGCAGCGTTTCTCTGCCCGTGTCCTGGGATTCCTCACAAGGGTCAGTAGCCATGAGAGGCTGAGGTAACCAGAGTCACCTGCAAATATCGAGGACAACTGTAAGACACACACTAATCAATAATTTGTTAAGCGGGCTACTCACCTGGTAGGGTCTCAAGGCCCTGGGGCAGGGGGGAGATCTACTGCTTGAAGAGCCATGTTTTGAGGTGCTTTCTGAAGGCTAAGAGGTCCTAGGTCTTGCGTAGGTTGGTGGGGAGGGAGTTCCAGGTTTTGGCAGTGAGGTGGGAGAAGGATCTGCCATCTGAGGTGGTGCGTTGGATGCGGGATACTGTTGCGAGGGCAAAGTCGGAGGAGCGGAGCTGGCGGGTCGGGATGTGGAAGTTAAGACGTTCGTTGAGGTAGGCCGGTCCGGTGTTGTGGAGGGCTTTGTGAGAGTGGATTAGGACTTTGAAGACGATCCTTTTGCTGATGGGCAGCCAGTGTAGGGATTTGAGGTGGGCAGAGATGTGCTCATGGCGAGGGAGGTTGAGGATGAGATGTGCAGCAGCGTTCTGGATGCGCTGGAGTTTTCTCTGAAGCTTGGCTGTGGTCCCTGCGTAGAGGGTGTTACCATAGTCCAGTCTGCTGCTGACGAAGGCATGGGTGACCGTTCTTCTGATTTCTATCAGAATCCACTTGAAGGTCTTGCGTAGCATACGGAGGGTGTTGAAGCAAGAGGATGATATGGCGTTGACTAGCTGAGTCATGGAATGAGACGAGTCTAGTATGAAGCTGAGATTGCGTGCGTGGGTGGTGGGTGTCGGGGTGGTCCTATTCCATGCTGACTTGTTGGGTCCGAAGATGATGATCTCGTTTTTTCCTGAGTTCAGTTTGAGGTGGCTTGTTTTCATCCAATTAGCGATGGCGAGGAGTCCGGCGTGGAGGTTGTTCTTGGCGGCAGAGGGGGTCCTCAAGAGAGAGAGGATGAGCTGGGTGTTGTCGACATAGGAAATGCCGTTGAGGTCATGGGGGCGGACGATGCTGGCGAGCGGAGCCATGTAGATATTGAAGAGGGTGGGGCTGAGGGCCCACACCATACCCATACACCAGCATCCAATGGGTGGGAACCAGGGTTCACCTATGAGCCACATCCGGTACCTCTGGAGTTGAGCCATCACATATTGGATGCTACTATTCCTCAGGATAAAGGCATCAAGCACAGACCCAGGATACTTTGCATTGACATGGGAGATGTACCGGTCTGCCAGGCACACTATCTGCACATTCATTGAGTGAAAGCTCTTTCGATTTCTGAACACCTGTTCATTTCTCTGGGGGGGACAAATGCAATATGTGTACCATCAATTGCCCCAATAATGTTGGGAATATGTCCCATTGCATAGAAATCAGCTTTCACTGTGGCCAAATCCACCACCTGGGGGAAAACGATGTAGCTGCGCATGTGTTTAATCAGGGCAGACAACACTCTGGTCAGCACTATTGAGAAGATTGGCTGCGACATTCCTGCTGCCAAGCCCACTGTCACTTGCCAGGAAATGGAGCACAGATATGACTTGCGCAAGAGGGGGGGATCCCGGTGGGGTGACGGATAGCAGATATTGGGTCAGGCTCCAATTGGGCACACAGCTCTGTGATTGTGGCCCTGTCCAGTCTATAGTTGTGGATAATATGCCTGTCCTCCATTGTTGCCAAGTCCACCAGAGATCTGTACTTGGGGGGATGTCTCCACCTCATATTCATCCGTAGCTGTTGCAATCTATGGGGCAAAACGTGAGCAGCTAGTCAGTATCTCATATTTCCAACCACTACACTTCATTGCATGTTGTTATTGTAATAGTATATTGTTGGATAGGTCCAAATGGTGCTTATGTGTACTGTGACACAGTTAGGTTCCATGGCCTGCCCCCACCCGGAAATGGCATCCGCCTATCCTGTATGGTGGGACATGTGAAAATGAGGTAATTCCGCTGACGTTGTGTGCCGTTGCGGGAGGCGGTCGAGAACCGCTGTGCAACTCCTCATTGGTTATCATTGGGCCCTATAGGGTACAGTGGCCAATGGTGATGTTCACCGGCAGTGAAAGTACACACTGTCGCGGACGTGACCTCCATTTTCTGTCTTTTCACTCACTTGCTACCTGACCTTCAACAGGAGAGGACCTACACTGCATGTGCTGCTGTGACCTGTGTCTGGAACCTACCATGGCTCGTGTGACTGGGGAAAGGGCCCCCGCCTTCACCTCGGTGGAATTGGAGAGACTGGTGGATGGGGTCCTACTCTAGTACCGAATGCTGTATGGGGCTCCAGACCAACAGGTTAGTACACTGTGAGCACGATGCATGGAGCATGAATGCATGGAGTGGTGTGTGTGAAGGCCTCGTGTGGGGGGGTTGGTGAATGCGCCCTGGGCAGCGTGCTGCATGGATGGTGGGTCATGTCTATGCGTAAGTTGATGTGAAGGGCTATGGTGGGCCATGAGTGTAACAGTCAGGACAGTCTGACTGATACCTTTTCCTATGTGTATTTCTCTGCAGGTCAGCGCCCATCAGAAAAAGGGTATATGGCGTGCCATCGCCAAGGACGTGCGGACCCTGGGTGTCTACGGCAGGCAGAGCACCCACTGTTGGAAATGGTTGGAGGACCTGAGATGCTGGGCACGGAAGATGGCGGTCGCCCAGCTGGGGATGACCTCCCAACGAGGAAGGGGTGCCCGTCGAACCCTGACCCCCCGATGGCCCGCATACTGGCAGTGGCCTATTCAGAGCTGGATGGGTGCTTGAGGGCATCACAGCAGCCACAAGGGGGTGAGTACAGTGCCCCAATACACTACTTGCGAATGGTGGGGTGGAATCCGGGTGTGGGATGTGGGCCTGTGGGTGCCTCTAGGCCAGGCCGGACATTGCAGGATAGGTCCCAGGTTGGGCAGGGTCTGATGTAAACTTCCTCCAACCAAGCTAGCAGGCATTCACTACTGGGTAGGGGTCTGTGGGTCTCAGGTATGCCGCAATTGGCATTAGGTGTCCCTGTCCATGGGCTGGTGACTAGCATTGTGACTGGTAGTGCATTGTCTAGTGCGTAGGACTGTTCCCTGTATGTGTTTGTCATGTACACCAACAGTGGTGTTGGTGCCACCATTCACCAAGTGTATCCTTTATTTCCTCCCCACCCTTTTTGTTTTGTCACCCTGTCCTTATGTGCATTAGCATCATCTGGCGGAGGAGCAGAGGCACCAGTGACGGAGGGAGCTGCATCCCACAGGACACAGGATGCTGAATCCTCCGACAGTGAGGGCACCAGTGGGATGGAGGGCGAGGGGCGCACCATGGCGGATACTGGAGGGGGCAGTTCTGACAGTGAAACCTCCTCCGATGGAAGCTCCCTGGTGGTGGCGGACACCTCTGTGCCCACCCCAACTACAGCTACAGCTGCCACCCCCGTACCAGCACCGCCCTCCCAGCAGCCCCTCAGCGTGTTTCCCATGCCCCCTCACCCAGGAAAGTGGGCATCTCCGTCGCCCAGTTAGCCCTGCTGCCCTGAGTGAGGTGACTATTGACCTCCTGCGATCCATTTCTGTTGGGCAGTCAATCATTGTGAATGCCATCCAGGGGCAGCCCAAAGGCAACAGACAAATGCATTCCTGGAGGGGATTCACACTGGCATGGCGGCCCAATAGAGATCAGTCCTGGCTCTGGCCTCCTCTCTGATGGCAGCCATTTTCCCTGTTTCTAGGCTCCCCCCTCCAACGTCCGCTACCCAATCCCAATCCCATTCCCCTCAACCCCAACCTATCCCAAGCACACAGGCAGACCAGCATGCACACAAGACAACACACAGGAGTGGTTCAGGCAAACACAAGCACCACACATCATCCCACAGGCACTCACAAAAACACCAACCAGATGCAGACATACCAACATCCACTGCCTCCACTGTGTCCCCCTCCCTCCTCCTCATTATACACCTCCCTCTCAGTTGCGTCTACACTCACACCTGCATGCACTACATCCTCATCCATTACCACCATCACCAGCACAGCTATCACTACACACCCATCACTGGCAGTCACCACCCCCACATCCATGCACACCTCCCCTGTGTCCTCTCCCACTGTGTCTGTGCCCTTTCCTCCCAAAGTACACAAATGCAAGCACTCAGACACCCAACAGCCATCTACCTGACAAAAGCATCCAGCCCATGCACCTGCACCCAAACACAGCAGACATACTCCTCCTACAGCCACTTCCTCTTCCTCCACTCCCAAACCTTCAGCCTCTTCCCACCCCAATGTCCCTAAGAAGCTTTTCCTCTCCACCGCTGACCCCTTCCCTACCACTCCCCCCCACGTCCTTCACGTTGGGCCAGGGTGGTCAGAACCCAGGCGAGCACCTCATCCACCCAGTCCACGGCCACAGTAGTGTCGACAGCTACTCCAGCTGGGAGAGGATACCGGGCACCAGCCAGCCACACTGAAAGGGTGCCTGCACCAGGTGCTGCAAGGAAGGCCAAGGAGGCACCACCAGCTGCCTCAAGGAAGGGCAAGGAGCCACTCCCAGCTGCCTCAACGAAGGGCAAGGAGTCACCCCAGCTGCTTCAAGGAAGGGCAAGGAGGCACTCCCAGCTGCTTCAAGGAAGGGTAAGGAGGCACTCCCAGCTACTGCAGGGAAGGGCAAGGAGCAATCCCCGGCTTCTGACAGGAAGGGCAAGGGGCCTGCACCAGCAGGCAGGAAGGACAGGAGGCCTGGTGCTGGGACTCATTCGGAGCCCCCACCACCAACTATGGTGGTGGAGCCATCCGAGGCTGCAAGGGAATGGCTGAAGCCTCCCCCCACCACTGCCAGCACCGCCACCAGCAGCAGCCCCAGTGGGCAGCTGTCCGAGGCTGCAGGGGATGGGCTGGAGCCTCCCCTCACCACTGCCAGCAACGCCACCAGCACCGCCACCAGTAGCAGCAGCCACAGTGGGCAGCCGTCCGAGGCTGCAGGGGATGGGCTGGAGCCTCCCCCCACCACTGCCAGCTCAACCAGCAGCACCACTGCCAGCAGCAGCAGCCCAAGTCGGCAGCCGTCCGAGGCTGCAGGGGATGGGCTGGAGCCTCCCCCCACCACTGCCAACTCCACCAGCAGCACCACCACTGCCACCACTGAGCAGACATCACTGCTGGCAGACAATGTGTAGTCCTGCGTCCATGGGCTGTTGTGCGGTCTAGCACCAGCAAATCCTGTGGGTGTGACACTCGGGTGAGAGACTGCACTCCTTGCACTCCTCAAGATCTGCATCACTGGGCACAATGCCCCCTCCAGAACCAGTGGAGATGACATCCACACACCCCATCCTTCCAAGGATGAAGTTCACTGGCCACAATGCCCCCTCCAGAACCAGTGGAGAAGCCATCCACTTGAGAGACTGTGGCCTTGCACTCCCCAGGACAAGTCAGTGTGCAAGTCACCCACTTGAGAGACTGTGGCCTTGCACTCCCTGACCAAGCAGTGGGCAACCACCCACTTGAGAGACTGTGGCCTTGCACTCCCCAGGACCAAGCAGTGGGCAAACAACCAACTTGAGAGACTGTGGCCTTGCACTCCCCAGGACCAAGCAGTGGGCAAACCACCCACTTGAGAGACTGTGGCCTTGTACTCCCTAGGACAGCGCACAGGGCATGTTGCCCCCTGCAGGACCAGTGGTTTTGTACAATCTTACGGCTGAGGTGCCCCCCGTTCTCCGTCCACCTGAGGTGCCTGACTATTTTCATCCTGATGCCCCTACAGTGTTCTCTCCAGTTTGTTGCAGGAGGGATGTGGGGACTTGGCCTATGTGTTGTGGCCCTGTGGCCCACAGACATTGAGGACTGGGCAGTGTCCCTACATTTGTAAATATGTATATACGTTTGGATTTTGATGCACTTATTCATAGTATTTTATGATATTACACTCACTTTCTTCAAATCATTTTGTCCTTGCATTATTCCTGAGGGGCACGGGGTAAATATGTTATGTTGCTGTATCTGGTTGTGTGTATGGTGTTGGGGGTGGGGGAGTTGCGTGTGTGTGTCACTCTCTTTGTCCTCCCCCCTCCATTGTGTGCTAGGCAGAAGTATTCACCATGGTTGTCTTCACCGGCATTGGTGTTCATAATGAAGCAGAAGGCAGATGAGCATGATGTAGACATGTAGCTCGGGGTCCATGGTGTCGTGGTTGTTCCCTGAGTCTCCACAGGTGAGTCCTTTGACTTCTGAGATCTGTTTCCACCAGGCTTTTGATGTCATTGGTACCAACCCGGAAAAGGTGGCGGATAGGCCGGTCATAATACAGTGGGCGGAACATTGTCTTCCGCCTGGCTGTTGGTGGTTACTGCCATGGTGCTTGTTGATTCCGCCCTGATGGTCAGTGTGTTAAAGTGGCTGTCTGTCTGAGCGGTTTCCGCTGTGGTCATGATTCCATTTTTGTTATCGCTGGCCTGTTGGCGGTATTACCTCTGCTTTATCAATGGCCGCCGGGGTTGTAATGAGGGCCAGAGTCTCCTGGCCTGAGCAGTCATGTCACTCACTGTGCTTCATGTACTTGTTATATGTCATCCCTCCAGGTGAGTGGACTACATGTGTGAATTCCCAAAGAAGGGTATATTCACAGGTGTACACTGGACTGGTGTTTGGAGTGACAGTAAGGGAACCTCCTGTGAGTTTCAGCCATTGTACTCCTTGTATTACACATACTAAATTTATGGTTTCCTCGCAGGTGAGTACACTTCAATTATGATTTGGTACACAGGGGTATTTTGGGGGAGAACACTGTTTTGTTGTTTGGAGTTGGGGGAACAGTGCACGCTGTGAATTGCAGCCTTTCACTCTCACTGCTCCCTAAAACCTGACAGATGTCTACTCCCCCAGTGAGTCCATATCATATGAGATTTAAAAGTATTGTGGACTTCAGAAAAGCGGACACTGTTCTGGTGTTTGTAGTGACAGTACAAGTATCACCTAGCCTTAGCAGTCCTGTGGGGGACTGTACTAGACACACTATACAAATATCTTGCTTCCAGGTAAGTACACTTCAATGGTGAGTTCGGAGACAGTGCTCATTTGCGCAGAGAACACTGGGCTGACTGAGTGAAGTAACAGTGACAGAACCTCCTAGCATTAGCAGTCCTGTCAGTCCTTGTACTACACACATTTTACAGATGTTATCTTCCCAGGTGAGTACACTTCAACAGAGAGTTGTGACACAAGGGTCTTTGTTATAAGGGACACTGGGCTGGCTGAGTGGCATAACAGCAGCAGATTCTCCTGGCCGTAGCAGTCAATTCAGTCCCTGTGCTCCATGTAGTATAACAATGGTATTCACCCAGGTGAGTATACTTCAATGTGAAGTTGACAACCAAGTTACATTTGAGTAGGATACACTGTTTGGAGCTAAAGCAACAGTGCTTGCTGGGGGTTGTAGTCATGTCAGTCCCTTTCCTACACAGACTATACAAATGTTATCCTCAAAGGTGAGTCCACCTCAATTGAGAGTTGACAGACAAATGTCTTTGGACCAGCGGACACTGGGCTGACTGAGTGGAGTGACAGTAGCAAAGCCTATTTGCCTTAGCAGTCATGTCAGACCCTGTACTACATAGACTATACAACAGTTAACCTCCTAGGTGAGGACACTTCAATTGGGAGTTGAGTGACAATGGTCTTTAGTGCAGAGGACACTGGACTGGCTGAGTGGAGTGACAATAACTGTGCCTGCAGGGAGTTGTAATCATGTCAGTCCTTGTACTACACACACACTATACAAAGGACATCCTCTCAGGTGGGTTCACTTCAATGGGGAGTTGACAAACAAATTAATTTAGAGAATGATACACTGTTCTGGTTTTTGTAATTGTAGAACAGTGCCCGTTGGGTATTGTAGTGCTGTCAATCCACGTACCACACACACTATACACAGAAGTTGTTCCCCCAGATGAGGCTATTTCATATGTGAGATGCCAGGCAGGGGTCTATGGACAGGTGGACACTGTACTGGTGAGTGGGGTGACAGTGAAGGTTGCAAAAGATGAGCAGTGAGCATGCATGACAATACATTTTGGTGACATATTTTTGTGTTGTGACTTACCAGACTCTACTCCCCAGGTATTCCTGTTAAGCCTCAGGATGCAGGATGGCCAAAACCTTCTCCTCCTAGGATTAGAGTTGTAAGGGAGGAGGGGGGACCACCACCAGTCTTCTGGACCTGCAGCTGGTGCCTGGATGCCATGGAATGGACCTTTCGACTATCCTTTGTCACATTTGCATTTCCATTTTGCTGGTGATAATAGTGTTTTGGACTTTGCTAAAAATAAATGTGTCTCTACTCCACCATGACTCTTAACTGTTGAGGGTGTGAGATATGTGCTCAGGGAAAGTTGGAGGGGTGTCTATTCTGAAGTTTTGTTTTTTTGGATGCGCTCTGGCTTCCGTATTTGGCGTAGGAGATGCAAATGTTTGTGGTATGTGAAGGGGTGTGTTTTATAGTGTGCTTTGCAGCTGTGTCAAGTGTGGCAATGTGTGGCAGCTGTGTTATTTTCAAATCCATCCAATGTGGTGTTGTGTATTACTTAAGTGGCTGTGAGCCGCCGTAGTTGGGACCGCCATTGACAGCCTGACCTGGCTGACTACCACTGCAACTTTTGACTTGTAATACCGTCAGTGGTTGATCGACGGGCTGTTGGTGCTGGTGGTTGGACCGCCTATTTCCCACCCTCAACAGTACTGGCGGTCTGGCATTTTTGGCTGGCTTTTGGCGGTCCAGCCTGTGTAACTCATGATGCAGCAGTCTGTAAGACCGCCAATATGGCGGTCTTTTGGCAACCGCCATTATGGGGTCTGGCCTTCTGACCGCCAAACTTGTAATGAGGCCCTAAGTCAGAAGGTAAAATCTTTGAACTAGAGGACCAACTAGTTTATCCAAACTCTACTCCGTAATGGTTAGTCTGAAATCGTACCTAAGTCATTGTGAACAATAAACAGTGACTTCTGATTGGTGCTTTACTTTGCCTTGGTGATTTTCTGTTAAATCTTTATAAAAGTGTTTTTTTATGTTTCTCCTTATTGGATATTTAGTTTATTTAATATTTTTATTATTAAATCTTCCTCTATCTTTAGAAATTGTTGTAGGATATTTTATTGTGTTATTAGTTGATTTTTAATTATTTTGTTACTATTAAATACTTTGAATACTATGAGACCAGGTTTCTTTACTGAACTTGAACTTGTTTCCTGGATTTGACAGCATTTTGACAATATCTTGGGCTTATTATGTAGGAATAAATAAGCAATTTCCTTAAAAGAGGGATTGGGGCAGAGGAATAAATGATAATCAAAGGCCAAGGGCAGGAGAGAGTATCAGATTCAAATCACCACTAACCTGTACATCCAAATGTTGCTATGTGGACATTGGGGAGTACACCAGTTTCTTTCTCTAAGGACACCACCAAACACACCCAAGGTGCATTTAGCATTGACTGCGAAGGCAGTCCATGTGAAATAGGGATATTAGAGAACCTCAAGAAGCATCATTATTTGTAGCTAGAAAGCGTATTTCCTTAGATTCAGGTTCTTTCACATTGTCCACACACTCACATGAGTGATGGCTTTTTATGCTAAACAGAACACATGACTAGTGTTACTTTTTGCTCTTACCTCAACTTAAAATACATGCACTGTTTTCAGTTAAATTGAGTGTGCATACACATTCTGCAGTAAATGAGACTTACACAAGATGTACACCAATAAATGACACACTTTGGTATACAGTCAACATATCTATAGCAGAAAACCCGTATTTTGTTAAAGCAAAATGAAGTCATGAAAGTGACATAGTTCTGATATCCAACAGAGGTTTTTAATGCTCCAAACTTGAAAGACTGCTCTATAAGCAAAGCTTTACACAGGACCAGCATGTGACACTACAGAGGCCCAAAAGACAGTTGTCCAACACAACTTTGAGGGCATGACAGAATCTCAGTACTTATGTGCTGGAGCTCAACAGGAGTTTCACAGACCAAACAAGCAATATTTAATGCTTCCTAGTTAACACTAATCTGAAGATTATTAATACAGTACTGACAGAGGCTGAATAAATCAAAGTAATGGCTTTGAAGTGGTATTGCAGAAGGAACTTTAAGAATTATCACAAAAGGAACATGTCACGGAAAATGTTCTTGATGTCTGGCTTGAAAATAATCTTGACTGGAGACCCAGGAGTATAGGTGAAGACCTAAACCCAAGCAAATGAACACTGGTGAAGAGTAAAGACCAAGCAGAGGCTTCCTCACATCAACAGGGAGAAAAGATAAGCACTTGGCAAAGCCAAGGATGCTGGTTTATGGATTGCTGGATCTAAAAATTCCGCAGTAGGTTCTTGAATCACACAAATCTCAGATCCTGTAGTAGGTCCCTGAATCATGCTGTAGCCTGCACCCAGATGGGGCATACAGTCGCAGCTGTTGGGGTGCCCACATCAAGACAGTATTGACTGTTCAGATGATTGGTGGAAAGAAATTGATAACACACATGTGACAGCCTCAATATTGGATGGTATGACCCCTCTCACACATCCTAGATAGGATTCTAAATGGCAATGCTTTGAACAAGGAGTAGATGCGTGGAAATTGATGCCCAGGACCTGAGGTGTATGTTAGTGGAAGTGAGCACCTCTTATAAGCCATGAAAGCATCTATCTTCCATGCTGACTCCTCTCAGAATCTGGGATAGAAAAGAAGAAGAAAATAATTTCTTGGAGTTGCAAAGAGATCCATTATAGTTTTGTACCACCTCTGACACTGAATGTTACAGATCTGAGGCCTTAAACAATAGTCCTGAGACTATGTTCAACTCATGCTGAAATTATCTGTGAGAGCATCCATGACTCCCCGAATGTGAATAGCTAGGAGGGAAAACAGAAAACCATATGCCCAATGAAAATATCAGTGTTCCAGTTCTACAAAGATTAAGAGAACATATCCACCTTGTCTGATTATATAGAACCTGATAGTCACATTGTCTGTCCTTACGAGACCTGCTCTCACAAGCCAGGCTAGACAAAAACCCAACATTTTCATCCAAATTGTTTCTAGCACCTTGAGGTATGAAGAGGATTCCATCTCTCAAGCAGACCATCTGTCTAAAAGTGTATGGTCCTCAATGCATGCCCCCGAGACCAGCTTTCTGGTGTCTGTGGTTAACACAGTCCAATCCAAAAGAGAAAGGCTTTCTCCCTTCATTAGATGATTGGGGTCCTACCGCCAGTTCAATTCTCTCATTAGAGCCAAATGAATTATTAATCTCTGTACAAAGTCAAAAAAAGTCAGTTTCCATGACATCAAGATTTCTCTTACAAAGAACCCTATATGAAACATCAGTCAAGGAATTATTGTGACAGAGGCCAGCTAGGCCCTCTATATCTGCAGCAAAGATCTGATTATTATGGATTCTTCTCTTAAAACTGTATTAATATGAGCCTTGATCATATGAATTTTCCAATCCAGGGAAACAATAGATCTAAGCCTGTCTCAAATTGGGCTCATATAAACTCCACATCAGAATCTAGCTCAAGGCTACACTTCTTCACTTTATTTGAAAACCATGATTCTGTAAAAAATAAAGAACAGTGTGTCTGTCTTAGAAAGACTGTGATCTTTATGGAGAAGGAGTCAACCAATTGTCTTGATACATATGTAAAATAATGTCTTCCTTGGGCACAGTCCTTCCGAAGGAGTCAACACCTTTGTGAACACTATAGGGTGCTACTTGAGACTGAGGGGCATATTTACACTCTGTTTGAGCCGGATTTGCATCATTTTTTTTTCGCAAATCTGGCGCAAACCTAACTCCATATTTATATTTTGGTGCTAGACATGTCTAGCTCCAAATATTGGAGTTAAAGTCATTTTTTGCCTGCGGAAAACTACCGTGCAAAAAATGACTCTAAGGCTCTAGCACCTTATTTATCCTCCCGTGCAAAAATCACGCATGTGGGGAGAAGGGGTCAAAAAATGGTGTAAAGATTGCTTTGCACCATTTGTTAACACCTGGGTCAGGGCAGATGTTAGGAGAGCTGTGGGCCTTTTTCCATAGTGTAACACCATGGAATAAGCCCACAGGTGCACTCCCCAGGTCCCAGGGACACCCCTACCCACACCAGAGGGACAGTGGAGGATGGGGGACCTCATCCCAGGTAAGTATAGGTAAGTACAAGTAAGTTTTTTCTTTTTCTTAAAGTGCCATTGGGGGCCCTTAAATGGGCCCTTCTACATGGCACTGGGTGCAATGGCCATGATCAGGGGACTCTGGTCGTGTGGTATGGGTGGTTTTATGTCAGAAAATGACTCAAGGCAGGTTAGAGTCTTTTTTTTTACTCTAACCTGCCTAACATCATTTTTTGGTGTAAAACCCCCTTCTTCCATACCGCCAGCCCCACCCGACTAACGTCATTTTTTTTTTTTACGCTAGCCTACGCTTTGCACCGGCTTGCAGCATTCCATAAATATGGTGCCCGGCTGGTGCACAGAAATGGTGCAAGCCAGTGCTAAACGTTTTGGTGCAAAACTGCGTTAGTGCAGTTTTGCACCAAAAGTTTAAATAAGGGCCTGAATGTTAAATGGCATACTGTGATGGTGAGCCTCCAGCGTGAATCTCAGTGATCTCTGGTGGTCCTGAGAAATGGGAATATACAAATAGCTATGCTGAATATCCTGTGTGAATAGGAGAACTATGATGTTGACTCTTTGTAAATAGCCCATCTTGAAATAAATTGTCCTGACCCAGGGGCTAATGCTTTTTAGATCCAATACTGGATAGAACTCATGTGAAGCCTTCTGGAGCTGGAAGAAAACTGAATAAACACATTCCCTTCTATCTTCTTTGGGGACAAAAACAATCGCCTTTTAACAACAGTTGCTGCCCATAGAATCTGTGCCTTTGCTTTGTTTCTTAGAAATGTAGTAGGGTTAAGTTCAATGTTTTGAGGCGTACAAATGAATGTTATTACATTGCTGTGATGAAACATCAAAATCCACTTGTGTGATATATCCTCTTTCCAGACTTCAAGAAATTCTTGGATATGACCTTTGACTATTGATTCTTTCCTTTCTCCATATTAATCAGGAGCTCTGCATTGGTCCCAGTTACTGGGAGGATGTCTCTGACTTTTCACCTTTTTTCTGCTTGGAAAGTTCTCTGATGTGTGGACCTCTAAGATGGAAGTAACATTTCTTAAATTCACAAATAGAGCATCAACATGCTCAGGTATTATTGCTTTTTCAGGAAAAAGCATACTTCCTGTCCTTAAATGCTTATGTAAGCCTTTTCCACATAAACGATCCCTAAAAAGATTCTTTGTCAATAACAGTATCTACAACAACACGGATTACTCAGCTGAATCAACCTTCCAATAGTTTATCCATAAATAAGGTTTAGCCAAAACCGGAGCTCCTTAGGTTAGGGCAGAAACTCTTAATGCATCGAAGGATATGTCCTGCTTGTTGCTCCATGCAAAGATGTAATTCAGAAGAGTCCTCTCTTTCTTTCCAAGGCCTTTGTCACAAACTCAATCCTCCCCTAGGGATTCAGCTGTGCAAGCTGCATAGTTGCCTGCCATTAATGCCTTAATGCCAAATTGTTACTTGCATAGAACTTCTTTAAAGTGTTTTCATTCTTTTTGCCAACCAGATAAAAAGAAGAGTCCTGTAGTTTAACTCAAGTATGACCAATAAGTCTGGCTAAAATCAAATCAATCTTGACAGCATCTGGCTAAGCCTAGTTAGCATTTCCAAAAGTGTATGTTTGCTGAAGGAAACATGGTGTGTTTAGGTGATTCTGGCTGCCTCAGTGTTAATACCTTGATCTTCCCATGCAGGAGAAGAAGAAGCAGCTTGGTTGGTCTATCACACTAAGGAAAACAACTTAACAATTATTTTTTAGTATCCAAGAAGTCTCTAACGTGATCCAATACCCGGGCACCTTCTTCTTTTCTGATATACTTACTGCAAGAAGAGATAATAGGTTCTACAAGACAAGATGAAGTGAAAGAGGTATCACTAGAATCTTGATATCAATATTCACTGCTTAAATTGACCTCTTTTTCTTCCTCTAGTGAGAAGCGCAAGCCTCTGCTTCTGATTCTTCAACCGCCTTCTGATCCTCAGATGCAGGAAAGATGCAATGATGTCGTTCCTTGTAAATGCAAAGTGCATGGAAGCATTTTTGCCACCTTCAAACTCCTTAGCAGAAGAGGGATCTGGAGTGTCATGCTTCCTTCTAACAGAGCTTTTGCTTTCCACTTAGTAACTGAAAATAATACCTCTCCATGAACTAGGAAGAATAGCAAATTCAGGGTTCTAAAACCATCAGACCTCTCCACAGAGCTGGACAATTCACTAGCAGTGTAAAGAAACCCAATCAAGCTTGTGACTAAATTTCTGACTTTTGTGCTTTTTTTTTGCTTCTTCACAGGAAGGGTTGGCAGAGAGCAACCCCGATGTGCAAATAAAGCAGGTACAAGTGCTTGACCAAAGCCAAAGGAACGGTTTCCCATGAGCTTCATTCCTCCGTGCCCAACTCATACAAACTGATGCATTTTTCATGGGTACGAGTGCTTCGCTTTCAGATCGTGCCTAGGAGTTCCAAGCGACAAGGTACCCAGCAGAAGAAGGCTTCTCTGATGCCCTGTTTGAGGAGAAAGCAGCCCGGTGGCACTGCCATCCTGAGCAGTCCTCCTCTAACGTCAAGAAGGGCTCGCAGGACAGCTTTACCTCTTCACAAGCATCACTGAGTTAGAGGGGGCATTCAAATGAAGTTTGGTGCCTGATACCCCTCACTCAGACGATATTTATTCGGGAAAATGAGACTTACTGCTTGTCGAAGACAGGATCAAAACAAGTAGTGCTATGGTATGGAGGAGACATTTAGGGTCAGTTATGGAATTGTCAGACTATTACTTTTGTTTTCATAGGATTGCGGACTTAAGTGGAGTGTTGTCTGAAGCAGCAGATTGTTTCAAGATGGTACTAGCTGCATTGCAAATATGTATATTTATGTTTCATGCACACTTGCATAAATATCTCTCATTAGAAAATGTATTTAAAATATAGGGTGAGACAGGAGCAACCCGAAATGCTTCTAATTGTTTGAGTGGCATCCTCACAATGCCAGAAAACACCCTCCAGGAGCAGGTACATTGGAAGGGCGGGGCTCACCAGCAAATCAACGTGTTGCTGACTTTGACCACTTTTGAAGTAAGTACACAGCGTATATAAACGGATACAGATCATTTTCATAAATGTTCAAGCAATTTCGTGGCTATTTTCTCGTATATCCTATGGGAATATTTTTTAGGCATTGTTATTTTATGGAACGGCAACGTTGTTATTTTTATAGACCAAACAGTTTTAACGCAGCCATATGCTTTCACCACAGGAAACCATGGATGTGCAGCATCTTATGAAAATCACTTAGAAGCATTCATAATTCATAAGGGGTTCCCGGCAGCCTTTAGTACAGAATGTCACTCTGCAATAGACATATTTGCAAATATTTCTGTATTCTGTCATTTCAACGCAGTTGTAATGTCACAGTTTCTCTTTGGAAGCGGTGGTCATAAACTGCAAAAACAAAGTTGAAGCGTCTAGAGACCATTCAAATACAGCACTAGGCTATTTTAAAACAACAGTGTGCAGTTCGAAAACACTTATTATTACTGTACTAATGGGAGATGTTTATTTGATAAATCAGTCATAACTATTAGTCCATCTTGGCAATTTTGTTAATGTTCAGCACAAAGAAATGAACAACATGATGTGAGATTTGTTTCTCTGTTACATCCATATTTTTAAGAAGAGTGTGGGGGAAAATTCCACCACCAATGTGGACTCAAATGTTATGTGTAGATAACTCCCACATATCTTGTCTCTTTAAAATGTGCAGAAGCGTTACCTTCCACCATGCTGAGGACACAAACATTACCTTTTCACGACCACCTCTTTTTCCACCAGGTTTCTTCACAGAGCTAACTCAGCCTGCGCTTGTTGCAATGTTGCTCCCACAGGTGGAGGCAGAGCAGCCATCACAATTTCTGGGGTTCTTAGAATTGCAGCATGGCCAAGCCTGGCCAAGACAAATATGTTTATGGCTGGGTAACTTGAATGGAGACACAATTTTACAATAATCAATAACAAATGTCCACAATTGAGGGAAAAAAGATACTTAAAGGCATATGGCATTTGCACTGATTAAACTCTAAAAAAATAAATATTAATTGTACATAGACATAGGTATCAACTTCACAACATTCACACGACTTTGCAACATTTAAATGCAAATATTCACAATTTCCCCTCGCTAATCAGAAACACTTGCAAACGTCCAAGAACACATATTTCGCCTAGAGATATGCCCATCCACTAATCATTGTACACTACACTGATTTAGAGGTGGGTATCTCGACACGCCATTCAGTGGCTGTGTCCATTTCATTAACAACGCATATCATAATGCAAGATATCAATAAACTTGGGGGCATATTTATGAGAGGCTTGCGCCACCAGAGTGTCACTTTTTTTGACGCTTCAGCGGCCCAGGCCTCTCAACCATATCTATGAGGCCATGCATAGCCACTTGGCATAGCTTTGCATGGCCTCATAGATATGGAGTAAGACAAAGCAGTACACGTTGCAGTGTTGGCTTACTCTGTGCCAGGGAGGCATTCCATGGATCTTGCTATGGGTTTTCTCATGCAACACTCATGAATTTTGACACTGTCCCAGATTTACAAAATCACATTAACATGGGGTGACGCCAAAACTTTATGCCTCCACAGAGCAGGCTTAACAAGGAGAAATATTTTAATTTCTTCAAATTTTTTCCTCTTTCCATTCTTGCTGCATTCTGCACTGCTCGAACAGCCAGGTTTTGAGAAGTCTCCTGAATGTCAGCAGGTCTTTGGTCTGTCGTAGGAGCGGTGGGAGGGTGTTCCAGGTTTTGGTGGTGAGGTGGGAGAAGGATCTGCCTCCGGTGGTAATTCTTCGGATGCGAGGGACGGTGGTGAGGGCGAGTTCGGCTGAGCAGAGCTGGCAGTGTGGGGTGTAGAAGGTGAGTCGTCTGTTGAGGTAGGCTGGACCGGTATTGTGGAGTGCCTTGTGTGCGTGGGTGAGGAGCTTGAAGGTTATCCTTTTGTTGATGGGGAGCCAGTGTAGGTCTCTCAGGAGGGGTGTGATGTGGCTGTGATGGGGTGCGTCGAGGACCAGGCGTGCAGAAGTGTTTTGTATACGTTGCAGTCGTTTGAGGAGTTTGCCCGTAGTCAAGTCTGCTGCTGACGAGGGCCTGAGTGACTGTTCTTCTTGTTTGTGTGGAGATCCACCTGCAGATCTTCCGGAGCATGCAGAGGATGTTGAAGCAGGACTTGCTTGGTCATGGAGTTGCGGATGACGCCCAGGTTTGCGTGCGACATTGGTGGGTGTCGGGGCTTCTCCCAGTGTGTCTTAGAGGCTTCGGATCGGAGTGGGGGAGGCGGACGCTCTGGGTTCTGCCAGAGAGGAAGGAGGTGTCCAATCCAGAGCTTTATCCCAGATCCCTGTGTTGTGTAGGCGTGCACGTAGGGTGCGGTGGTAGACAGTGTTGAAGGCGGCGGAGAGGTCCAGGAGGATGAGGGCCGTGGTTTCAACATTGTCAAGCAGGGCCCTGATGTCATCTGTGGCAGTGATGAGGGCAGTTTCACTGCTGTGGTTGCTGCGGAACCCCGACTGGGATGGGTCCAGGATGTTGTTCTCTCCGACGTAGTGGGTCAACTGTCTGTTAACAATCTTCTCAATGACCTTAGCCGGGAAAAGGAGCAGGGAGATGGGACGGAAATTCTTGAGGTCTTTTGGGTCCGCCTTGGGTTTCTTGAGTAGGGCGTTGATCTCGGCGTGCTTCCAGCTCTCACGGAAGGTCGCGGTCTCGAAGGAGATGTTGATGATTTTGCGAAGGTGGGGTGCGATGGTGGCGCTGGCTTTGTTGAGGATGTGGTGTGGGCATGGGTCTGATGGAGAGCCAGAGCGGATAGTGCTCATGGTTTTGATGGTGTCGTCTACGTTTACGTTGGCCCAGGCGAGCAGGGGGTCGTAGTTGATGGCAGGTGGAGAGTCTGAGGTGTCGGTGATTGTCAGGGTGTTCTGGTTGTTGAAGCTGTCATGGATGTCAGTGATCTTGTGGTGGAAGAAGGTTGCGAGCAAGTCACACAGGTCTTGCGACTGTGGGATGTTGTTGGTGTTGGAGCTGGGTTTGGAGAGTTCCTTCATGATGTTGAAGAGCTCCTTGCTGTTGTGTGCGTTGTTGTCAAGGCGGTCTTTGAAAGAGATCCTATCTGTTGAGGTGATGGTGTTTGTGGATGGTGTTCTTGAAGGCTGCATGGCTGTCCGGTGTCTGTTCACAGAGCCATTTCTTTTCCAGCTTCCGGCAGGTTTGCTTGGAGGTTTGGAGGTCTGGGATGAACCAGCTGGTTCTCTTGCCAGTGCCTCTGGTGGAGGGTTTCATGAGTGGGGTCAGGGTGTTAGCGTAGTCGTCGATCCAGCACCTGAGGTTGCAGGCTGCGAGGTTGGGGTCGGTGGGTTCGGTGGGTTCGGCGGGCAGGTTTCGAGCGAGGTTGGTGTTCAGCTGGTCTTCGCTGACTTTGCTCTAACCTTGTTGGGTGTGGTGATGAGAGGTGGGTTTCCAGAAGGTGAAGTGGATGCAGCGGTGGTCGGTCCAGGGGAGTTCGGTCGTGTGGCTGAAGGTGACGTGGGGGCTTGCGGAGAAGACGGGGTTCAGCGTGTGTCCGGCAGAGTGGGTTGGTGTTGTGATGAGCTGTCTGAGTCCGAGGGTGGCGAGGTTGTCAATCAGGGTGGTGGAGTTGGTGTCATTGTTGTTCTCCAGTTGAAAGTTCAGGTCTCCGAGGAGGATGTAGTCTGAGGAGGCCAGGGCGTACCTGATGACGAAGTCGGCGATGGAGTCGCAGAACTGAGGCCATGGTCCGGGGGGTCTGTAGATGAGAGTTCCTCTGAGGGTGGTGTTGGCGTGGATCTGGAAGTTCAGGTGTTCGCTGGTGCTGAGGGTGTCATTGGTGCAGGTCGTGACCCTGATGGTATTCTTGTGGACTATGGCGATTTCACCTCCAACTCCGTTGGTGCGGTCCCTGTGGGTAATCTTGTAGCCATCCGGGATGACCATGGTGATGTCCGGGCCCGAGGAGGCATTCATCCAGGTCTCGGTTAGGAAGGGGACGTCCGGGGCGGAGGTGTTGAGCAGGTCCCAGAGTTCGACGGCGTGTTTGCGTGCATAGCGGGTGTTCAGTAGAATGCATCGGTGGTGGTTGCGATCTGTCTTTGGCGGGTGGATTGGCAGTTTGGAGGCTGGTGAAGCTGCAGTTCCGGCAGGTGAAGGGTCCTTGGGTGTGCTTCGGGCAGCCAGGAAGCAGGTGTGTGATCGCCCGGTGTTGAGTGCGAGGAGGGTGCTGGCAGTGTAATGGCGTTGGTTGTCGTGGCGGTCGCGGAGACTAGGGGTCCTGGCGCTGGGCGCGGTGCAGGCACAGATGGGCCCAGACACCGCCATATCAGGGGAGGGGGGAGGGAGGGGCAGCTGGGAGGTGGGAGCGGGGTGGTGAATGGGCAAGCAGGAGGGGCAGGGCCGCAGGGACCCAGAGGCGGGAAGTGGGAAAGTGAGTCAGAAGGAAAAACAAGGCACAAGAAAAAACTGTGAAACGAATGAAGCCAACGAAAAAGATACTGTACCGATGCAACTTATGGCCTACCACTGGCCACCAGGGATGAGCTGCAGGTGGTAGCCTGCGGGTGGAGTAGGGCCTCGAACCCGCGTCGGGCAGCAGCAGCGAGCTGGGGAGGCAGACGCAGCAGGTGGTGCTGCCCTTTTACATTGGCGTGGGGCACTGCCCTACGTCAATTCCCCATAAATTTAGGCCTTGATGTGCATGTCCACTTTTTTGGCAAGGTGGAAACCGGTTCTCGCGATTCATCAGTGGTTTTTAACCTTTCAGATTAAAGAGGCCATAAGAAAACTGGTAGAACAAAATACATGTTCACACATAATGAATAAGCATACTCGAAGTTGCAAGTAATCATGCAACTAATAACAAAATAGGTTGAATGTAGACTAGATCCGACTCACATGGAATCAGAATACAAAGAAAGCGCTATTGGTTGAATTTGTGAAGATACACATATCGCAAGTAATCGTTTTCTAAATATGTTTTTCTCGGAACAGACAAAAGTGTCGCATTTACAGTGGATATATTTCAATAGAATGGCATTAACCACACAGTATGCATCTCAGAAATATTGCAGATGTTTACTTTAAAAAAATCACATCAACGTAAATATTATGTAAATAGTGCACATTCGCCAAATGTTGCTGCTGCGTCTTCATTGTTTTACTCTCTGAGAAACCGCTTTGAATCAACGTGGAAATGTTCTTAATGAAATGATGACTTGTAAAATGATCAGCAGTAATGACGTTAGGACGTGCATGTGAGTATTCTGTCATGCTTTTTACCAATGAATGTCTAGAAATTTGAAAAGTACATTCTCATTTGACGACAAAGAGCCAATGATGCTGTTGTTAATCTTGCCCCACATGAGGATATTATGATTCTTTTGGCGTGTGTGTACTTATTGGTGAGAAATATAAATTCACAGTCATTTCCTGTGCTATACAGATTTATATTTTCACTCACATCATCCACATCCAAAGATACGTTATTTTATTTTAGATGTAAAAACTCATCTGAAATAGCAATGAACCTCTCTGGCTTTGCTCTTGAATTGTTTTCCTAGCATACGTTTCATTAAGAATGATCTAGAAAATGTAGCAATGGAAAGTGATATTGATTTCACATCTCTCAACAGCCGTAGCATCTCGGAGACCCGAATATTTCTGAAATAGTTTAGGAATGTTATTAAAAGGCTCTGCCACTGGTTGAATTATAGCTGTAGTTTAATTGTTCATCGTCTTTATGTAAATACTAGCAATAAACAATAATGTGGAACGTTTTTATCCGTATGCTCAGACTTTCTGCAAACCACACATTCTTCAATGAAATTCACCTTTTATAGCAGCAGGTAGTTTTTAAGCTGCGCATTTGCCAAGTTTTTTAAACGTGTTCATAGGGTCCTGAAATGTATAAAAGATCAGTTGTGGATGTGGTAAAAATCGAAAGATATTTGACAAAAAATGTTGCAAAATGTCTAAATTACTTTAGCAAAGAGGTCTGAAGTAAACTCAACCAGACTATTCATTTGATGAATGAGCAAGATATATATTTCAATGATTTTAACGACCTGGGGAACAATCAACAAACTTTCTTAAGTACTATATTCTGAATTGATAACGAGGCTCAATGCACAGGCTCCAATATCCCTTCAAAGACCTGTAAGGAAGGATAGTATTTCCATTGTGGTTTACTGGTAAAGCCACACAAAGATTGTCAGGGTTGTACTATCACAGCATAAGTCAGCAAAAACAGTCTACCTGAGGAGGCACACAATTTAAATGAATATATTCATCTAATCATATAATAACTGCTATTTTTTGTAAAATAATTACTGTCACTTGTAGGTCTCCTCTAAAGACAAAGTCAGTGCTTATGTCTTGAATAAAAAACATAAAAATATGCCCCAATTTTGGTCAGTTTCATTCAGACATTTGATTGGAAGTGTCATTCACATTTTGTATCAGCCCACAGGACAATATGCATAAATGGTCGTATGTCAAAATATGTCAAAATTTCAATAACAAAAATATTGTCTGGCATAAACAAAGTATTCTTTAGAAAAGTATTGCTGCTTTGGGTGGAGATTTTCTATTATTAACTCCAATGAAGCAATAGTTTTGTAAACTATTTTTATGACAAAATATTTTTGTTAGATGATATTTAGGCCATAAGAATATGGTACACTACTGCATAGATCGGAGTAATGTGTATACCTTCTTCAGCCATTGCTGGTTAAAAGTGCCACTCACAATTTGGATTATTCACCTTCTGTGGTGGAATTGTAAGTCCTCATGTCTGATGGAGTATTTCCTCTTTCCTCTGCATATGTTGGGGGTGAGCAATAACAGGTGAAGGAACCCATCTACAGGTGCATCATTATTCCTCCATTAAGCTGTAAACCATTATGCAGTGGGACGTTACTTGATCAGGATGGGACACTCTATGGAGGTCTCAGATGGAACAAAATATTGGTCCTGTACACAGAGCCTAAATGGAGCAGCATCTACTATACTTTCTAGTACTATCCAGCACAAAGCCTGTATGTGCTTTATCAAGCATACAGTGTGCCAAGGTCCATGCTCAATGCAAGGATCTGCTCTTCACTTCTGTCATAGAAAAGAGCCCCAGGCGTACCTCGGATAATGTTGGTCCTTCTTGGGCCCTCCAGAGTCCTGGTCCTTCCAGAGGTAGTCCATCTAGTCCGCCATACAGCCTACAGGGTTGGCGCAGGGATAGTGTCTAAATCTTCCCTGTGCACAGATAAAGGCTATGTATTATGGGGGTTGTCTACCCGAAAACTGTCAGCAACTCAGGTTTTCCTCTGGTGTGGAGGTTGGGAGGGTGCAGTGGCAAGTTTATATGCACTATGGAATGGGAACATGGGAGGTGATTGGAGTGTATCATAAAAAATCTGAAATTAATTGAATAAAATGCAGTTCAAGGTTAGTTATGTAAGAAATTGGATTAATATTTTGGAAGGGCGTCAACCCACTTAAAAAAAACCTTGTCAGGGTGAACCCTCAAAGTCACTAAGTGCCTGATTACGAGCTGCCGTACCTGTGGTGGCATTCGGACCACAGAGGAGGTGGCGGTCGGACCCCCACCATGGGTTTGACTGCTAGATTAGAAGGATGGTGGTTGGATTGCTGCAAGACGGATGCAACTGTTAGGATGTTGGATTCTACAGCAGTGGTGGTTGGGAAAGCCGTGATCAATTCCAGAAGTGCTAATGCCGGAACTGCTGAGCTGATCATGCGCTGCCTTTCTGCTGAGCTTTTTATGGTGGGGACATGAAAAGCTAGGTGGAAGGCAGAGAAGAGACCCCAAACTGGGCTCCAGGGTGATTTTGTTGATTGGGCAGTGTGGCTGGGGGGACATGTGTTGTGTCCCCCTATGCCTGCACTGTCTATGCATACTGTTTGCCATGTACAACATTGTGCATGACAGCAGTGCACCCGAGATACATCTGAAGCTGCACAGAGGCCGCGTGTGCTTCAGGCTCACTTTATGAGAAGAAGCATGCCGTTACATTGCCCCCACCACAGACACTACCACCAGCCCGGCGGTAGTGTTGTATTGTGGCGGTCAAGAGGCCGCTGGCTTGGCTCCTTTCTCCTGACTGTCACAACGGCGGTCCAGAGGTCTGACCGCCAACATCGTAATCGGGCCTTAAATTAACCTGAGTTCAACCCTCTGGTAGCCATGGAACAGAACAGTCAGGCTTAACATAAGGTAAAGTTTAAAACATTCATGGAGTAACAAAACAGTAATAGTAATAAACTCAAAATGCAAACAATACAAGTCCAAAAACAAATTTGAAAAGTAGAGTCAATTTTAAAAACAAAATGACAACCAAAAACAAACAGTAAGGGGAGCCGAAGATATAAATATTTAAAGTTTTAAGTAGAAATAGCATCATAAAGCATAATGCACTGAAGATAGTTTATGGTCACAATAGACCAGGACCTAGGTGCATTTTGAGGCTCAAAGCAATCATGTGTCGGGTGGACCAACCAGGTTCGCACTGGTCAAATATTTTACCTTCTGACTTAGTCATTTAAGTCCAATCCACCACAGGAGTTCACTTGTAAATTCCCCACATACATGTGGAAGCACATAGAGACTCACCAGGTGTCAGGGTGAAGCTAACAGCAAGGTCCAGTCCAGCTTTTTCAAGATGGCAAGAGTCTTCAGTCACATTATATCTGAGATTTTAGGGTGGGGGAGTATGTGGAGAGTGTGTTATATTAATTCTAATATCCTCACATGTCTAACACTAAAATCCAGCTTGAGGCAGCCACTGTACCCACAATAAATGCAAGGATAGAATCTGGTAAGACAAAAGCAAAATCCTTCAGCAACCAGGTAAGGGATCCACATGAATTTTCTTGCCATTCTGTTCCTTCTCCTTTTAAGTGTAGCAGAAGGGTTTTATGTAAACCCAGTAGAATTATCAAGCATGATTTGGCACACAACCAGGATTTTATACCGTTGTGTCAAAAAAGATTCCCGCTGTCTTTTCCCCTGTGTATTCTGCTGATTTTGGAGAAGTCCTTTTGGCCAAGCCAAGTTAGCCCATTGTTGGTTCCTGGGAGGCATTTCACATCCATTTTCACCTATTCAAGAATAATCACTGACTGGGAGCTGGTAAAGGAACAGGTTCATTATCCTTCTGACAGTTCAAGCAGGTGAAGCGTGACTTTTTAAAAGTTACTTTTCCATAATATGTTTTTAAATATCCAAATTCACCACTGATTTGGATTCATAATACTTATTAAAACAGTGGTTTAATTGCCAGGCAGACTTACAGCACTGAAAATGGCTTTTGGGAGCTATTCATTGTAAGGACATTCTAACTTTAAATGTTTACATTCTTCTTTTTAATATCATTCACCCTGCCTTGTGGGCTAAAAGGCATACATAGTTTAAGGAGAAGGTTTTCACTTTTCAAAAGGGGTTTACTTTGATAGGTCGCAGTGAATGTGTTTCACTGTTATCATAAGCAGACAGTGATAGAATTGAAGCCATACTTGCACTGCCGCTGTTGTGGATGGCACAAATGGATGTTCACTTGTAGCATTTAACTTCAATGGTCTAGGTACAACTTGTACCATAAACTAAGGGCCTAATGGTAAGTCAAGAATACCTATTAGGGATATTCTAATTTGACTAGTTAAAAGAAGGAGCACAGGTACTTTACTACTGGATAGCAGGGCTAAAGTGCACAGTCGTCAAAAACCAGCACAAATATAGGTTCCAGCAAAACTCGAAAAACATGGGGTAACCACATTAAAAAGCTAAATTTCCTACAGCATGTAGGAAAAGTCTGTCTACCAAGGACAAATCTTGATAGGCAATGTGAGTTGTTTGCATAGGTTGTACATGTCATAACTGGTAAATTTCAGGGCTTTTTTGTGTTTGCTGAATCATCACTAACCTTTGAAATTGTTTTTCCAGTGAATATCTAGATATTCATCCTCTTCTTTTTTACCCTTTATCATCATCCCTTACCCATGTCCTCATACAAGTAATCCCTTTTCCCTTTCCCTTATCCTCTTATTTATACATCCTTAAATCATAACCTTAGCTCCTACTGCTTATTCATATCCTTATTCTTAACCACTTACCTCTTATCCCTTAACCTTCACTCATCCTACCTTACCCTTTATCCTTATACTCTTACACTTAAAGATACCTCTTTGCCCTTAACCAATTACCCTTACTCACAACAGCGTACCTATAACCCTTTCCCCTTAATCCCTATCATTACATTATCATCTTATCTTTATAGCTAATCCACTCCCCTCTTAACCCGTAACCCTTAAATCATTACCCTAACAATTATCCCCTTAACCAGTTGTGCCTTAATGTAAAATAAGAGGAAAAATACAATCATTGATTAAATTTGAAAAAAGTTATAGAAAATTTAAAGTAAATAAATGTTATAGATTTATTTCAAAAGCAGAGCAAAATAAAACAAAACAAAATTACACTACTAATAACTAAGTTTCAGTTTAAAATGTAAATTGTTTGAATATATTGAATTAATATAAAAATATTTTTCAAATCTACTTAAAGTGAAGCTATTAATAGATATTAAATATTAGTAAAAGTGGTGCAACAGATTACCTAAAGGTAACTTAATCATATTTAAAAAATGATGTGACAACAATTTTCAAATTAGAAGCGTTTATAACTTGTTTTACAATAAAATAATAAACATGTTTTATTTGTATATTGTTTTTATTTATATTTATGGCTAGTTTCAATAAATTAATTTAATGCAATTGTATTTCTTATGGGTTTTTATTGTTAGTACTTACATCCATTATAATCTACTGGAGGGTGTTGCAGTACCGGTAGGTGACTCTGCATGATGTTGGACATAGTCATACATTTGCTACTGTTTTGGGTCCTTTTTGGATGTAACAACCTTAGAAGTGTCGTTTGTGAATAAGATGGGCTAATACATTTGTGGGTGGATGCACTTTCTTCCCTAAATCCCTTTCCAAACCTCTCTAAGCCCCTCCCATTTAGTAGAAAGCATGCTCCCTTTTCCAGTCACTCCTCTGGTTTTACTAAGTAGTACACTTACATGTGTGAGCAACCCCACAGAAAAGATATGAGGAGTGGAGGTTGGGATTTACATTTGAAGGCTCGGAAATTGCATTTTGTAGCAAGTGAGTAGCAATACCATAGTCCTGATTTAAATGCTACAAAATACAGTTTGTGAGTTGGGCCCATCATGTGCAATATTAAATGTACATATGATGTTGTATGTGTGATAATAGACATTGTTTAAGGTGTATGTGATACACAATGTACAGGAAAAGGAATGTGCTAGTAGTGTGGATCCAGTGTATGGTCAAGCTCCCTTACATGGCCTAGGCCAATGAACCAAAGGGGAAGATTGAACTACAGTAGTGCAGCATCAAGTGCATCACTACAGGCCTAGTGGCCCTCAGTGAAGCCCTTACCCCTGCCATGTGTGCGCCTAGTGAGAATTAAGGCACTGCATGATGCAGGTAGGTTGCCAGTGCATCTATTTATGTGTAGGTAAATGATGTACTCAGCAGGAGTTGCAACACAACAGATCACCGCGACTTCTGCTGAATACATGGGGACCCATCACATACATTTATATGCCCCCATATCACACCTGCTATCAGCAGCCGATCAGAGTGTATGAAATATGGAATGTGGGTATTTCTGATTTTACATTTGCCTTCAAAACAGGTTTGGAACCCGCTCCCATACATAATGCATGTTGTGCTGCTCAATACCGAGTTGCCGTATTCATGCATCACAACACTTTGTAATGGTTGTGAGGAAAAATGGTACTTCGGCTTCATTATGGTAGATTTCAGTGGTTGGCCTAAGGTGGAACTGGAGCTCTTCATACAGGTAGCATACGACATGTCCAGATCCATAACCATGACATACAGCACACGACCGTATCTGCAACTATCATGCACACGCAAAAAATTGACTTTGTATGAGAATGGGATACTTACTGTTAGACTTGGCATCCTTGCCGTGGGCTCCCCTATCTTTTTGCCTCTGCTTCCCAGGTTGTTTCTGTGTGCTGGACTATTTTTTTGTTGTTTTGTTTGCTCTAGACACTTTACAACTGCTGACCAGTGCTACAGTGTGAATGTTCCCTGTATAAATTATATATGTATGTTGGCTTATCCCTGATTGGCATATTTGATTTACTAGCAGCCCCTAGGAAAGTGCACTAGATGTGCCCAGGGCCTGTAAATCAAATGCTACTAGTGTGCCTGCAGCACTGGCTGTTCCATCCACATTAGTAGCCCTGTAAACATGCCTCAGACCTGCCACTGCAGTGTCTGTGTGTGCAGTTTGAACAGCCAATTTGACTTGGCAAGTGTATCTACTTGCCAGGCCTAAACCTTCCCTTTTTATACATGTAAGGCACCCCTAAGGTACGTCCTAGGTAGCCCCATGGGCAGGGTGCAGTGTATGTTAAAGGTGGGAAATGTATTGATATGTTTTACATGTCCTAACAGTGAAGTACTGCCAAATTCACTGTTGCAAGGCCTATCTCTCTTATAAGTTAACATGGGGGCTGCCTTTAAATATCATTAAAGCACAGATTTTCTTTGGGAGCTGATAGAAATATAAAGTTTAGGGTCTCTGAACTCACAATTTAAAAACACTTCTTTTAGTGAAGTTGGGTTTTAGATCATGTGTATGAAAAGGCCACTTTTAGAAAGTAGGCATGCTCATGCTTAAACCATTCTGTGACTCTGCCTGTTTGTGAATATCCTGTCTGGGTCAGTTTGACAGTTAGGTTGTTTGCACCTCTCCTCTAGACAGTGACACAAAGGGAGCTGGGGTGTAGCCTGCATATCCTGATGGGCCATCTGGGCTGGAGGGGAGGGGAGTCGTCACCTACACCTGAAAGGGCTGTGCCTGCCCACACACAATGTAGGCTCCAACCCCCTGGTGTGTGTCTGGGGCCTGAGCTGGGCAATGCAGGATCTTAAAAACAACAAAGACTTCTCTTTGAAGTAGGCCTACTTCAAAGACAGAAAGGGGTATAAGAAGAAGAACCAAAACCCCTGAAAATCAAATTACTTCTGCAACCAAGAGGAACCTCTGCCCGGGAGAAGAGCTGGAGAAGCTGGAGGAGAAGTACTGCCCCTCTGCCTGTGACTATGCTTTGCTGGTTTGGCCTGCAGTAGCTGGTTCTGCCTGAGAGAGGACAAAGACTGACTTTTGTGTGACTTCCCACTGGTGAAGAATCTCCAAGTGCTTGAACTGAGCTTGCCTCCTGTTGTTGAAGACTCAGGGACAACAAAGACTTTTCTGTGCCAGCATCTGGGCTTTCTGCTGAGAGTACTGCCTGCCAAGTGATGCCCTAACCTGTCTCTGGGCCCTTGAAAGGTGAAGCTGGTGGAAAAGGACAGAAATCCACGCAAAGACTTCCGTGCGCGGAAGCTTTCGATGTGGCACCCACCCCGTGGCTGATAAACGACGCACCGCCGGTTTCACTGATAACATCGACACACCAACTACATCGCGGCTTGGAGATCAATGCAAAGCGGCTGGAAAAAGGATGCAATGGCTGCTGTTAATGACGCAAGGCCCCATGCAGCATGGTTTCTTGACACCGTGTGACCGGATTTCAATGTAACATCACTGGGTGCAGAAAATCAACGCAAAGCCTGGCTGGACCTGAGGTGCCCGTCCGGGATCAATGTATCGCTCTCTTACAGGAGAGAAGAAACGACACACGCCAACCTGACCGGAGAAAGAATGACGCACGATCTCACTTGCGAATGAGAAATCGACGCATGTCTGACCTTTTTCGACAAACACTCGCCCATGCAGCTTTATTTTGATGTTACGTAGGTACTTTTGTGCAATAACAGTGTTCTCACTGTTTTCTAAGGATTAAGACTATTATTCTTTGTTTAAACAATTTCATATCTTGACTTGTGTATGTTGGATTTTTGTCATTTTGGTCTTGTCTTGTTTAGATCAATATTATCTATTTTTCTAAACCTGCGTTGCATCATTTTGTAGGGCTTTTACTGGGTTACTGTGTGTGTTGGTCCAAATACTTTACACATTGCATCTGAAGTATAGCCTATCTGCTCATGCAAAGTTACCAAGGGGATGAGCGGGGGTTAACTAAGGGTGATTCTCCCTTACCCTGACTAGAGTGAGGGTCCTTGCTTGGACAGGGGTTACCTGACTGCCAACCAAAGATCTCATTTCTAACACTTACCAACTGCTCCACCAAACTCAATGCCCAGATGATCTAGCAGATCTTGATCCTTTGTAATGAGGTCTGCCCAGTAGTCAGTTGATGGTCATTCCTTCCTGTCACACTCTTGTTAGGTGGTTGAGCACTTTGCCCCACTGCAGCTTCCTTGCCTCTGTGAGGTAGCCTTGAATGACACGGCCACCCAGTACCAGCATCCTGGGGATGTAGTACTGTGCCAGCCACATGAAACCCCCCCGCTCATCGGCCGACATTCTGGCCATCCTCCCTTTCCCTGACATACTGGACTGCAAATGCAGTTCACCCAAAAAAAAAGAATTCCCTACATCTACCCCAACTACCCCCCCCAACTATACTACCCAAGACAAACACCCCACAATACAGAGACAGAAGCAGAACACTTACAATACAAAAGGCAGGTTTAAAGACAAATAAAACACAAAAGCTACAGGACATAGCACAATAAACATTCTGAAAACTCCAAACACTCCAAAAGTCCAAAAGCACCAACTCCACACACCCTCACACATTCACAGACAATAAGACTGTGAAGTAAAAGTGAAAGTGGACTCACTGTACCATGTTTGCAGGCAGAATTTCCTGTTTCATCACTTCCTGGACCTGTGCATCACGTTTCCAGTCATGCTTTGTTTTTTTTTACACATGACAGACATGCGTTGATTTTTCCCCATTTTGTGTGAAATTGCCTGTGGACGTGCAATAGACGTTCAGGGGCTAAGCATCTTTTAGCTTGGGAGAATAGTATGGTATCTGCGTAGGAGTGTATATTTTTGGCGCATGACAGTCATGCGTCGATTTTTCACCATAGTGCGTGAAATTGCCTTTGGATGTGTGATAGATGTTTAGGGGCTGGGTGCCTTTTAGCTTAGGAGAATAGTTTGGTGTTGTACCTGGTCCTTGTGGCTGGTTTATCCCCTGACTTTTTGCCTCCTTCCTACTATTTCTTCTGACCTCTCGCTGTTTGCTTTAGGACTCTGAGCACTTTATCGCTACTGATCAGTTCTAAAGCGCAGGTGCTCTTTCTTCTAAAGTTGGTGTGATTGGCTTATACCTAATTGGCACATTTAATTTAGCACAAGTGTTGACGCTAATCAGACGTAGCGCCAATTTTTAGATCTGCTTCCTTGATATGCGCTGATTTTGCATCAGTAGGTAAATATGGCACTAGATGGCTAGGAAGGGAACACCTACCTCTGCATCTCATTGTCGCAATGAGAAGCAAGATGAATCAGTGCTCCCTAAAAATGGAGCTAACTCTGAAATGTTGATGCTAGATGGGTCTAGAGTCAAAATATAAATATGGAGATAGGTTTGCGCCGCTTTAGCGTAGAAAAAAATTACAATAAGGTGGCATAAACATTTCATAAATATGCGCCTAAGTACTCAAGGACTGGATGTTTTGTACATTTAAACAGCAAAAAGACTAAGCAAAAATAAATAGAACTAATAAAAGAACTCAAGGAGGTCCTACTACTGAACACTGCCCTTGAAGATGCCAGAGGTCTACTGAATAAAATTGACAAGGAGACAGCTTTAAAAAAACACAGAGGACCTAAATAAATAAAGTTACAAAAGGACATGTCCAACCATTCCCTAGTGAAAGTTTACCTCTTGTTGGAAATGGGGCTATTGGTAAGGGCATGTAAGTGCCTAAGCTTAGCAATAAGCCACAATCCCCCAATAGGCCCAGTCAAGGTCGAATAAATGAATCCTTGCTCATCCCTTTGTAGCTGGCCCATGAGCAGATCGGCTTGACATAGAAGACAGGTGTGTAAAGCATTTAAAATCAACAAAACAGTAAATAAGTAAAACACAACACACAATAAAAGTCCGACACCAATTTATAGAAAATGGTAAATATTTGTATCTTTAAAATGACACTAAGATGACAAAAATCCAATGTAGAGAACCAGAGATATAGATTTTTTTAAAGATTAAAATTAAAACAATTGCTTAGAATTAAATAATACTCAAAGTCCAGAGCTCAGGCCAACCATGATTAACACTGTTACACTTACTTTCAGAAGTGTTCTTGATTCAGGAAAGTGGACCACAGCACCAGTCAATGGTTTAGAGGCTCTGGATGACCCTTGGAGTCTGGCGTATTCAACTCCCACAATGCACTTTTTACAAAAGTTGCTTCAAATGTCTCCAAATTTCTGGATCGTCTCCCAGAGGTCTTTTTGGGTCCTTTAAGTGTCTGCAAACTTGATCCAAGGTCCCAGAAGCTCTGAGTTGCTCCTTGGAAGTTGATCCTGGTCAGCTGGGATTTTCTTGCAGGTCTTGATGCAGGGGACTCTGGTCAGCTCCTTTGCACATGTAGCTTATAGGGAGTCCACTCCTGGAGTTGGAGAAGCAAGCCAAAGTCATTTTCTTAGTGAGGCCCAAAGTGTGCATCTGGTGCAGTCCTTTTGGATGCAGTCCTTCAGGAGCAGACCAGTGGCTCAGCAGTGCAGTCTTATTTCTCCAGTATCTTCTTCCATCAGGAATCTAAATTGTGGGGCAGCTATGCCATATAAATTCTTGCTCCTGGGCTTCGAAGCTGGCAGTACTCCTGTCTAGAGGGTGAAGGCCACTACACCCAGGGGTGACCACTTTTGGTGAAGTGTGATAAAAATCAATCCCAGAAAGCAACATTCTTTAAAAATCCAACATGGAGAAAAATCCTCCTTGGAGGTTAGATCTGGCCCACTGGTGTGGCTAAGTCTCCCTAACTCACCCCTTTCAGCCCCTCTTCTAATCTAATCATTGGGGCACCCATCTGTCTGAGGTAGCAGGAAATGGGGGAGGTCAATTTTCGGTCACAAGTGTCTTTCCCTCCTTTGAAGACCAGTTCAGCCACTCTTCTCAAATCCTGCTCTGCCATCTGTTGTAGCACTTTTCCTCCCACCAAATGCTTTCTTTTCTCAGCCCAGGCCACTTCACACCACATTAAGGTAGCCTGCCTCAGGCCCTGAGAGGCTGACCAATCAGGAAAGGGCACTATGGGGCTGAATTTGGTAACTTTCAGAAAGAGTTCTAAAACTCTTTCTCTGTGCCAGTTGTACTAAATCCAACCTTGGCAAGTTGTTGGATTTGTTATAACATTTAGGCCCTCATTACAACCCTGGCGGTTGGTGTTAAATCAGCGGTAATACCGCCAACAGGCCAGCGGTTAATAAAATGGAATCACGACCATGGCAGAAATCACCAACATAGATAGCCACTTTAACACTCCGACCGCCAGTGCAGTAAAAAACAAACACCGCAGCAGTAACCGCCAACAGACAGGCGGAGGACAATGTACCGCCCACTGTATTACAACAGGCCTATCCGCCACCTTTTCTGGGGCGGTATCAACGCCATCAAAAGCACGGCGGAAACAGGACTTGGAACGGAAACCACTCACCTCTTGACACCCAACGAGGAACCAGGACGCCATGGAGCCCGAGTTACAGGTCCTGCCCATGTTGGTTTACCTCCTATTCTACCAGGAGCAGTAAAGACGCTGGCGATGACCACGGTGAGTACCGCACCTAACACACAGGGGAAGGGGGGAGGAAAGAGAGAGTGAGACACACACACACGCAACACGCAACACTCCCACCCCCACCCTCATCCACAACAACATCCACACAAATACATGCAGCAACATGACATTTACACCCCGTCACCCCCTTGAAGAATGCAAGGACAAAATGAAATGATCCTAACAAGTGTAATTATCGAAAAATCAGATAGGCCAAGATAACTTCAAATCATCAGTATATACAAATATGTACAGCAACTACACAAGTCCGGATAGTGTTGCAATCATTGTCCGTGGACCAGTGGTCCCAAATGCATGGGTGAAGCCCACACATGATACCTGACTCGAAACAGAGAGAACACTGCTGGGGCATCAGATCGAAAATAAACAGGCACCTCAGGGGGAGGGGGGCACCTCAGCCGGATGAACGGACGACAGCACTGCTCCACGAGGGGGCTCCATGCCCACTGATTGGTCCTGGGGAGTGCAAAGCCACAGTCTCTCAAGTCTCTAAAGTGGGTGGGTTGCCCACTGATTAGTCCTGGGGAGTACAAAGCCACAGTCTCTCAAGTCTCTCAAGTGGGTGGGTTGCCCACTGATTGGTCCTGGAGAGTGCAAAGCCACAGTCTCTCAAGTCTCTCAAGTGGGTGGGTTGCCCACTGATTGGTCCTGGGGAGTGCAAAGCCACAGTCTCTCAAATCTCTCAAATGGGTGGGTTGCCCACTGATTGGTCCTGGGGAGTGCAAAGCCACAGTCTCTTAAGTGGATACAGTTCTCCACTGGTTCTGGAGGGTGCTTTGTGCCCAGAGTGCTTCATCCTGCCAAGGACTGGGGGAGTAGATGCTTCTCTCCACTGGTTCTGGAGGGGGCTTTGTGCCCAGAGTGCTTCATCCTGCTGGAGGGGGCTTTATGCTCAGAGTGCTTTATCCTGCCAAGGACTGGGGTAGTGGATGTATCTCTCCACTGGTTCTGGAGGGGGCTTTGTGCCCAGAGTGCTTCATTCTGCCAAGGACTGGGGGAGTAGCTTCTCTCCACTGGCTCTGGAGGGGCTTGGTGCCCAGAGTGCTGCACATGCAGTGTGGCAGGTCCCATACCCTCACCTGGGTGTGTGTGCCACAAGATTGTCTGGGAACAGGTAGCATGATACTCCATGGAGTAAGAGACACACTCCACCCTGCTGCGACTTTGCCTGCCACCTGCTGGGACTAGCAGTGCTGGGTGTCATGCCTCATGTACGCTGTGCAGGGTCTAGGCCGTCTCCTGCAGCCTCGGATGGCTGTCCACTGGGATTGTTTGCCATGTCGGCTGTGGTGGGGCTGGTGGCGGTGGATGCGGCGGTGCCTATGATGGTGAATGTGTCAGCACCTGTGGAGGGAGACAGCAGGAAATCTCCTGCAGCCTCGGACGGCTGTCCACTGGGGATGATGCTGGGGACTGTTGCTGAGGCAGCAGACATGCAGGTGTTGGTGCAGGTGGCAGTGCAGGTGGCGGTGCAGGTGGTGGTGTCCACCGCAGTACAGGTTGCTGTTCTGGTTGCCAGAAGGGGTGAGTCTAGTCCCTCAGCCAGAGGGTCCGTGTCCTGTGCTGACTTCCCCTTAGCCTTGTGTCCCTTCCCCACCTTGGATGTCGCTGCTGGTCCTTTGGCACTGTCCCCTTTTGGCTTGGAGGAGGCCTTGCTGGGTGGTTGGTGCAGCTTTTCCCTACGGCATGTGGGCACCTTCTTCACCTTGACAGGTGGCGGAATGGGCTGATCCTTGGCCTCGCTAGGTGGCACACTGGAAGCCTTGATGGGTGCCGCCCGTGACGTGACAGGACTTGCTGAGACCACAGTGCTAGAGGATTTGGTGGCTGAGGTGCTGGACTGGGGCCTGGATATCCTGGTCCCAGGATGAGGACGGGGGGAGGTGTAGGGAACAGGTCAATGTTAGCCAGGAAAAGTTTATTAGACACACTGGGACCGGAAGATGGAGGCGGTTTGGGAGTGGAGGAAGAGGTAGTGGTTGTAGGAGGTGTACGTTTGCTGAATTTGGGTGAAGGTACATGGGCCGGAGGATGTTGTGAGGTGAATGGCTGTTGAGTGGGTGTGTGCCTGCATTTGTGTACTTTGGGAGGAAAGCTCACAGACACACTGGGAGAGGACACAGGTGACGTGTGCATAGTAGTGGGGGTGGTGAGTGCACGTGAGCAGTGTGTGGTGATGGGCGTGCTAGTGGCTGAGGATGTAGTGCATGCAGGTGTGAGTGGAGATGAGACAAGGAGAGAGGAGGAGGACGTGGAGGAGGGGGACACAGTGGAGGCAGTGGATGTTGGTGTGTCTGCATGGGGATGGTGCCTGTGTGAGTGCCTGTGACATGTGTATGCTCATGTTTTCCATGTCCACTCTTGTGTGTTGATGAGTGGGCATGCTAGTCTAATGGTGTGCTTGGGATAGGCTGAGGTACAGGATATTGGGTCTGGGTAGTGGAGGATGGAGGGGAGAGGCTGGACACAGAGACAATGACTGCCATCAGTGCTGATGCCAGAGCCTGATATGCTCTCTGTTGGGCTGCCAGGCCAGAATGAATGCCCTCGAGGTATGCATTTGTTTGCTGCAAATGCCTCTCAACACGTGGGATGGCATTCAAAATGGTTGATTGCCCAACAGTGAGGGATCTCAGGAGGTCTGAGGGCAGCAGGACTGACTGGGCAGGGCCTGATGTGCCTGGGGAGGAGGAGACGCCCACCCTCGTGGGTGAGCGGGCACAGGAAACTTGATGAGGGGCTGCTGGGAGGGTGGTGCTGGTAGGAGGGGTGGCGGCTGTACCTGTTGTTGCAGTGGGCACAGAGGTGCCTGCCACCGCAAGGGAGCTCCCATCAGAGGAGGAGTCGCTGTTGCCTGCTCCTGTCCCTGTCGTGGAGCTCCCCTCGCCCTCCGTCCCACTGGTGCCTTCAGGCTCCGTTACTTCACCCTCCAGGGCCATGTGGGTTGCAGCTCCCTCCTGCTCTGGTGCCAATGCTCCTCCACCAAATGATGCTAATGCATACAAGGACAGGGTGACAAAACACAAAGGGGGGGAAAGACAGAGGAGACACATGGTCAATGCCTGCAACACCACTATCGCTGGCTGACCCAACACACAGGGAGCAGCCCTATGCACTAGCGCATGCACTAACAGTGCACGGGAAAAGCACATGCCCATGGGGGACTCTGCCTAGACCCATTTGATGCACAGCTGGAACCCACAGGAGCCTGACTAGGTGTAGAGGGCAATTACCACCTTTGAAGTTGGATTGGCACTGAGCCTGCAAAACAATGGATGTACCTTGGCGCGTCTGACCTGGCCTAGGGGAACCCACAGCCCACTTCCCCCACCCAGAAACCTCGTAAAGCGCGCAGAGTCAGCTGAATGAGACTGTACTCACCCCCTTGTGGCTGCTGTGATGCCCTCAAGTGCCCATCCAACTCAGGATATGCCACCGCCAGGATCCGGTACATCAGTGGGGTCATGGTGGGACGGGCACCCCTTCCACGTTGGGAGGCCATCCCCAGCTGGGCCTCCGCTGTCTTCTTGCTCCAGTGGCGCAGGTCCTCCCATCTTTTCCAGCAGTGAGTGCTTTGTCTATGGTAGACCCACAGGGTCAGCACTTCCTTGGTGATGGCACGCCAAATACCCTTCTTCTGGTGGGCGCTGACCTAGAGGAATAGTAATGTAAAAATGGATGTTACTCCCCCGTCCGGTTCTTCTCACTCATTGCCCACAAACCTCCGACCCTAGCCCAGAAAAACATACACACACCATCCTCACATGCTGGCCTGTGCCCCCCTGTCTCTTCCATCCACTGCACTCCATATAATCATGTGCCATGCACCATGCACACAGTTTACTCACCTGTTTGTCTGGGGGACCGTAGAGTAGCGTATACTGGGGAAGGACCCCATCCACCAATTTATCCAACTCCTCCGCAGTGAAGGCAGGGGCCCTTTCCCCAGACACTGTAGCCATTGTCGCTTCCAGATGCAGGTCACAGCAGCACTTGCAGTGTAGGTCCTCTCCTGTTGAAGGTCAGGTATCAAGCGAGTGAACAGAAAGAAAATGGCGGTCATGTCCGTGGCGATGCGTACCGTCCCACCGGCGTACATCGTCATTGGCTCATGGAACCCATAGGGCCCAATGATAACCAAGGCTGAATTGCGCAGTCTTCTTCGCCGCCTACCGCGACGCTGCAGGACACCAGTGCAGTTACCTAATTTCCCCTTGTCCCTCCTTACAGGTCAGACAGCCACCATTTCAGGTGGCCACATGGCAGGCCAACTAACTGAGTCACAGCACTTTTGGCCAGGAATACGGACAGACAAAGGCACACAACGATTACATCACGATTGTGCTAAACAGCTTTGTGAAACCTATGTGGTGTATGACCCTCTGCTTACCCTTCTCCTCCATAGGGCACATCCGCTGGGGCAGGTGATGAGATGGCGGCATCCTCCGGTGTACAGACCCCTGGTGGACCTGTCGACAATGGAAGACAGACATATCATTATCACCTACAGACTTGATCGTGACACAATCCAGGAACTGTGTGCCCAGTTGGAGCCAGACCTGATGTCAGCTATCCGCCATCCCACATAGATCCCCACCCTCTAGTGCAGGTCCTGTCAGTGCTCCATTTCCTGGCCCGTGGTTCCTTTCAAACAACAGTGGCCATGGCATCAGGGATGTCACAGCTAATGTTCTATAACGTGTTGTCCAGAGTGTTGTCTGCCCTTCTGAAACACATGCGCAGCTACATCGTGTTCCCTCAGGTGGAGGATTTGCCCACAGTGAAAGGTGAATTCTATGCCCTGGGACACATCCCCAACATTATTGGTGCCATTGATGGTACATATGTGGCATTTGTCCCCCCCCCACAGGAATGAACAGGTGTACAGAAACCCCAAAAGCTACCATTCTATGAATGTGCAGATGGTGTGTTTGGAAGACCAGTACATCTCCCATGTGAATGCCAAGTATCCTGGCTCTGTGCATGACTCTTACATTTTGAGGAATAGCAGCATACCTTATGTGATGGGCCAACTCCAGAGGCACTGTGTGTGGCTAATAGGTGAGCCCAAGGTCCCAACACAGTTGACATAGGTGTCTGTTTATGGGAGAGTCCCTAAGGGTTGGAAAATGTCTAACAGTTGTCCCTCGATATTTGCAGGTGACTCTGGTTACCCCAACCTGTCATGGCTACTGACCCCAGTGAGGAATCCCAGGACAAGGGCAGAGGAACGCTACAATGAGGCACATGGGCCAACTAGGAGGATAATAGAGTGCACCTTCGGCCTCCTGAAGGCCAGATTCCGGTGCCTCCATCAAACAGGTGGCTCCCTATACTACTCACCGAAGAAGGTGTGCCAGATCATCGTGGCATGCTGTATGTTGCACAACCTGGCTTTGTGATGCCAGGTGCCTTTTCTGCAGGAGGATGGGCCTGATGCTGGTCTTGTGGCAGCTGTGGAGCCTGTGGACAGTGAAGAAGAGGAGGCAGAAGAAGAAAATATAGACAACTGAAACAACATCATCATGCAATACTTCCAGTGAGACACAGGTAAGAGGATGGCACTGCTTCTCATAAATCATACTACTGTAGGACATAGCATTAATCTGCCTTTTTACCTCTGTGTATGGACCCTGACTTGTCACTTTGCATTTCCATTTCACAGATCTGGGTTCCACTTTGGGCCCTCTCCTGTGCTTACTGCTGCCCAACAACTATGTAACATTGGTATGTGAACATGAACATTGACATTGCTATATTTCTGAGAGGTTGCAATAACACATTTGTGAAAGTGCAGACTGACTCCAGATTGATTTGTGATTCAAGGGTGTTTATTTCTGTGCTAATAAGTGGAGGGGTGTGTGGAGGGGTGTGTGCAATGGGCTGGGGAGGAATGTCCATGGTAGAGTTCAGTCTCTTGGTCTCACAGGTGCATTGTCCAAGGGGGCATAGGAAGTGGAGTGATGGCAGGTCAAAGTTGTCAGGGTGACAAAGTGGGACAAAATGGTGACAATCAGGAGAGTCTTATTTCCTGGCGGGGGTCTTGGCAATGTTCTCTGTCTTGTTCCTGGATCGTAGGGACCGTTTGCAGGGTGGTTCCCCTTCTGCAGGGGGTGGGGTGCTGGTGGCCTGTTGGTCCTCTGGCGGGGTCTCCTGTCCACTAACGCCGGCGGAGGTGGAGGGCTGTTCATTGTTCAGGCTAGTGACAGGGGCCCGTTTGTGTGCCACTGTTCCCTCATGGTGTTGGCCAGGTCTGTCAGCACCCCTGCAATGGTGACCAGGGTGGTGTTGATGGACTTCAAGTCCTCCCTGATCCCCAGGTAGTGTTCTGCCTGCAGCCGCTGGGTCTCCCGAAACTTGGCCAGTACCGTGCCCATGGTCTCCTGGGAATGATGGTGTGCTCCCATAATGTTGGAGAGTGCCTCGTGGAGAGTGGGTTCCCTGGGTCTGTCCTCCCCCTGTCGCACAGCAGCCCTCCCAGCTTCCCTGTTATCCTGTGCCTCTGTCCCCTGAACCGTGTGCCCACTGCCACTGAACCCAGGTCCCGGATTGTCTTGGGTTGGTGGGTCTGCCTGGGGTCCCTGTAGTGGTGGAGACAGTTCTGAATGACGTGTCCGGGGGACAGAGGGATGGGCCCGCTGGGTGGGTGCTGTGGTGTTGTCTCCTGAGGGGGGAGGCTCTGTGGTGGTTTGTGACAGTGGCAGGGGAACCGGCTGTCCAGAGGTCTCTGATGGGCCAGGCTGGTCATCCAGATCCAGGCGTGCAGAGCAGCTGTCGTCACTGTGGGCCTTTTCTGAGGGGGGAGACTGGATATGTCTGGCACCTCCTGTCCGGTGACGTTGGGTATGGGTCCTGTGGGGGTGTAAATGCATAGTTATTGTATCTGCGTGTACCATTTTGTGCATTGGGTGAGTTACCCTCTACTCCTGTGCTTGCATAGTTGTGTTTGCCATTGTGTGAATAGTGTTTTGGGGTCTGTGTGGGTATCTGTACCTGACATGCTTTGTTAATGGGTGTCCATGCTTTGGTGTTGCATGCAGAGCTTGGTATTGGGATGGCTGGGTTGTGATAGTGGGGCATATGTGAGGTGTTGGAGTGATGGGGGTGAGGGTGGGGTTATGTGATGGCATGCAGGTGGGGTGGGGGATATGGTAATTAAGATATGACTTACTAGAGTCCAGTCCTCTTGCTACTCCTGCGAGGCCCTCAGGATGCAGTATTGCCAAGACTTGCTCCTCCCATGTTGTTAGTTGTGGGGGAGGAGGTGGTGGTCCACCGCCAGTCCTCTGTACAGCAATCTGGTGTCTGGATACCATGGAACGCACCTTCCCCCATAGGTCGTTGCACCTCTTCCTGATGTCATCCCGTGTTCTTGGATGCTGTACCACTGCGTTGACCCTGTCAACGATTCTCCGCCATAACTCCATCTTCCTATCAAAGGAGTTGTGCTGCACCTGTGATGCGAAAAGCTGTGGCGCCAGCCGGATGATTTCCTCCACCATGACCCTGAGCTCCTCCTCAGAAAACCTGGGGTGTCTTTGAGGTGCCAGGATGTGGTGTGGGTGATGTGTGAGTTGATGTTTGTTGTGCTGTGTGAGATGTTGTGTTGGGGTGTGTTCTTTGAGGTGCGTGAATGTTGTATGAGTGATGGTGTGGTGTGCTTGTGGATGCTGGTGTAGTGTTTGCTATTCTCTCTCTCTGCTTCTTCACAAAAATGTCATTGTAAGGGTTTGTGGGTAATGTGGGTGTGTGTTTTATAGTGTTGTGGGTGTGTGGGTATGGTGTGTGTATGTGTATCAGGTGTGTGTATTTCGATTTGTCCAATGTGGTTGTTTTGTAAATGTGTGTGTATTTTGAGTGCGGCGGTGTGTACCGCCAATGGATTACAGCGGTTGAAAGACCGCCGCGTTGATTCATGGGTCGTGTTAGTGTGGGCGTATTCTTGTTTGCGTGACGGTGTGGGTTTTCCTATCACCAGTTCATCGCTGACCTTTGGTGTGGCAGACTTGTGTGGGTGTCTGTATTGTGGCAGATTACGAGATGTGGGTCGTACTACCTGTAGCAGATTTCCTCCACGGTATGTTGCAGGGTTTTAATGAGGGCCTTAATGTGATACCAAATGTGATATATGTAGCTCCTCTGTGTCAGAATTTACTTTATTACTTTAAAATAAATTCTCCCAATGTTAACCTATGGACCATTTGCCTGCAATGGGGAAAAACAAATGTGGCTGTTTTCCCCCTCACCATGGCTTATAAAACATATTTTATAAACTGACTTCTTATATTTACACTCCACCCAAAGCTTGGGGCACCTTGGGCAGACCTTAGGGGTGACATATATGCAATATGCCAAAATAAGGCAGTTTGCGACTTTGGAAGTACTTTTAATTCCAAAGTCAAATTTGGGGTTAATTTTAACTTAAAAGCAGCCAGCAAGGCAGGCTGGGCTTTACAATGACACTAGACACCACAGCAGTGCATCTATGGGTGCACTTACTATACCAGGTCCTGCTAGAAATGGGGTCTCTAGTTGGCATTCAGTTTACACTGTGTCAAAGTAGGGACCCTCACTCTAGTCAGGGTAAGAAAGTAACATATCTAAGATAACTCCTGCTCACCCCCTTGGTAGCTTGGCACAGGCAGTCAGGCTTATCTCAGAGGTAATTTGTAAAGTATTTCTACCCACACACAGAGTAAAAGAGTGAAACATCTATAAATGGACACCACACCAGTTTAGAAATATGACCAAAATGACAAAAATCCAAAACACACAAGAAAAGATATACATTTGTGAAGTTAAAAGAGTCTTACTCCACAGGAATCAATGGATGCATTGTTTTAGCACAAAGTAACTGGTATACGTCAAAAATAAAACCGCAGGAGAGGTAATGCATCAGAAAAGCATCTGAGGCAGTGTGCCGATTCTTTCCCCGGCCGGGTAGGTGATGCTTCAATTCTTTCCCTACAGGAAGAAGATGTGTTGATTTCAAGACACGCAGCCTTGGTTCCTTACGTTGATGTTGAAGTTTTAATGCCCAGGGATGATGCAGGGAAAATCCAGACACAAGGCAACAATGGATCTGCACTGAAACAGGTGATTTTTGTGCTGCAACAGCTGCAGTGGGTTAATTTTTCTTTGGGTCATGAGCCTCCACGTCCATGGGCCCTGAGACTGGATTTGGCACCACTTGGCAAGTAAGGGCTCTCAGCGGAAGAGTCCCGGCACTGGCAGATGAAGTCTTTGATGTCCCTGAGACTTCACAACAGGAGGCAAGCTCAGCTCAGGCCTGTGGAGAATTGGGGAAAGCAGGATGTAGAATGCAAAGTCCAGTCCTTTCACTCCCAGGGCAGAAGTAGCAGCAGCAGACCAACACAGCAGAACAACAGGCAGAGTGGCAGGTCGTTCTAAAACATCTAGCTCTTCTTCCTGGCAGAATGTCCTCAGTCCAGAACTAATTGAGTTTTGTCAATTTCTCAATTTGAATGATGTGAATGTGAAATTTACCTATCAATATAGTAACAATAGCATTGATTTCATGGATATACAATTATTCATAGAAAACAATAGAATTCATAGTAGGCTATATAGAAAATCCACTGCTTGTAATTCTATCTTACATGCTGCAAGTGCCCGCACATCATCATATTTCTGTAATACCTTATGGTGAAATGATTCGGGCGAGACGCAATTGTAGTAAAGATGATGAGTTTGAAACATGCATTGAGGATATGTGTCAGCGGTTTGAACAACGGGGATACCAAAGGCACATTATTAATAAGGCGAAGTGTAGAATAAAGTATATCCACAGGGAGGACAAACTAAAACCTAAGGAACATGCTACTCGTAGTGAGCAGGATAAAGTAAGATTGGTAACAGATTATACAGAAAATTCAAGACTTTTACGTAAGTTCATTCATAAATACTGGCACATTCTGTTACAAGATGATACTTTGAAAGGTATTATTGGCACCAAACCTGAAATTACATACAGGAGAAGAAAATCCCTAAAAAGTATTTTAAGTCCGAGTTATCCTTTAAACCGTACTAAGGAGGATTGGCTTTCCGCCCACACAATAGGTTTCCACAATTGTGGACATTGTGGACTATGTAAATGGGCCAGCCGTAAAAGAACGGAATTCACAGATAACTCGGGCAAGACGTTCAAGATTAGAGCAAACATTAATTGTGGTACCTCTTTTGTGGTATATATAGTCTCTTGCAAATGTAATCGTTATTATGTTGGCAGCACAATTCGTTCATTAAGAATAAGGATTGGAGAAAATGCGAGGGCACTTGCACATGAGGATTATAGATATCCGCTGGTAGCACACATAATGTCATGTGAGTTGCAAGGACCTTGCAAATCTTTTGAATTTTTTGGTATTGATCACATAGGAATGGATCCCAGGGGGGATAATAGAGAGTTGGTTTTAAGATGAAAAGAGGCATTATGGATATTACGCTTGAGAGCAGTAGAAGCAGGTCTTAATACGGACAGGGAACTTGAATATTTCCTAGGTGACTAGGATGAGTAGCGCATAGTAGTGGATGTTGTGTGGACAGGAGCACCTTTGGTGTTTCTGACTACTCAACATTCATCATATTGATTGGATGGGTTTGAGTTAATTTTATGCTGACGGCATTTGTCTTTAATGACTCAACATGTATTACATGAACATGGTGGATATGGGTTAATTCATAACTCACGTGTACATGTACCTGCTCAATGTAAACAACTGGCATATGAAATCAAAATGTAAAGAGCTCATATTCTGATTTTTTTTATAGAATGTCCAATGATATGCTTGATGCAGCCGACATTTATGGCTCAGCTATTGTTTTTTTCAATTTTGGCAATTACATTATTTTGTTATTATTCCAAGTGATAACTCATGTATTTCTACATAGAGGATATAAACTTTTAAATTATTTGATTCATGATAATCACGGTATACTATATTTTAACATTAACACTTAATATTACCTTGCATTTGGGGTCTTCCTTTTTCTGTTAACCTGTTTCTTAAATTTATTTCTTAATATTTAACACGGTTTGGTGATTTCTTCTCCCTCCTGATACTTGGTATCTGTATTTTGACCTTTCTCCCAAGTGGGGTCATTCCCCGTAGTGAAATCGCGTAATTTTCCTTTTCAAGATGGCCGCCGTATAAGCATTCCCTTTTTAACTTTCATGATAAACAACTTTCGAAGTAGCGCGATGGTTATATTAGGACTAGACAAGCTTTGAGCCCATCTTTGATTGCGGTTCGTGGAAGTCCCTGTCGAAGGCCGCGGCGGTCTGACGCGTACTCGCGTTCGGGACACCGTTTCTTTGAATTGAATTCTTTTACTGTACTCACAATCAGGTGAGTCGTCAGAGCAAATGCTGCATTGGCATAAGAATTCTTTGAGCATTATGATATTTAGAACGACGTGGATGATATAATGTGAATTGAACAACCATATTGGGAGTGAGTGTTTAAGTTGGTTGTATGCACGCATTATTTGTATTTGTAGTGTTTTGTGATAATTAAGGGTGTAGTCTCAGGAGTTTAGTGTAGATTGAATTAAGGGATTTATGATGGCAATGTCACTTAGCTCTTATTATTTTACTTACCCGACAGATGTTATTAATACCAGGACAGGTGTGCTTATGAAGCGGCATAAATGTGGGCATAGCAACGACGAGCATTCATTCTCAATATTTGAATCACTGCAAAAATATGGTAACTGCAATATATAGGTAAAACTTTGGGTTTGGTTCGTAAATATCAGGGCATATAAGAGGACTATTATGTTTTGAGTTCACTCTGGTATTTGGAAGATATTTAGGGACCATACCTTGTATTGATTGACAATCCTTGTTTCAGATAGGTTTTTTCCTTTCCTACACCTGTGCTTTAATATCACGATTATTAATCACTCAAGGGTGCATATAATTAAGAGTAGCCATTATCTTATGATTTGACACTTGGAACTAACATGCTTGAGGATGCATGTGTCTTTCAATATCTTTAATAACTATCTATCCCACCCTCTGGTGAATTGGTGGTGGACCTTGACACCATTTTGTAAACCTGATGATTGACTCAGATTTACTTAACAGGAATATTCCTGATATACAATTGCAGCCCTGACGAAGTCATCGGGGTAATCCCCGGACGAAACACGTGTTTGCTGTGAGGTTAAAATCGTCTGTGAGGATCAAATTGAACGATACACGTGGAAAACATCATTGAGTATGGTTTGGAACTTTGATATTTGGTCATGAAACAGATTGGAGCAACATACATGACGATCTTCATTAGTTTCTACTGAATTGGACTTGGATATTGATATTTAATCACAGGACATTGAAACATATGTTTGAAATTTATTTGCATCTTATTCCAATATATGTTCACTATACTTTTCCAGAAATATATGGATTGTTGTTTTGTGTCTAGAACACTGACTCCGCAAAAACTATTTGTTAAACTGTGTTAAACTGTATTAATATAACAAGTGCCTTTTGTTGTTTATGGTTTAGAGTTGTGCGTTCTCGCACACAGTTAGGGCTCAGGGGTGGGGCCCTTCAAGGGTGCACCTTTTGTGGATATTGTTTTCATCTAATATTTACCTCATTGCCCCGAGCGCCAATTGTCTCCCATCAGAGTACACCCGCACGGAGTTAGAATTCTGTTCTGAAGTGTTCTGAAGTTGTGGGGTCAGCAGTCCAATACTCATTTCTGCCTTTGAAGTAGGCAAATCTCAAAGGAAAATTCTTTGTAGTGTAGAAGACCCTGCCTCTCCCTGTCCTGGCCCCAGACACACTCCAGGGGGCTAGAGGCTGCTTTGTGTAAGGACAGGCACAGCCCTATTCAGGTGCAAGTGTCAGCTTCTCCCTACATTCTAGCCCAGTAAGACCCAACAGGATATACTGGACACACCTTTGCTCCCTTTGTATGCCTGTCTAGAGTGACTTCACAACAGCCCAACTGTCACTCTGACCCAGACGTATATTTAGCAGCTAGACAGAGGCATAGACAGAGGCACGGAATAGTTAAGCAAGAAAATGCCCACTTTCTAAGAGTGCCATTTTCAAGCTTATAATTCAAAAATCAACTTTTTCAAAAGATGCATCTTTAAATAGTGAGTTGAGAAACCTCACACTCCATATGTCTATCTTCTCCTAATGGGAAATTACACTTCAAAGATACTTAAAAAGATACTTAAAAGATACTTCAAGGCAACCCCCATGTTATCCAATGGGAGAGATAGGCCATGCGATAGTGAACACCGATTTGGCAATATTTTACTATCATGACATGTAAAGTACACTAGTACATCTCCTACCTTTTAAATACACTGCACCCTGCCCAGGTGGCTGCCTTGGACCTACTTTAGGGGTGACTTACATGTAGTAAAAGGGAAGGCTTGGGCCTGGCAATTGGGTGCACTTGCCAGACCAAACTGGCAGTATAAAACTGCACACACAGACAATGCAATGGCAGGTCTGAGACATGTTCACAGGGCTACTCAATGCTGCAGGCCCATTAGTAGCATTTGATTTACAGGCCCTGAGTACACATAGCACACATGACTAGAGACGTACTGGTGAATAAAATATGCCAATCTTGGATAAACCAATCACCAATACAATTTAGACAAAGAGCATATGCACTTTAGCACTGGTAAGCAGTGGTAAAGTGCCCAGAGTCCTTACACCAACAAAAATAGATCAGAAAAAATAGGAGGAAGAAGGCAAAAAGTTTGGGGATGATCCTGCAAAAGTGGGCCAGATCAACAGGTCCCTAAACCTACATGCCCTACCATGTACTACGGACATATAGGTAGGTTGTTAAACCAATTATAATTAGGCCTAATTTGTCTATACCATTTTAAACAAAGCACCGGCCCAGGAGGTGATTAGCAGTGCCCATGGCACAGTCAAAGTCAGAAAACACTTGTATCAGCTAAAAATGGGGGCAAACATTGAGGGGCCTTCTGTATTCAGCCCAGTTTTCCCATACTCATACTTACACAAGGATTTCTATAAAAAAACAGAAACACACTCATATTGGGACAATATCAAGATAGGAGTAGGAAGCCATTTATATCATTTTCAGACACTTCCCCCTATTCTGATAATTCAAGTGACTGAGAGCCTTCCACAAGTGCTGCTCTTCTCAAAACCTATCAGGAACACCCCCCCCTTCTTTTGTAGCCAGAGGCCAAGGATTGCTTGTGGAAGGAAATGAGGCAGAAGATTGTTTAATCTAAACCAAACAGAAGACATCACCACCAGATGTACACTAGAGCTGATTCTGATTTATAATCTTTCCAGCATAGAATTGAGCCAAGAATAGAAGAGACCCTTGAGCAAGGACCCCAGCGACTAAGCCAAACATCGCACATACCAGAATGGAAGCTTTTCAATTTTTCTGAAAAAGGAAGTTGAAGATTTTCTTCCTGGATAATAAGACCCCAATAGAAAGGAATTTCTCCAGTTTAAAGGATCCTTCCTGTTTTTACCTACCTTGTCCTAACATGCCAGTGGAACTAATAGCATTTGAAAAGGCTGTAGTAAAGGATATTTACATGATAGAAAGGAAGAGGAAATATACAAAGTACAAGTTATCAAAGGAAGAACATGAAGCACTCTTAAGACTCAAAACCGGCCAAGACATTATTATCAAACTAGCAGATAACGGGCTGGCCATAGTAGTTATGGACAGAGATAAATATGAACAAGAGGTTATGAGGCAGCTACAAAATGAAGAACATCACAAGAAAATCTTGGAGATTCCAGCCCTATGATTACCAAAAAAAAGAGTAGAACTCATCAAAGAGGGCAAACAGGGTGATTGGATATCCATAAAAGAAGAGAAATACCTGAAAAATTAATTTTCAGGGACACCTACACGATACATTCTCCTTAAGATTCATAAAATCCCTCTGAATCCCCCAAGCAGACGGATAGTTTCATGAGGCAACTCAATTTTGGAACTGTTAAATACATGCATGTGCTTCTCAAACCCCTAATAGTGGGTATCCCTTCTTATTTTAGAGACACCATGAATATCATAAACAGATTGGAAGGCATGGAATTTTATGAAATCACAGATACTTTTGTCATCTTGGATATTGTAAGCCTCTAAGAGAGCACCCTAGAGGTGTTGTAATTCTTCCTCAATAAGAGCCAGGGACAACATGAGGTACCTAGAGAATACATCTTGAATCTCATGGAACTCTGTCTGAAGTTTAATTTTGTTCAGTTCAACAACAAGTTTTACATACAAGTGAAGGGAATTGCGAAGGGAATGTGCCTTTGCACCAGAGATAGCAATAATGTTCATGGCCCTATATGAGGAAAAATGGATCTACAATAACAATCCTTTTAGTGAGTATATCTACATCTGGAAAGGTACATTGACAATGTAGTTGTGATGTGGAGAGGTCCAAGTGAATGGATTGAAGAGTTTAAGAAGTGGCTAAATACACAAAGCTGCTACATTCAATTCTCCATGAGCCTAAATAAGGAGAATATTAATTTCCTGGATATTACGTTGAAACGTGAAGATTACGGTACACTCAAAAGACACTGGCAGAAATACCTTTTTACACTACTCTAGTTTCCACCTAAGGAACTTGAAGGACAATTTCCCCTACAGCCAGTTCTTGAGCATAAAAGGAATTGCTCCAGGAGGGAGGATTACTTTAAGAGCACAGAGACTCTCCTCTCCAAATTAATGCATGTAATTATCCAAAGAAACGTTTAAAGCAAGCCATAACCCTGTGAGAGCATTCTTCAACCTAGGGAAAAATCCCAGAGCAATTGTATGGCATTTGTAACCACATTTTCAGTGGTTACCAACTCTGTGAAAGCTTCCAACAGACAAAATGAAAAAAAAACATTACCACCCTTTAAGGAATTATCCTTGTTTACCCTCAAAAAGAATAAAAACATTCTGGACAGCCTTGTCAGGTCCAAAAAGCTAACACTACAATATTGAGCACAATGTTGAATCTACCACCCATAAAAAGGACACCATAGATGTGGAAACTGTTCTTCCAGCAAAAACACAATTAAAGGGGAAGAATTTACATATCATCAGATCAAGATTAGACATAATGAATTGAACTGTAGTACAAAGAATTTTATTTACTGAATTCTGTGCCGCTGCAACAAGGCCTATATAGGTAACACCAATCAAGAGATATGGAAAAGGATTACTCAACATAAGTACTGAGTTAGAAGGCAAATTATTTCTGCACCATTGGATCAACATTACCTCGAGAAGAAACATGGCTTCAATGAGCTAAGATGGACCATATTGAGACACCTACAGACCACAAATCAAGAGCCAATATTATTAAGATAGGAGGCACAGATGATATTGCGTCTCCATATCACACAGAGTGGCCTTAATAAACTAGTTGAAATAGGACATTTCTTTGCCTCATAGTATACCTCTGATACTATCATCATTCCAGGTACATAAACAAGACTATCGAGGAACACTAGCAGTGCACCCTTTAAGTGTAACGGATAGTCCTAGAATTGTAGAATCCTTTGTGAAAAAGCTTTATTGAAACTCAAGTGTATTTGTGTGGTTTCTTGCTCAAGCGAGTTGATGATCACATGTGCACTGTTAAACCGCATTAATGTGATCATTAACTCCAAGCTGCCTTTTAAGTTATTCACTGCAAGATGAGTTGTTTACTGTATGTTGTACATATCCGCATTTATAAGAATGTCACCAAACAATAATTATGATGTGGTCCTCTACACCTGAGTTACACCAACATGCAATTCCAAAGTGTCCGCAATTTCTTTGAAAGCACTGCTGTTCACTATTATCATTTTTATATAAGGGTAAAGATGAGACATTATGGCTTCTACAAGTTGGTATGATAACCACAACAAACGTTTACTGGCTCACAGACGGTTTCAGTAGCGAATAGGAGTCATGAAACTGCAATACCCATGATTCCCATGTATTGCTGCTCGTATCCTTCCAGGATTAGATATAAATCAGGCATTCATTACAAAGAATATTTTTTGTATGTGAGCGCTTCCACCATCCTTGAATAGCTGAGTTTTGTCACACATTAAGATAAACATCTTGAGCTTTTTCTGCATCTTGCCACACTTTCCTCCCCAGCATCCAACGGGGTGTGCCGGCTCCAATAATATTGGTATGTCAACCATTAAAAAAGGCTCTGGCTTGCTTACGGTTCTCCTATGTAACTACATTGCCCATGAGTCACCACAAGCGCCTCCCATGTCCCTCTACAACTGACTAAAATTTAGGTCATTTTAAGAGCACCTCCATTACAAAAGAACAATTTTCCTGCCATCCCTGAACAACCAAGGCAGACTGAACACAATTACCATTTTCATGCAGGCAGACACAGGCATATAAAATATTTCCCTGTGACTCTTCCACTACTCCAAGGACCTTTTCCAATCATACTCTGTAAGTATACCTCTGAATCCTGTCACATATTCATGATGCATGAGATGGGTTCACATGAGTTTCCCCTTTTTTAATTAATTAGGAGTTACAATCTTGAGGTGCCTAGTTGAGACATACTGGTGTTTCAATCCAGGACAATAGAAACTAATAGGACGCTTGGGATATTCAAGGTATGACAAGTGAATAATACATCTTCTCCAAAGGCTAGCTTTCTTGCTCCATTTTAACCAATTTGGAATTGTTGATGTTGCTCCTTAATAATTATATTTTGGCCCTCACATATTTCAGGTCTCCATATACTCTTCCTCTATCAGCTACAAGCTATTTTTGCCCTGAAGAAGACTTTCCTAAGGTTGTAGGCCCACAGTGAAGGTCAAAATGAGTTGACATAATTTTTGAGTGTGGTACAGGGGCTAATGTATCCAAATAAAATACTGTCTTTCTGGACTATGAGCTGGAAAATATTGTTATTTATATTTGCGTAGCTGATAAATGATTAAAGGTGTTTGCTCTATCCACATAGGGTCACACTCTACCTAAGAGAGCACAAGTGAGGAGATGTGTATCATTCTCTATGTATACAATATAACAATGGGATACTACTAAAAATGCATAGATTATTGTGTTAACACTTATTCTTGTGGGCACTCATCTTTGTTGTATTAGTTTTTAATTGTTGTGTAGGTCTGTATTTATATGTCAATTGTTGTGGGTTAGGAAATATTCATCATAATCTTGTTAAACATTATGTTGATGCAACACAGCACCTGCAATTGAATACAATATGTTAAACACTTCATTTTTGTAGAATATACTTTTAATCATAAACAGTAGTCTTTAACCCCTTCTGTGCCTTGGACGAGATCATCTCGTCCAAGGCTACAGTTCCCCTGTGCCTTGGACGAGATCATCTCGTCCTAGGCACAGGGGAACTTGGGGGCGCGCTAGCGCGCCCCCCGTGCACCCCCCTTCCCCCCCCAAGTCGTGATGGAAGGGGAAGACCTTCCCCTTCCACCCCCGACCCCCCCCACCCCCCCTGTGACGTCAGCGCGCGAGCGCGCGCTGATTTGTCACAGGGGCCTCCCTAGTCGCGCTGGAAGCTCTGCTTCCAGCGCGATTGAAAAAGAAATGCAAAAGCATTTCTTTTTCAATCACTTGGGAGGTCCGGAGGGGCTTCAAAGGGAAGGAAAAGTATTTCCTTCCCTTTGAAGTCCCTCCGAGGGTTTCAAAAGCCGGATTGCTTGCAATCCGGCTTTTGAAACCCCACTAGACACCAGGGATTTTTTTTTGTTTTTATTGAAACACACAAAGGGAGCGACCCCTTGGGCAAGGGTCGCTCCCAGGGGGGGCATTTTTTTGAGAAGGCCTTTTCTGCCCCCGGGGGGGGCAGAAACCTCTAGGCACCAGGGACCATTTTTTTTAATTTTTTTTTTTATGTTTCATTTCTTTTTTTTTGGGTGGGGAGCGACCCCTTAGGCAAGGGTCGCTCCCCTTGGGGGAAAATTATATTTTGGCCATTTCTGCCCCCCTTGGGGGCAGATTGGCCTATTTTGATGAGGCCAATCTGCCCCCAAGGGGGGTAGAAACCACTAGACACCAGGGAATTTTTTCTTTGCGTGAATTTCACGCAAAGGGAGCGACCCCTTAGGCAAGGGTCGCTCCCTGGGGGGAGGGCAAATTTATTTTAGGCCATTTCTGCCCCCCCTGGGGGCAGATCAGCCTATTATTAGGCCGAACTGCCCCCAGGGGGGGCAGAACCCTCTAGGCACCAGGGCAAAAAATTTTGTTGGTTTTTTTTTTTTGTTTGTTTTTTTTTTTCGAGATGGGGAGCGACCCATCAGGCAAGGGTCGCTCCCCTGGGGGGCAAATTGTATTTAGGCCATTTCTGCCCCCCTTGGGGGCAGATTGGCCGATTTTAGGTCAATCTGCCCCCAAGGGGGCAGAAACCACTAGGCACCGGGGATTTGTTTTTTGCCGCCAATGTCACGCAGGGGGAGCGACCCCGTAGGCAAGGGTCGCTCCCGGGGGGGTGGGGGCTGGGGGGGGCAGATTTATTTTAGGGCATTTCTGCCCCCCCCCATCCCGGGGCCGGCTGAGCTAGAGGCCAAACTCCACAGGTAGGCACTTTGCAAAAAACACCTCTGTTTTCTGTGAAAAAATATGTTCTGTCCACGTTGTGTTTTGGGCCATTTCCTTTCGTGGGCGCTAGGCCTACCCACAGAAGTGAGGTACCATTTTTATTGAGAGACTTAGGGGAACGCTGGGTGGAAGGAAATTTGTGGCTCCTATCAGATTCCAGAGCTTTCTGCCACAGAAATGTGAGGAACATGTTTTTTTTAGCCACATTTTGAGGTTTGCAAAGGATTCTGGGTAACAGAACCTGGTCCGAGCCCCGCAAGTCACCCCATCTTGGATTCCCCTAGGTCTCTAGTTTTCAGAAATGCACAGGTTTGGTCGGTTTCCCTAGGTGCCGGGTGAGCTACAGGCCAAAATCCACAGGTAGGCACTGTTTTCTTTAAAAAAATGGGATGTGTCCACGTTGCGTTTTGGGGTGTTTCCTGTTGCGGGCGCTAGGCCTACCCACGCAAGTGAGGTATCATTTTTATCGGGAGACTTGGGGGAACGCTGGGTGGAAGGAAATTTGTAGCTCCTCTCAGATTCCAGAATTTTCTGCCAGAGAAATGTGAGGAACATGTGTTTTTTAAGCCAAATTTTGAGGTTTGCAAAGGATTCTGGGTAACAGAACCTGGTCCGAGCCCCGCAAGTCAGCCCTCCTTGGATTCCCCTAGGTCTCTAGTTTTCAGAAATGCACAGGTTTGGTAGGTTTCCCTAGGTGCCGGCTGAGCTAGAGGCCAAAATCTACAGGTAGGCACTTCGCAAAAAACACCTCTGTTTTTTCCCAAAATTTAGGATGTGTCCACGTTGCGCTTTGGGGTGTTTCCTGTCGCCGGCGCTAGGCCTACCCACTCAAGTGAGGTATCATTTTTATCGGGAGACTTGGGGGAACGCTGGGTGGAAGGAAATTTGTAGCTCCTCTCAGATTCCAGAACTTTCTGCCACAGAAATGTGAGGGACATGTGTTTTTTTAGCCAAATTTTGAGGTTTGCAAAGGATTCTGGGTAACAGAACCTGGTCCGAGCCCCGCAAGTTAGCCCTCCTTGGATTCCCCTAGATCTCTAGTTTTCAGAAATGCACAGGTTTGGTAGGTTTCCCTAGGTGCCGGCTGAGCTAGAGGCCAAAATCTACAGGTAGGCACTTCGCAAAAAACACCTCTGTTTTTTCCCAAAACTTAGGATGTGTCCACGTTGCGCTTTGGGGTGTTTCCTGTCGCCGGCGCTAGGCCTACCCACGCAAGTGAGGTATCATTTTTATCGGGAGACTTGGGGGAACGCTGGGTGGAAGGAAATTTGTAGCTCCTCTCAGATTCCAGAACTTTCTGCCACAGAAATGTGGGGAACATGTGTTTTTTTAGCCAAATTTTGAGGTTTGCAAAGGATTCTGGGTAACAGAACCTGGTCCGAGCCCCACAAGTCAGCCCTCCTTGGATTCCCCTAGGTCTCTAGTTTTCAGAAATGCACAGGTTTGGTAGGTTTCCCTAGGTGCCGGCTGAGCTAGAGGCCAAAATCTACAGGTAGGCACTTCGCAAAAAACACCTCTGTTATTTTCCAAAATTTAGGATGTGTCCACGTTGCGCTTTGGGGTGTTTCCTGTCGCCGGCGCTAGGCCTACCCACGCAAGTGAGGTATCATTTTTATCGGGAGACTTGGGGGAACGCTGGGTGGAAGGAAATTTGTAGCTCCTCTCAGATTCCAGAACTTTCTGCCACAGAAATGTGAGGAACATGTGTTTTTTTAGCCAAATTTTGAGGTTTGCAAAGGATTCTGGGTAACAGAACCTGGTCCGAGCCCCGCAAGTCACCCCTCCTTGGATTCCCCTATGTCTCTAGTTTTCAGAAATGCACAGGTTTGGTAGCTTGCCCTAGGTGCCAGCTGAGCTAGAGGCTAAAATCTACAGGTAGGCACTTCGCAAAAAACACCTCTGTTTTTTTCCAAAATTTAGTATCTGTCCACGTTGCGCTTTGGGGTGTTTCCTGTCGCCGGCACTAGGCCTACCCACGCAAGTGAGGTATCATTTTTATCGGGAGACTTGGGGGAACGCTGGGTGGAAGGAAATTTGTAGCTCCTCTCAGATTCCAGAACTTTCTGCCACAGAAATGTGAGGGACATGTGTTTTTTTAGCCAAATTTTGAGGTTTGCAAAGGATTCTGGGTAACAGAACCTGGTCCGAGCCCCGCAAGTCACCCCTCCTTGGATTCCCCTAGGTCTCTAGTTTTCTGAAATGCATAGGTTTGGTAGCTTTCCCTAGGTGCCGGCTGAGCTAGAGGCCAAAATCTACAGGTAGGCACTTCGCAAAAAACACCTCTGTTTTTTTCCAAAATTTAGGATGTATCCACGTTGCGCTTTGGGGTGTTTCCTGTCGCCGGCGCTAGGCCTACCCACGCAAGTGAGGTATCATTTTTATCGGGAGACTTGGGGGAACGCTGGGTGGAAGGAAATTTGTAGCTCCTCTCAGATTCCAGAACTTTCTGCCACAGAAATGTGAGGGACATGTGTTTTTTTAGCCAAATTTTGAGGTTTGCAAAGGATTCTGGGTAACAGAACCTGGTCCGAGCCCCGCAAGTCAGCCCTCCTTGGATTCCCCTAGGTCTCTAGTTTTCAGAAATGCACAGGTTTGGTAGGTTTCCCTAGGTGCCGGCTGAGCTAGAGGCCAAAATCTACAGGTAGGCACTTCGCAAAAAACACCTCTGTTTTTTCCCAAAATTTAGGATGTGTCCACGTTGCGCTTTGGGGTGTTTCCTGTCGCCGGCGCTAGGCCTACCCACGCAAGTGAGGTATCATTTTTATCGGGAGACTTGGGGGAACGCTAGGTGGAAGGAAATTTGTAGCTCCTCTCAGATTCCAGAACTTTCTGCCACAGAAATGTGAGGGACATGTGTTTTTTTAGCCAAATTTTGAGGTTTGCAAAGGATTCTGGGTAACAGAACCTGGTCCGAGCCCCGCAAGTCAGCCCTCCTTGGATTCCCCTAGGTCTCTAGTTTTCAGAAATGCACAGGTTTGGCAGGTTTCCCTAGGTGCCGGCTGAGCTAGAGGCCAAAATCTACAGGTAGGCACTTTGCAAAAAACACCTCTGTTTTTTCCCAAAATTTAGGATGTGTCCACGTTGCGCTTTGGGGTGTTTCCTGTCGCCGGCGCTAGGCCTACCCACGCAAGTGAGGTATCATTTTTATCGGGAGACTTGGGGGAACGCTGGGTGGAAGGAAATTTGTAGCTCCTCTCAGATTCCAGAACTTTCTGCCACAGAAATGTGAGGAACATGTGTTTTTTTAGCCAAATTTTGAGGTTTGCAAAGGATTCTGGGTAACAGAACCTGGTCCGAGCCCCGCAAGTCAGCCCTCCTTGGATTCCCCTAGGTCTCTAGTTTTCAGAAATGCACAGGTTTGGTAGGTTTCCCTAGGTGCCGGCTGAGCTAGAGGCCAAAATCTACAGGTAGGCACTTCGCAAAAAACCCTTCTGTTTTTTTCCAAAATTTAGGATGTGTCCACGTTGCGCTTTGGGGTGTTTCCTGTCGCCGGCGCTAGGCCTACCCACGCAAGTGAGGTATCATTTTTATCGGGAGACTTGGGGGAACGCTGGGTGGAAGGAAATTTGTAGCTCCTCTCAGATTCCAGAACTTTCTGCCACAGAAATGTGAGGGACATTTGTTTTTTTAGCCAAATTTTGAGGTTTGCAAAGGATTCTGGGTAACAGAACCTGGTCCGAGCCCCGCAAGTTAGCCCTCCTTGGATTCCCCTAGATCTCTAGTTTTCAGAAATGCACAGGTTTGGTAGGTTTCCCTAGGTGCCGGCTGAGCTAGAGGCCAAAATCTACAGGTAGGCACTTCGCAAAAAACACCTCTGTTTTTTCCCAAAACTTAGGATGTGTCCACGTTGCGCTTTGGGGTGTTTCCTGTCGCCGGCGCTAGGCCTACCCACGCAAGTGAGGTATCATTTTTATCGGGAGACTTGGGGGAACGCTGGGTGGAAGGAAATTTGTAGCTCCTCTCAGATTCCAGAACTTTCTGCCACAGAAATGTGGGGAACATGTGTTTTTTTAGCCAAATTTTGAGGTTTGCAAAGGATTCTGGGTAACAGAACCTGGTCCGAGCCCCACAAGTCAGCCCTCCTTGGATTCCCCTAGGTCTCTAGTTTTCAGAAATGCACAGGTTTGGTAGGTTTCCCTAGGTGCCGGGTGAGCTAGAGGCCAAAATCTACAGGTAGGCACTTCGCAAAAAACACCTCTGTTTTTTTCCAAAATTTAGGATGTGTCCACGTTGCGCTTTGGGGTGTTTCCTGTCGCCGGCGCTAGGCCTACCCACGCAAGTGAGGTATCATTTTTATCGGGAGACTTGGGGGAACGCTGGGTGGAAGGAAATTTGTAGCTCCTCTCAGATTCCAGAACTTTCTGACACAGAAATGTGAGGAAGATGTGTTTTTTTAGCCAAATTTTGAGGTTTGCAAAGGATTCTGGGTAACAGAACCTGGTCCGAGACCCGCAAGTCACCCCTCCTTGGATTCCCCTAGGTCTCTAGTTTTCAGAAATGCACAGGTTTGGTAGCTTGCCCTAGGTGCCAGCTGAGCTAGAGGCTAAAATCTACAGGTAGGCACTTCGCAAAAAACACCTCTGTTTTTTTCCAAAATTTAGTATGTGTCCACGTTGCGCTTTGGGGTGTTTCCTGTCGCCGGCGCTAGGCCTACCCACGCAAGTGAGGTATCATTTTTATCGGGAGACTTGGGGGAACGCTGGGTGGAAGGAAATTTGTAGCTCCTCTCAGATTCCAGAACTTTCTGCCACAGAAATGTGAGGGACATGTGTTTTTTTAGCCAAATTTTGAGGTTTGCAAAGGATTCTGGGTAACAGAACCTGGTCCGAGCCCCGCAAGTCACCCCTCCTTGGATTCCCCTAGGTCTCTAGTTTTCTGAAATGCATAGGTTTGGTAGCTTTCCCTAGGTGCCGGCTGAGCTAGAGGCCAAAATCTACAGGTAGGCACTTCGCAAAAAACACCTCTGTTTTTTTCCAAAATTTAGGATGTATCCACGTTGCGCTTTGGGGTGTTTCCTGTCGCCGGCGCTAGGCCTACCCACGCAAGTGAGGTATCATTTTTATCGGGAGACTTGGGGGAACGCTGGGTGGAAGGAAATTTGTAGCTCCTCTCAGATTCCAGAACTTTCTGCCACAGAAATGTGAGGGACATGTGTTTTTTTAGCCAAATTTTGAGGTTTGCAAAGGATTCTGGGTAACAGAACCTGGTCCGAGCCCCGCAAGTCAGCCCTCCTTGGATTCCCCTAGGTCTCTAGTTTTCAGAAATGCACAGGTTTGGTAGGTTTCCCTAGGTGCCGGCTGAGCTAGAGGCCAAAATCTACAGGTAGGCACTTCGCAAAAAACACCTCTGTTTTTTCCCAAAATTTAGGATGTGTCCACGTTGCGCTTTGGGGTGTTTCCTGTCGCCGGCGCTAGGCCTACCCACGCAAGTGAGGTATCATTTTTATCGGGAGACTTGGGGGAACGCTAGGTGGAAGGAAATTTGTAGCTCCTCTCAGATTCCAGAACTTTCTGCCACAGAAATGTGAGGGACATGTGTTTTTTTAGCCAAATTTTGAGGTTTGCAAAGGATTCTGGGTAACAGAACCTGGTCCGAGCCCCGCAAGTCAGCCCTCCTTGGATTCCCCTAGGTCTCTAGTTTTCAGAAATGCACAGGTTTGGCAGGTTTCCCTAGGTGCCGGCTGAGCTAGAGGCCAAAATCTACAGGTAGGCACTTCGCAAAAAACACCTCTGTTTTTTCCCAAAATTTAGGATGTGTCCACGTTGCGCTTTGGGGTGTTTCCTGTCGCCGGCGCTAGGCCTACCCACGCAAGTGAGGTATCATTTTTATCGGGAGACTTGGGGGAACGCTGGGTGGAAGGAAATTTGTAGCTCCTCTCAGATTCCAGAACTTTCTGCCACAGAAATGTGAGGAACATGTGTTTTTTTAGCCAAATTTTGAGGTTTGCAAAGGATTCTGGGTAACAGAACCTGGTCCGAGCCCCGCAAGTCAGCCCTCTTTGGATTCCCCTAGGTCTCTAGTTTTCAGAAATGCACAGGTTTGGTAGGTTTCCCTAGGTGCCGGCTGAGCTAGAGGCCAAAATCTACAGGTAGGCACTTCGCAAAAAACCCTTCTGTTTTTTTCCAAAATTTAGGATGTGTCCACGTTGCGCTTTGGGGTGTTTCCTGTCGCCGGCGCTAGGCCTACCCACGCAAGTGAGGTATCATTTTTATCGGGAGACTTGGGGGAACGCTGGGTGGAAGGAAATTTGTAGCTCCTCTCAGATTCCAGAACTTTCTGCCACAGAAATGTGAGGGACATGTGTTTTTTTAGCCAAATTTTGAGGTTTGCAAAGGATTCTGGGTAACAGAACCTGGTCCGAGCCCCGCAAGTCAGCCCTCCTTGGATTCCCCTAGGTCTCTAGTTTTCAGAAATGCACAGGTTTGGTTGGTTTGCCTAGGTGCCGGCTGAGGTAGAGGCCAAAATCTACAGGTAGTCACTTTGCAAAAAACACCTCTGTTTTTTCCCAAAATTTAGGATGTGTCCACGTTGCGCTTTGGGGTGTTTCCTGTCGCCGGCGCTAGGCCTACCCACGCAAGTGAGGTATCATTTTTATCGGGAGACTTGGGGGAACGCTGGGTAGAAGGAAATTTGTAGCTCCTCTCAGATTCCAGAACTTTCTGCCACAGAAATGTGAGGAACATGTGTTTTTTTAGCCAAATTTTGAGGTTTGCAAAGGATTCTGGGTAACAGAACCTGGTCCGAGCCCCGCAAGTCAGCCCTCCTTGGATTCCCCTAGGTCTCTAGTTTTCAGAAATGCACAGGTTTGGTAGGTTTCCCTAGGTGCCGGCTGAGCTAGAGGCCAAAATCTACAGGTAGGCACTTCGCAAAAAACCCCTCTGTTTTTTTCCAAAATTTAGGATGTGTCCACGTTGCGCTTTGGGGTGTTTCCTGTCGCCGGCGCTAGGCCTACCCACGCAAGTGAGGTATCATTTTTATCGGGAGACTTGGGGGAACGCTGGGTGGAAGGAAATTTGTAGCTCCTCTCAGATTCCAGAACTTTCTGCCACAGAAATGTGAGGGACATGTGTTTTTTTAGCCAAATTTTGAGGTTTGCAAAGGATTCTGGGTAACAGAACCTGGTCCGAGCCCAGCAAGTCAGCCCTCCTTGGATTCCCCTAGGTCTCTAGTTTTCAGAAATGCACAGGTTTGGTAGGTTTCCCTAGGTGCCGGCTGAGCTAGAGGCCAAAATCTACAGGCAGGCACTTCGCAAAAAACACCTCTGTTTTTTCCCAAAATTTAGGATGTGTCCACGTTGCGCTTTGGGGTGTTTCCTGTCGCCGGCGCTAGGCCTACCCACGCAAGTGAGGTATCATTTTTATCGGGAGACTTGGGGGAACGCTGGGTGGAAGGAAATTTGTAGCTCCTCTCAGATTACAGAACTTTCTGCCACAGAAATGTGGGGAACATGTGTTTTTTTAGCCAAATTTTGAGGTTTGCAAAGGATTCTGGGTAACAGAACCTGGTCCGAGCCCCGCAAGTCAGCCCTCCTTGGATTCCCTTAGGTCTCTAGTTTTCAGAAATGCACAGGTTTGGTAGGTTTCCCTAGGTGCCGGCTGAGCTAGAGGCCAAAATCTACAGGTAGGCACTTTGCAAAAAACACCTCTGTTTTTTTCCAAAATTTAGGATGTATCCACGTTGCGCTTTGGGTTGTTTCCTGTCGCCGGCGCTAGGCCTACCCACGCAAGTGAGGTATCATTTTTATCGGGAGACTTGGGGGAACGCTGGGTGGAAGGAAATTTGTAGCTCCTCTCAGATTCCAGAACTTTCTGCCACAGAAATGTGAGGAACATGTGTTTTTTTAGCCAAATTTTGAGGTTTGCAAAGGATTCTGGGTAACAGAACCTGGTCCGAGCCCCGCAAGTCACCCCTCCTTGGATTCCCCTAGGTCTCTAGTTTTCAGAAATGCACAGGTTTGGTAGCTTGCCCTAGGTGCCAGCTGAGCTAGAGGCCAAAATCTGCAAGTAGGCACTTCGCAAAAAACACCTCTGTTTTTTTCTAAAATTTAGTATGTGTCCACGTTGCGCTTTGGGGTGTTTCCTGTCGCCGGCGCTAGGCCTACCCACGCAAGTGAGGTATCATTTTTATCGGGAGACTTGGGGGAACGCTGGGTGGAAGGAAATTTGTAGCTCCTCTCAGATTCCAGAACTTTCTGCCACAGAAATGTGAGGGACATGTGTTTTTTTAGCCAAATTTTGAGGTTTGCAAAGGATTCTGGGTAACAGAACCTGGTCCGAGCCCCGCAAGTCAGCCCTCCTTGGATTCCCCTAGGTCTCTAGTTTTCAGAAATGCACAGGTTTGGTAGGTTTCCCTAGGTGCCGGCTGAGCTAGAGGCCAAAATCTACAGGTAGGCACTTCGCAAAAAACACCTCTGTTTTTTCCCAAAATTTAGGATGTGTCCACGTTGCGCTTTGGGGTGTTTCCTGTCGCCGGCGCTAGGCCTACCCACGCAAGTGAGGTATCATTTTTATCGGGAGACTTGGAGGAACGCTAGGTGGAAGGAAATTTGTAGCTCCTCTCAGATTCCAGAACTTTCTGCCACAGAAATGTGAGGGACATGTGTTTTTTTAGCCAAATTTTGAGGTTTGCAAAGGATTCTGGGTAACAGAACCTGGTCCGAGCCCCGCAAGTCAGCCCTCCTTGGATTCCCCTAGGTCTCTAGTTTTCAGAAATGCACAGGTTTGGTAGGTTTCCCTAGGTGCCGGCTGAGCTAGAGGCCAAAATCTACAGGTAGGCACTTTGCAAAAAACACCTCTGTTTTTTCCCAAAATTTAGGATGTGTCCACGTTGCGCTTTGGGGTGTTTCCTGTCGCCGGCGCTAGGCCTACCCACGCAAGTGAGGTATCATTTTTATCGGGAGACTTGGGGGAACGCTGGGTGGAAGGAAATTTGTAGCTCCTCTCAGATTACAGAACTTTCTGCCACAGAAATGTGAGGAACATGTGTTTTTTTAGCCAAATTTTGAGGTTTGCAAAGGATTCTGGGTAACAGAACCTGGTCCGAGCCCCGCAAGTCAGCCCTCCTTGGATTCCCCTAGGTCTCTAGTTTTCAGAAATGCACAGGTTTGGTAGGTTTCCCTAGGTGCCGGCTGAGCTAGAGGCCAAAATCTACAGGTAGGCACTTCGCAAAAAACCCCTCTGTTTTTTTCCAAAATTTAGGATGTGTCCACGTTGCGCTTTGGGGTGTTTCCTGTCGCCGGCGCTAGGCCTACCCACGCAAGTGAGGTATGATTTTTATCGGGAGACTTGGGGGAACGCTGGGTGGAAGGAAATTTGTACCTCCTCTCAGATTCCAGAACTTTCTGCCACAGAAATGTGAGGGACATGTGTTTTTTTAGCCAAATTTTGAGGTTTGCAAAGGATTCTGGGTAACAGAACCTGGTCCGAGCCCCGCAAGTCAGCCCTCCTTGGATTCCCCTAGGTCTCTAGTTTTCAGAAATGCACAGGTTTGGTAGGTTTCCCTAGGTGCCGGCTGAGCTAGAGGCCAAAATCTACAGGTAGGCACTTCGCAAAAAACACCTCTGTTTTTTCCCAAAATTTAGGATGTGTCCACGTTGCGCTTTGGGGTGTTTCCTGTCGCCGGCGCTAGGCCTACCCACGCAAGTGAGGTATCATTTTTATCGGGAGACTTGGGGGAACGCTGGGTGGAAGGAAATTTGTAGCTCCTCTCAGATTACAGAACTTTCTGCCACAGAAATGTGGGGAACATGTGTTTTTTTAGCCAAATTTTGAGGTTTGCAAAGGATTCTGGGTAACAGAACCTGGTCCGAGCCCCGCAAGTCAGACCTCCTTGGATTCCCCTAGGTCTCTAGTTTTCAGAAATGCACAGGTTTGGTAGGTTTCCCTAGGTGCCGGCTGAGCTAGAGGCCAAAATCTACAGGTAGGCACTTCGCAAAAAACACCTCTGTTTTTTTCCAAAATTTAGGATGTGTCCACGTTGCGCTTTGGGGTGTTTCCTGTCGCCGGCGCTAGGCCTACCCACGCAAGTGAGGTATCATTTTTATCGGGAGACTTGGGGGAACGCTGGGTGGAAGGCAATTTGTAGCTCCTCTCAGATTCCAGAAGTTTCTGCCACAGAAATGTGAGGAACATGTGTTTTTTTAGCCAAATTTTGAGGTTTGCAAAGGATTCTGGGTAACAGAACCTGGTCCGAGCCCCGCAAGTCACCCCTCCTTGGATTCCCCTAGGTCTCTAGTTTTCAGAAATGCACAGGTTTGGTAGCTTGCCCTAGGTGCCAGCTGAGCTAGAGGCTAAAATCTACAGGTAGGCACTTCGCAAAAAACACCTCTGTTTTTTTCCAAAATTTAGTATGTGTCCACGTTGCGCTTTGGGGTGTTTCCTGTCGCCGGCGCTAGGCCTACCCACGCAAGTGAGGTATCATTTTTATCGGGAGACTTGGGGGAACGCTGGGTGGAAGGAAATTTGTAGCTCCTCTCAGATTCCAGAACTTTCTGCCACAGAAATGTGAGGGACATGTGTTTTTTTAGCCAAATTTTGAGGTTTGCAAAGGATTCTGGGTAACAGAACCTGGTCCGAGCCCCGCAAGTCACCCCTCCTTGGATTCCCCTAGGTCTCTAGTTTTCTGAAATGCATAGGTTTGGTAGCTTTCCCTAGGTGCCGGCTGAGCTAGAGGCCAAAATCTACAGGTAGGCACTTCGCAAAAAACACCTCTGTTTTTTTCCAAAATTTAGGATGTATCCACGTTGTGCTTTGGGGTGTTTCCTGTCGCCGGCGCTAGGCCTACCCACGCAAGTGAGGTATCATTTTTATCGGGAGACTTGGGGGAACGCTGGGTGGAAGGAAATTTGTAGCTCCTCTCAGATTCCAGAACTTTCTGCCACAGAAATGTGAGGGACATGTGTTTTTTTAGCCAAATTTTGAGGTTTGCAAAGGATTCTGGGTAACAGAACCTGGTCCGAGCCCCGCAAGTCAGCCCTCCTTGGATTCCCCTAGGTCTCTAATTTTCAGAAATGTACAGGTTTGGTAGGTTTCCCTAGGTGCCGGCTGAGCTAGAGGCCAAAATCTACAGGTAGGCACTTCGCAAAAAACACCTCTGTTTTTTCCCAAAATTTAGGATGTGTCCACGTTGCGCTTTGGGGTGTTTCCTGTCGCCGGCGCTAGGCCTACCCACGCAAGTGAGGTATCATTTTTATCGGGAGACTTGGGGGAACGCTGGGTGGAAGGAAATTTGTAGCTCCTCTCAGATTCCAGAACTTTCTGCCACAGAAATGTGAGGGACATGTGTTTTTTTAGCCAAATTTTGAGGTTTGCAAAGGATTCTGGGTAACAGAACCTGGTCCGAGCCCCGCAAGTCAGCCCTCCTTGGATTCCCCTAGGTCTCTAGTTTTCAGAAATGCACAGGTTTGGCAGGTTTCCCTAGGTGCCGGCTGAGCTAGAGGCCAAAATCTACAGGTAGGCACTTTGCAAAAAACACCTCTGTTTTTTCCCAAAATTTAGGATGTGTCCACGTTGCGCTTTGGGGTGTTTCCTGTCGCCGGCGCTAGGCCTACCCACGCAAGTGAGGTATCATTTTTATCGGGAGACTTGGGGGAACGCTGGGTGGAAGGAAATTTGTAGCTCCTCTCAGATTCCAGAACTTTCTGCCACAGAAATGTGAGGGACATGTGTTTTTTTAGCCAAATTTTGAGGTTTGCAAAGGATTCTGGGTAACAGAACCTGGTCCGAGCCCCGCAAGTCAGCCCTCCTTGGATTCCCCTAGGTCTCTAGTTTTCAGAAATGCACAGGTTTGGTAGGTTTCCCTAGGTGCCGGCTGAGCTAGAGGCCAAAATCTACAGGTAGGCACTTCGCAAAAAACCCTTCTGTTTTTTTCCAAAATTTAGGATGTGTCCACGTTGCGCTTTGGGGTGTTTCCTGTCGCCGGCGCTAGGCCTACCCACGCAAGTGAGGTATCATTTTTATCGGGAGACTTGGGGGAACGCTGGGTGGAAGGAAATTTGTAGCTCCTCTCAGATTCCAGAACTTTCTGCCACAGAAATGTGAGGGACATGTGTTTTTTTAGCCAAATTTTGAGGTTTGCAAAGGATTCTGGGTAACAGAACCTGGTCCGAGCCCCGCAAGTCAGCCCTCCTTGGATTCCCCTAGGTCTCTAGTTTTCAGAAATGCACAGGTTTGGTAGGTTTGCCTAGGTGCCGGCTGAGGTAGAGGCCAAAATCTACAGGTAGTCACTTTGCAAAAAACACCTCTGTGTTTTTCCCAAAATTTAGGATGTGTCCACGTTGCGCTTTGGGGTGTTTCCTGTCGCCGGCGCTAGGCCTACCCACGCAAGTGAGGTATCATTTTTATCGGGAGACTTGGGGGAACGCTGGGTGGAAGGAAATTTGTAGCTCCTCTCAGATTACAGAACTTTCTGCCACAGAAATGTGAGGAACATGTGTTTTTTTAGCCAAATTTTGAGGTTTGCAAAGGATTCTGGGTAACAGAACCTGGTCCGAGCCCCGCAAGTCAGCCCTCCTTGGATTCCCCTAGGTCTCTAGTTTTCAGAAATGCACAGGTTTGGTAGGTTTCCCTAGGTGCCGGCTGAGCTAGAGGCCAAAATCTACAGGTAGGCACTTCGCAAAAAACCCCTCTGTTTTTTTCCAAAATTTAGGATGTGTCCACGTTGCGCTTTGGGGTGTTTCCTGTCGCCGGCGCTAGGCCTACCCACACAAGTGAGGTATGATTTTTATCGGGAGACTTGGGGGAACGCTGGGTGGAAGGAAATTTGTACCTCCTCTCAGATTCCAGAACTTTCTGCCACAGAAATGTGAGGGACATGTGTTTTTTTAGCCAAATTTTGAGGTTTGCAAAGGATTCTGGGTAACAGAACCTGGTCCGAGCCCCGCAAGTCAGCCCTCCTTGGATTCCCCTAGGTCTCTAGTTTTCAGAAATGCACAGGTTTGGTAGGTTTCCCTAGGTGCCGGCTGAGCTAGAGGCCAAAATCTACAGGTAGGCACTTCGCAAAAAACACCTCTGTTTTTTCCCAAAATTTAGGATGTGTCCACGTTGCGCTTTGGGGTGTTTCCTGTCGCCGGCGCTAGGCCTACCCACGCAAGTGAGGTATCATTTTTATCGGGAGACTTGGGGGAACGCTGGGTGGAAGGAAATTTGTAGCTCCTCTCAGATTACAGAACTTTCTGCCACAGAAATGTGGGGAACATGTGTTTTTTTAGCCAAATTTTGAGGTTTGCAAAGGATTCTGGGTAACAGAACCTGGTCCGAGCCCCGCAAGTCAGACCTCCTTGGATTCCCCTAGGTCTCTAGTTTTCAGAAATGCACAGGTTTGGTAGGTTTCCCTAGGTGCCGGCTGAGCTAGAGGCCAAAATCTACAGGTAGGCACTTCGCAAAAACACCTCTGTTTTTTTCCAAAATTTAGGATGTGTCCACGTTGCGCTTTGGGGTGTTTCCTGTCGCCGGCGCTAGGCCTACCCACGCAAGTGAGGTATCATTTTTATCGGGAGACTTGGGGGAACGCTGGGTGGAAGGCAATTTGTAGCTCCTCTCAGATTCCAGAAGTTTCTGCCACAGAAATGTGAGGAACATGTGTTTTTTTAGCCAAATTTTGAGGTTTGCAAAGGATTCTGGGTAACAGAACCTGGTCCGAGCCCCGCAAGTCACCCCTCCTTGGATTCCCCTAGGTCTCTAGTTTTCAGAAATGCACAGGTTTGGTAGCTTGCCCTAGGTGCCAGCTGAGCTAGAGGCTAAAATCTACAGGTAGGCACTTCGCAAAAAACACCTCTGTTTTTTTCCAAAATTTAGTATGTGTCCACGTTGCGCTTTGGGGTGTTTCCTGTCGCCGGCGCTAGGCCTACCCACGCAAGTGAGGTATCATTTTTATCGGGAGACTTGGGGGAACGCTGGGTGGAAGGAAATTTGTAGCTCCTCTCAGATTCCAGAACTTTCTGCCACAGAAATGTGAGGGACATGTGTTTTTTTAGCCAAATTTTGAGGTTTGCAAAGGATTCTGGGTAACAGAACCTGGTCCGAGCCCCGCAAGTCACCCCTCCTTGGATTCCCCTAGGTCTCTAGTTTTCTGAAATGCATAGGTTTGGTAGCTTTCCCTAGGTGCCGGCTGAGCTAGAGGCCAAAATCTACAGGTAGGCACTTCGCAAAAAACACCTCTGTTTTTTTCCAAAATTTAGGATGTATCCACGTTGTGCTTTGGGGTGTTTCCTGTCGCCGGCGCTAGGCCTACCCACGCAAGTGAGGTATCATTTTTATCGGGAGACTTGGGGGAACGCTGGGTGGAAGGAAATTTGTAGCTCCTCTCAGATTCCAGAACTTTCTGCCACAGAAATGTGAGGGACATGTGTTTTTTTAGCCAAATTTTGAGGTTTGCAAAGGATTCTGGGTAACAGAACCTGGTCCGAGCCCCGCAAGTCAGCCCTCCTTGGATTCCCCTAGGTCTCTAATTTTCAGAAATGTACAGGTTTGGTAGGTTTCCCTAGGTGCCGGCTGAGCTAGAGGCCAAAATCTACAGGTAGGCACTTCGCAAAAAACACCTCTGTTTTTTCCCAAAATTTAGGATGTGTCCACGTTGCGCTTTGGGGTGTTTCCTGTCGCCGGCGCTAGGCCTACCCACGCAAGTGAGGTATCATTTTTATCGGGAGACTTGGGGGAACGCTGGGTGGAAGGAAATTTGTAGCTCCTCTCAGATTCCAGAACTTTCTGCCACAGAAATGTGAGGGACATGTGTTTTTTTAGCCAAATTTTGAGGTTTGCAAAGGATTCTGGGTAACAGAACCTGGTCCGAGCCCCGCAAGTCAGCCCTCCTTGGATTCCCCTAGGTCTCTAGTTTTCAGAAATGCACAGGTTTGGCAGGTTTCCCTAGGTGCCGGCTGAGCTAGAGGCCAAAATCTACAGGTAGGCACTTTGCAAAAAACACCTCTGTTTTTTCCCAAAATTTAGGATGTGTCCACGTTGCGCTTTGGGGTGTTTCCTGTCGCCGGCGCTAGGCCTACCCACGCAAGTGAGGTATCATTTTTATCGGGAGACTTGGGGGAACGCTGGGTGGAAGGAAATTTGTAGCTCCTCTCAGATTCCAGAACTTTCTGCCACAGAAATGTGAGGGACATGTGTTTTTTTAGCCAAATTTTGAGGTTTGCAAAGGATTCTGGGTAACAGAACCTGGTCCGAGCCCCGCAAGTCAGCCCTCCTTGGATTCCCCTAGGTCTCTAGTTTTCAGAAATGCACAGGTTTGGTAGGTTTCCCTAGGTGCCGGCTGAGCTAGAGGCCAAAATCTACAGGTAGGCACTTCGCAAAAAACCCTTCTGTTTTTTTCCAAAATTTAGGATGTGTCCACGTTGCGCTTTGGGGTGTTTCCTGTCGCCGGCGCTAGGCCTACCCACGCAAGTGAGGTATCATTTTTTATCGGGAGACTTGGGGGAACGCTGGGTGGAAGGAAATTTGTAGCTCCTCTCAGATTCCAGAACTTTCTGCCACAGAAAATGTGAGGGACAATGTGTTTTTTTTAGCCAAATTTTGAGGTTTGCAAAGGATTCTGGGTAACAGAACCTGGTCCGAGCCCCGCAAGTCAGCCCTCCTTGGATTCCCCTAGGTCTCTAGTTTTCAGAAATGCACAGGTTTGGTAGGTTTTGCCTAGGTGCCGGCTGAGGTAGAGGCCAACAATCTACAGGTAGTCACTTTGCAAAAAGACACCTCTGTTTTTTCCCAAAATTTAGGATGTGTCCACGTTGCGCTTTGGGGTGTTTTCCTGTCGCCGGCGCTAGGCCTACCCACGCAAGTGAGGTATCATTTTTTATCGGGAGACTTGGGGGAACGCTGGGTAGAAGGAAATTTGTAGCTCCTCTCAGATTCCAGAACTTTCTGCCACAGAAACTGTGAGGAACATGTGTTTTTTTAGCCAAATTTTGAGGTTTGCAAAAGGATTCTGGGTAACAGAACCTGGTCCGAGCCCCGCAAGTCAGCCCTCCTTGGATTCCCCTAGGTCTCTAGTTTTCAGAAATGCCACAGGTTTGGTAGGTTTCCCTAGGTGCCGGCTGAGCTAGAGGCCAAAATCTACAGGTAGGCACTTCGCAAAAAACCCCTCTGTTTTTTTCCAAAATTTAGGATGTGTCCACGTTGCGCTTTGGGGTGCTTTCCTGTCGCCGGCGCTAGGCCTACCCACGCAAGTGAGGTATCTATTTTATCGGGAGACTTGGGGGAACGCTGGGTGGAAGGAAATTTGTAGCTCCTCTCAGATTCCAGAACTTTCTGCCACAGAAATGTGAGGGACATGTGTTTTTTTAGCCAAATTTTGAGGTTTGCAAAGGATTCTGGGTAACAGAACCTGGTCCGAGCCCCGCAAGTCAGCCCTCCTTGGATTCCCCTAGGTCTCTAGTTTTCAGAAATGCACAGGTTTGGTAGGTTTCCCTAGGTGCCGGCTGAGCTAGAGGCCAAAATCTACAGGCAGGCACTTCGCAAAAAACACCTCTGTTTTTTCCCAAAATTTAGGATGTGTCCACGTTGCGCTTTGGGTGTTTCCTGTCGCCGGCGCTAGGCCTACCCACGCAAGTGAGGTATCATTTTTATCGGGAGACTTGGGGGAACCGCTGGGTGGAAGGAAATTTGTAGCTCCTCTCAGATTACGGAACTTTCTGCCACAGAAATGTGGGGAACATGTGTTTTTTTAGCCAAAATTTTGAGGTTTGCAAAGGATTCTGGGTAACAGAACCTGGTCCTAGCCCCGCAAGTCAGCCCTCCTTGGATTCCCCTTAGGTCTCTAGTTTTCAGAAATGCACAGGTTTGGGTAGGTTTCCCTAGGTGCCGGCTGAGCTAGAGGCCAAATCTACAGGTAGGCACTTCGCAAAAAACACCTCTGTTTTTTTCCAAAATTTAGGATGTATCCACGTTGCGCTTTGGGGTGTTTCCTGTCGCCGGCGCTAGGCCTACCCACGCAAGTGAGGTATCATTTTTATCGGGAGACTTGGGGAACGCTGGGTGGAAGGAAATTTGTAGCTCCTCTCAGATTCCAGAACTTTCTGCCACAGAAATGATGAGGAACATGTGTTTTTTTAGCCAAATTTTGAGGTTTGCAAAGGATTCTGGGTAACAGAACCTGGTCCGAGCCCCGCAAGTCACCCCTCCTTGGATTCCCCTAGGTCTCTAGTTTTCAGAAATGCACAGGTTTGGTAGCTTGCCCTAGGTGCCACCTGAGCTAGAGGCCAAAATCTGCAAGTAGGCACTTCGCAAAAAACACCTCTGTTTTTTTCTAAATTTAGTATGTGTCCACGTTGCGCTTTGGGTGTTGTTCCTGTCGCCGGCGCTAGGCCTACCCCACGCAAGTGAGGTATCATTTTTATCGGGAGACTTGGGGGAACGCTGGGTGGAAGGAAATTTGTAGCTCCTCTCAGATTCCAGACTTTCTGCCACAGAAATGTGAGGGACATGTGTTTTTTTAGCCAAATTTTGAGGTTTGCAAAGGATTCTGGGTAACAGAACCTGGTCCGAGCCCCGCAAGTCAGCCCTCCTTGGATTCCCCTAGGTCTCTAGTTTTCAGAAATGGCACAGGTTTGGTAGGTTTCCCTAGGTGCCGGCTGAGCTAGAGGCCAAAAGCTACAGGTAGGCACTTCGCAAAAAACACCTCTGTTTTTTTCCCAAAATTTTAGGATGTGTCCACGTTGCGCTTTGGGGTGTTTCCTGTCGCCGGCGCTAGGCCTACCCCACGCAAGTGAGGTATCATTTTTATCGGGAGACTTGGAGGAACGCTAGGTGAAGGAAATTTGTAGCTCCTCTCAGATTCCAGAACTTTCTGCCACAGAAATGTGAGGGACATGTGTTTTTTAGCCAGAATTTTGAGGTTTGCAAAGGATTCTGGGTAACAGAACCTGGTCCGAGCCCCGCAAGTCAGCGCTCCTTGGATTCCCCTAGGTCTCTAGTTTTCAGAAATGCACAGGTTTGGTAGGTTTCCCTAGGTGCCGGCTGAGCTAGAGGGCCAAAATCTACAGGTAGGCACTTTGCAAAAAACAACATCTGTTTTTCCCAAAATTTAGGATGTGTCCACGTTGCGCTTTGGGGTGTTTCCTGTCGCCGGCGCTAGGCCTACCCACGCAAGTGAGGTATCATTTTTTCGGGAGACTTGGGGAACGCTGGGTGGAAGAGCAATTTGTAGCTCCTCTCAGATTCCAGAAGTTTCTGCCACAGAAATGTGAGGAACATGTGTTTTTTTAGCCAAATTTTGAGGTTTGCAAAGGATTCTGGGTAACAGAACCTGGTCCGAGCCCCGCAAGTCACCCCTCCTTGGATTCCCCTAGGTCTCTAGTTTTCAGAAATGCACAGGTTTGGTAGCTTGCCCTAGGTGCCAGCTGAGCTAGAGGCTAAAATCTACAGGTAGGCACTTCGCAAAAAACACCCTCTGTTTTTTTCCAAGAATTTAGTATGTGTCCACGTTGCGCTTTGGGGTGTTTCCTGTCGCCGGCGCTAGCCTACCCACGCAAGTGAGGTATCATTTTTATCGGGAGACTTGGGGGAACGCTGGGTGGAAGGAAATTTGTAGCTCCTCTCAGATTCCAGAACTTTCTGCCACAGAAATGTGAGGGACATGTGTTTCTTTTAGCCAAATTTTGAGGTTTGCAAAGGATTCTGGGTAACAGAACCTGGTCCGAGCCCCGCAAGTCACCCCTCCTTGGATTCCCCTAGGTCTCTAGTTTTCTGAAATGCATAGGTTTGGTAGCTTTCCCTAGGTGCCGGCTGAGCTAGAGGCCAAAATCTACAGGTAGGCACTTCGCACAAAAAACACCGTCTGTTTTTTTCCAAAATTTAGGATGTATCCACGTTGTGCTTTGGGGTGTTTCCTGTCGCCGGCGCTAGGGCCTACCCACGCAAGTGAGGTATCATTTTTATCGGGAGACTTGGGGGAACGCTGGGTGGAAGGAAATTTGTAGCTCCTCTCCAGATTCCAGAACTTTCTGCCACAGAAATGTGAGGGACATGTGTTTTTTTTAGCCAAATTTGTGAGGTTTGCACAAAGGATTCTGGGTAACAGAACCTGGTCCGAGCCCCGCAAGTCAGCCCTCCTTGGATTCCCCTAGGTCTCTAATTTTCAGAAATGCACAGGTTTGGTAGGTTTCCCTAGGTGCCGGCTGAGCTAGAGGCCAAGAATCTACAGGTAGGCACTTCGCAAAAAACACCTCTGTTTTTTTCTCCAAAAATTTAGGATGTGTCCACGTTGCGCCTTTGGGGGTGTTTCCTGTCGCCGGCGCTAGGCCTACCCACGCAAGTGAGGTATCATTTTTTAATCGGGAGACTTGGGGGAACGCTGGGTGGGAAGGAAATTTGTAGCTCCTCTCAGATTCCAGAACTTTCTGCCACAGAAATGTGAGGGACATGTGTTTTTTTAGCCAAATTTTGAGGTTTGCAAAGGATTCTGGGTAACAGAACCTGGTCCGAGCCCCGCAAGTCAGCCCTCCTTGGATTCCCCTAAGGTCTCTAGTTTTCAGAAATGCACAGGTTTGGCAGGTTTCCCTAGGTGCCGGCTGAGCTAGAGGCCAAAATCTACAGGTAGAGCACTTTGCAAAAAAACACACCTCTGTTTTTTTTCCCAGAAATTTAGAGATGTGTTCCACGTTGCGCCTTGGGGGTGTTTCCTGTCGCCGGCGCTAGGCCTACCCACGCAAGTGAGGTATCATTTTTATCGGGAGACTTGGGGGAACGCTGGGTGGAAGGACTATTGTAGCTCCTCTCAGATTCCAGAACTTTCTGCCACAGAAATGTGAGGGACATGTGTTTTTTTTAGCCAAATTTTGAGGTTTGCAAAGGATTCTGGGTAACAGAACCTGGTCCGAGCCCCGCAAGTCAGCCCTCCTATTTTGATCCCCTAGGTCTCTAGTTTTCAGAAATGCACAGGTTTGGTAGGTTTCCCTAGGTGCCGGCTGAGCTAGAGGCCCCAAAATCTACAGGTAGGCACACTTTGCAAAAAAACACCTCTGTTTTTTCCCAAAATTTAGGATGTGTCCACGTTGCGCTTTGGGGTGTTTCCTGTCGCCGGCGCTAGGCCTACCCACGCAAGTGAGGTATCATTTTTATCGGGAGACTTGGGGGGAACGCTGGGTGGAAGGAAATTTGGTAGCTCCTCTCAGATTACAGAACTTTCTGCCACAGAAATGTGAGGAACATGTGTTTTTTTAGCCAAATTTTGAGGTTTGCAAAGGATTCTGGGTAACAGAACCTGGTCCGAGCCCCGCAAGTCAGCCCTCCTTGATTCCCCTAGGTCTCTAGTTTTCAGAAATGCACAGGTTTGGTAGGTTTCCCTAGGTGCCGCGCTGAGCTAGAGGCCAAAATCTACAGGTAGGCACTTCGCAAAAAACCCCTCTGTTTTTTTTCCAAAATTTAGGATGTGTCCACGTTGCGCTTTGGGGTGTTTCCTGTCGCCGGCGCTAGGGCCTAGCCCACGCAAGTGAGGTATGATTTTTATCGGGAGACTTGGGGGAACGCTGGTGGAAGGAAATTTGTACCTCCTCTCAGATTCCAGAACTTTCTGCCACAGAAATGTGAGGGACATGTGTTTTTTTAGCCAAATTTTGAGGTTTGCAAAGATTCTGCGGTAACAGAACCTGGTCCGAGCCCCGCAAGTCAGCCTCCTTGGATTCCCCTAGGTCTCTAGTTTTCAGAAATGCACAGGTTTGGTAGGTTTTCCCTAGGTGCCGGCTGAGCTAGAGGCCAAAATCTACAGGTAGGCACTTCGCAAAAAACACCTCTGTTTGTTTCCCACAAATTTAGGATGTGTCCACGTTGCGCTTTGGGCGTGGTTTCCTGTCGCCTGGCGCTAGGCCTACCCACGCAAGTGAGGTATCATTTTTATCGGGAGACTTGGGGGAACGCTGGGTGGAAGGAAATTTGTAGCTCCTCTCAGATTACAGAACTTTCTG